>NC_071469.1:80901930-81264430 GCF_028500815.1 Rissa tridactyla | reverse complement strand
AAAGTCATGCTCCCAAGAAACTATTTTAAGCTGTAACTCACTCCATGAATCTAGCCTAGCTTCTTCCTCTGCACCACTTCTATTTATGATACTTATATGATCACCAGTACTGTAGCATGGAAAAAAACTCACACAACTTAAATTATTTATTTTCACAATACTTAAGTATGGCAGAGCACCCTGCTATTCCCATTTTACAGATAGGAACGTGTAATGAAGGAAAACTTCACCACAAAATATTCTAGTTGAAAAACTATTTTCAAAGTATTTTCTCAGTATTCTTACTGAGTATTCTTACAGTATTCCTGAAACTCTCCTTTTGCCTGTTAACTTTAGTATTTGATTAAGTATCTCTCTGGTCTAGAGCCTAATCCTAAGAAGTTATAGTACATAGACAGCTACTCCCCACAGAGTTTTCTGGCTAAGGTATGCAGTTGTCAATGTTTCAGAGACTGCGTTTATTGTAACGACAGGCCTTTCAGAGAAGGATGTGTGAAAATATATTAATAATCACAGAATGATTACAAAATGCACGTAAGGAGACAAAATGAGACTGTGGTCGTACTGGCAAAATGAAGTCTACACAGTGACTCGGACTTCTACACACCCGTTCAGATCCCTCCTCCCCCTCTGCACAGGCAGAGGAGAGAATTACGCACAAAACAGCCAAGGCAAAACACAACTGCCACCAAGCGTGCGAGATAACTCTCATCCCAATTTTAACAGATTCAGTATTGTATGCTTTCTTCCCTGGTGATATTTCACAGTGTTATCAAATACAATTCCTTAAAAATACATTCCTTGCAGTAAATAGTTTAGAAAGAACATTATGCATTTTGGAAAAGCCTACTCAAGCGAATGTCCATCCTCTCCAACAAGAAGCACAAAGACACAGCTCAGACTCTGGGGCATTTCAAAGCATTAGCCTTTAAACCAACCAACCACCTATGTGTCAAATGGGCAGGCAGCTCCATTAGTTAACCCGTTTCTAAGAAATAGCTTAAGATTCTCCCCTGAAAAATGCTCTGCATTTGCATTTCCTACTGGATGAAATACTATTTCCAAAAAGCATTTGACCCTTCAGAGGACACAGCTCCTTCCAGGGTCCTGCTCCCCTTACACAGCTCCTTTGAGAGCGACCGCCTCTCACACCAGCTTTTATTCTTCAGTTAATTCCTATCAACACCGTTCACAGCTTTTTTCAGTGTAATACGCACCCTCCAAAGTCCAAATCAAAGCGAGGTGGCGATGGTTTTCGTACCAAATGCTCCCATCTGTGCTTTCAGCTCTTAAAGGTAGTCTCAATATACTTAAACATCTAGCTGGAGACCAATTTTCCTCAGGCTTTTATTTTACGTTCATAGTAAATGTGATGCTGTTTCTTAAACACCACGAGTTGTCTCAGTCATTGCCTGTATATCTAAATATTGTTCACCAGCCATCGAGGTTACGCTGCTCCTGGAGCACCAGCCTGTGGTGCTGCTTCCCGGAGGCGAGCACGCAGGTGTGCTCCGTCAGGTAAGGACACGGAGCAGTTACACACCGCCTTTTTATTCTAAAATGCTGTACAAGCATTAACTAATCTGCCCGGCGCCCTGCGAGAGAGGCAAGTATTACACTCTTCTATTTTACAGATGAAGAAACAGACAGTTTAAGTGATTTGCCCCGGGCCACACAGCACGTCAGCAGAGAGCTGGGATTATGGTGATGCTCCGTCCCCGTGTCCCCAGCCGGTCTCTGCCGGGGCTCCCGGTCGGATGAAGGAGGGACCTTCCCGCAGACAGGCCCTCGGCGAAGAAGGGGGCTCCTGGAAAAGGGTCCGTGCACGTAACTGCAGGGGAAGCTCAGGGTTTTGCGTATTAAACTCGCCACTGTGCATCCTCAAAGCCTCCAAAATCATTCACTGCATTTTAAAATGTACGGGATCCAGCGAAAAACAATTCACTTCACAAACTACAGGGTTTTTTTATCCAGAGACCCCCAGAAAAATAGAGAGGCTCCATAGTCTCCTCCTCTTACTACCCTGTGGTTTAAGCTTCTTAGAGCCTTTTAAGACGGATTGAACCAGAGGCTGTTGTCCAACTTTGTCACATCCAATAATCTGAGAAAAGTCTGACATGGCTTTCAGGTGAACCCGGGTAGTTCCTATTTACATGTCTCAGCTAAACCACTTGGAAAGACAGTTCAGCGCCACAGACAAGCCAGAGGCTCTAGGACCATTTTCTAGGACCATTTTCCAGGACAGCCAAAGGGAAAAGGTATTTCAATCAGAAATCAGGATACGAAGATTTCCTCTGCGCAGCAGCCTGTGAATATTTACGGGCAGCAAGATTTCTTTATATTTAGATCATTCTTTCCCAACTCCCCTATTCGTCTGAAAGGACTCGACTGGATTTCCCTACCCTACGATGAGCCATTTTTAAGCAGCAGCCCTCTGCCTGCCACATACACACGGGTAGAGGAAAAAAATAATTGGGGAACACATCTCATAGTGTTGAAAAGAAGTCCACTGAAGCCAGATTTTACAAGACATGACAACGTACTAATGCCAAACTGACACAAATTCTCATCTATGCGTTTTGGCTTTAATGGGTTAATTAGCTTGGCTGGATACAAATTTTAATTATCTGAGTTTGACATTAATGTCCTTGGAGTGTTGTCTATAAGGATTTGGGGAATCATAGACATTATTTTAGTTACTTCTGGAAACTGTGTGTTACACTGGGATTTAAATAGTAAGAACAGACAAGAATAGTGAGAACAGGTTGATCTATTTTGAAAAGTCAGATTTTCTGAAACAGGACAAACCGAGACAAAGCCTGGTCTACCTTGCTAAGTTCAGTTTCTCTTCAAGGGAGCCTCGTGCATATAACGTTGACGAGAAAGACTGGAAAGTAAGGAAATAACCTCCCTTGAGGACGGGTGACTGGACAGAAATTTTAGACTAAGTATTTCATAGAATTCTGTATGTAATTGAGATTTAGAGTTAAAATCTCTTCATTGTCTTTTCTCAAGTAGAAGGTAACCAGCCCAAAGATGGCTATATATACACAGAGTGTTACTACAAGCCAGGGAACAACCACCTACCTCAAATACCGACAGCGGCTCCGTTCCTCTAGAGTGAGAACCGAGAACGTGCACCCGAAGGCAGCAGCTCAGCGGTTCTCAGTCCCCACCGTGGAAACGCTGGGCTGCTGCCACACCATTTCAGGTGCAGAAGGGAAGTTACACGTGGGAACCACAGAAACAGCATTTTGCATGCAAAATCCTTCATTGGCAATTTCTAGCACAATTACGACTGATCCCTGAACAAAACAAGAATACCTACCCACACGGGCTGCTAATGGAGTATGTTAGTATTACTGAGGCTGGAGGTAAAGTACCACGCAATCTAATGCACATACTCCACTTCTGAATTCTTTGTGGAGATGGAAGGTATTTCCTTGCAAGTACCGCACTACGGTACAATTACAAGTACTATTAATGGGTTGAGTTATGGCATGCTATTTTAAGTGCTTTACTTATTTTCGTGCTTATAAGGGTCTGCATAAATAGACCAATGATCTGAGGATTTTTAATTGTATTTCAATAAATATATATTTAATCTGCAACAAAATATTTTTTAGCCGATAATTATCCAACAGACTATGACAGGTTACTCAAAACAAGTAAGATCTACAGTTCTGCAGAAAGTAGAATCTACTAAGAGCTTTTCAGAACACTCTTCTCTTTTATTCTATTCTTTTCATCTTTCTAGAGATGCATTTGATTTAAGATTCAAAAGAGAATCCTGATTGCTTTTTGTGTATATGGATTTAAGCTCTCTTTGTGCTTGCAACAACATAAATAAATTCATTCTTTACAACAGCAACTGCACTAGGTCTTTAAAACGCAATGCAACCCTTTGTGCAGTAGCTCTCCACCTTGTAAAGACAACCTTCATTCTGATTTCCACGTTTCCTTGGTGTCAAAACCAAAGTAATTTGGATTTTCTTCTGTAAAAATCTGTATAGGTAATTTGGCTTTAGGAACACTAAGTAAATGCAATGCATTTCTCTTTTAGGTTCACACACCTATGTAATTGCTAGAATTATTTGAATACATTTAAATTCCTCCTAAATGAAGGAAGGTGGCATTCAGACAACTCCTCTGTTCCCTAGTAAGAATTACAAAAGGCAGGGGCTTCTTTGAATCACAATATCTAACATACAGAAAGGAGTCCATTCTCCTTACTTCCTTCCACTGTGTTCTGGTTAAAATACCCAGGCTGTGGTCCTGGGAGGAACCAAACACCTCCTGGGAACTGCAGAGCAAATTTAGAGCACTTAGCACTCCACCGAATCAGCTCCTAACTTAACAAGGATAAGGAAGGGACTGATGGAGGTTATCAAACTGAAACGTGATAATCGCAAAAAATGGTAAAAAAAAAAAAGTTCAAAAGCACAGTGAAAGACAATTCTCCAGCATGCAGAAAAACAGCAGATTTTTTTTTTAATAAGGAAAAGCAACAGATAGATTTCTTTGTAACATTGCCTGCATTTTTTATTCTTTTCCCACCAAAAAGTGAGTAGGCAAGTTTGTGTTACATTCTTTAGAATATAAAAGAAGTTATTTTCACCCTTGGATGAAAAATTAAAACCTCTAAAGGCCCACTCATTCACAGATGGGAAATGGAAAGCCTTCCTATCATATATTTTGGAGACAATATCCTTTTTCCTGGAAATGCTGATAAGGGACAAATTCAAACTGGTCCTGATTCGCCCGGATCATCTTATTTATTAAAAACAATGGTATCTTTTAAACCCTGTATACTAAGCTATCGGTCAATTTTGATTGACACAAATATTTGTATTAAGGGTTACATACCGCAATTTACAATTGGGTACTATCACAATACTGTATGTTAATGTAATCAGTATTTTCATTTCATGAATTCATTTGCAGCATGACACTGCAAGGGTATTCTTACATATACTGAAGACACAATTGCTAAGTAGTTCAACAATTCTCCTTTAAGTGGGATTTTTTTTTATCTGATAAATTTTTAACACAATAAAACCACTCCTAGTTCTATGTGCATGTTTTAATTTCCCACCTTTTAAAGTGTTTAGACACTTGGAATACCTAGCATACTGAACTAATCCACAAATATTTACAAGAAAAATCTATTTAATTTCTTTCTATAGTAACTACCACAGGGACTATTGTAATGAAAAATTTCCCATCTTAAAGAATTAATGCGATTACTGATATAGAGAAAAAAAGTAATTTATATCATCACAAACACGTAAAAGATATAATCCCATATTCACAAAAAGAATCTTTATTCCCTCTTTGAATTCTCAGACAATACAGTCTTGCCTTGAGGAGAACAGAAATATTATGAAGTACCTTAAGCAAGATAATTGTAAGAGAAAAAACTACAATTGCATTATTGTTGTGCTAAACTGTGACATACTTAAAAAGCTAATTTCTTTTATTATAATGGAATTTGGTGTGCATATCCTTTAATCTACTTCACTGTTTCTTCGCAGTTTTACACACAAACATATGTGTACCGTGTTTCCCATTATCTGTACTACCTGGTTTAACAAACTGCAACAAATTTAAAACAATTAAAAATATACTTGGCAATTCCGTGAACTTCACTAGATTACTTTAACAGTTTTGGAATTAACTAAACATCTAGGACGTCACAAAAATGTGCAGCAAATGAAGGATCTACTGCAACTCAAATATTATTCAAGAAGACGTGATCAATATTTTATGAAAAAGTAACATTTGACATGAGTGACTGTCCCAAATTTCCCCAAATACATTTCAACCAATCACAATGCTGAACAGTTTGCATCTAAATCAAAAGCTAAGCAAACAAAAATGTATCCCCAAAATAGGGCTGTCTACAGGTATGTCAGTTAAAGTGCATTTACTTTTAAAATTCAGAACAGCCACTCTTCAATTATTCCTTCCGATTAAATAAATTTTAACCAAGAAATTAATCTGCTGTGGCTGGGCGTTACTCTATTCCACAGAAGCAAACATTTTTTTCACTCGTTCTCCTTTAAAAAGCAAATTCAACAAAACCAGTAAGACAAAAATGATGACCTAATTAGTACTAAGTAATACTTAAAGCTTTTATATATAGTACACTGTCATGGCTACCCCTAACTTCCAAGGCTTTATCCTCACTGATACTGTTTGATTTATCTGGCACTATCACTGCGTAAGTGCACGGATTCCTATTGTCCGTTCTCGTCTGCATCCAACACAGACAGAAGGAATCAAACTGTAAAGACAATTTTCGGTGAACCTTGATGAAATGAACTGTTAGGGCAACGGGGGTGCTCCCAAAGGCAAACAGGGTCACCCCTGGGGACCAGAGAGGGGTCTTCAATGGGCAGACCCATGTCAAAGGCAATAAAGCTCCCCAGAACCAGCAAGAAACAACACTCAGAAGTGAGTGACGTACAGGAATCTCTTCCCGAAGAGCCAGTCCCACTAGAAAACTTAAACCCTGACCGGATGCTCTCCCGTTCCTCGCCACCCAGGAGACTGGGACGCAAGATGCGTCCATGCGTCCATGAAAATGTGTCTCCTATTTTTTGCCTTGTAACTCTTGATTTCTGTTAAAGCACCGAATTATTAGTGCTATACTAATTAAGTTCATTGCAGTTATCTGAACAGATCTGACCAGCTAGTTATGAAAAAATACCCATCTAAATTAAATAGAGTAATATTGGATAAAAAAAATGTAGGTCACTGAAGAAACAAGCCATCAACAAACATTGCCAGCGTTCTGTTCAGCAAGCAATTCCAGCATGAGCCTTTCTTTGCCCTGTGCAGACCCCAATTCCTATATATCAAAGCCTTTAAGCACACACTGGCCTTAAACATGTGCTTAAAAAAGCTTTGCCGTGTTAGGACCTTCCGACTGGCACACAGGACATCGGGGACTGCTTGTGACGTAATCCCCTGCAGTAAGCATGCCCTCTTTTCCAGTGTGGCTGACCTACTCACAGAACTTCTGTCCAAAACAAAAAGATTATGGACTGAAAATCAAATCACGTTGTGTCAGTGTAACAATAATGCCCAATGTACATCACCCTCTAAACTACAAAGCCCCTCTGCTCACAGAATGCCAGTGAAATCCCAAGTCAGATCTATGAAGATAACTACAGTGCAATACACAAAAAAGACTTTAAACTAACACTTGTGAAACATCAGTCTTTCACATTTGTGCCACAAGTGGCCAATTGATATTATATTCCAATGGCCTACACGTCTTTCACGTACGTAACTTTTTTTCTAATTAGAATAAACAAATAAAATCTCCAAATTGCCCTCATTTAGTGTGAAAATGGTTGAAAGAGTTTAAGTCAGTTGTATTTTTTAAAGGACAAAAGTGTATCTATAAAAGAAATATATTTTTTTCAGAATCATATGTACAAACGTGGGGTTTATAGTCCAAAACTGAAAATAGTCCTTTAAATAAAAAGTTTTTAGTTAATATCAGTGTTTTGGAGCCTCCCACTGGCAGCCATCACACAGCTGAAGTGAACGATCAGCTGAATGGAGGGTTTATATCCAGGCATCAATGACTACTTTGCTTTAAAAGAAATGACTATTTCTGGGTTCATATTTTAAATGCAATTTAAAAGATCATAAAGGAAAGAATCCAGCATTTACTGTGTGTCTCCCAGCAGACTACTTAATGTTCAAACATCTACTATGCAAAGGTCAAATGATTTCACTGAATGAATGGTGACAAAAAAATTCTGCAGCACTGAAAAAAATATCAGACGATCAAGGAAAAAGATACGGGCCTGAGAACTCGCAAGAGTCACAATAAATAACGTAGATTCAGTTCAGTAAGAAAGAAAATTGCAAAGTTGTGTCAGGAGAACCAGATTAAGAAAGATAATAGGTAAAATACAAATTACATACTTTTGGTAATGTTCTTCATAAAGGAATATTTTAAAGTAATACAGCAAATGAGTTTCTATAAAAAAAAACCCTTTTCTTACACAAATATTGCTTGCACAGAATTGAAAAAAAAAAACTTATTCAGATGGGGAACCTATGAGGTATTCTGCTGCAGGCAGCAACATGGATAGCTGAATTTATAAACAAAAATCCAGTGTAAATAGTTGTGTTTGTGGTAACATACACAGGGTAAAGCCACAGTGAGCACTCACTCAGGAATGAGACAGATTATAGGTAAAACCAGTGAGAAAAAAACTTACTCCAACGCTTATCTGAAGCAAACAGCAAAGGCTAATAGGTACCAATTTATTTTCCGTTTTATTGTGCTTTTCCTTCCTTGACATTTATATCAAATATTTTAGGCTCTCATTCTTTCTAACATAAAGAGGTTCCAAAGTGCGCCATGGTCACCACTTGCTGGTGGTCCTGGCTCTTCAAAGCCAAGGTCCCACCAAGTAAAAAGAGCTGGGAACAAAACCAGGACTTGGCTGCGTGCCTCTGTGATCCGCTGCTATGTAAGACAAATCTGGTGGTCACCAACGGCACTTGATTTGGGGAGATCCAGTGGATCTCTCCACACCAATGGATAGGAACGTCGAGGGAAGAGGCAGATACACGGCGGAGCAGCAAGCAAGAAAAAACCCAACGAGCAGGAGTAAAGCATGTGTAGAGGGAGAAGAAAGCTGGAAAATGATACAGACAAAGGGAAAAAAACCAAACAAAGCATATGACAAGGCAGAAAAGAAATGAGAGACGAGACAAAGGAACAGAATATAGGGAATAAAAGCAAAAGTAGAATGGGATGTCCACTTTCTGGAAGAGAATACAGCATTTCTCACGTTACAGAAAGGTGAAAGGGGGGTTTAGTTTTCTTTGGTTTGGTTTTTATTTTTTTATTGTTATGTGTAATAAACAAATGAACAAACTTTGACTGATCTTGTATTCTAACTTCTAATGCCAATACCTGAATTTTGGTAAGTTAAGGTGATGTATAATTTAAAAAAAAAAAAAAAAAGTGCTGGCTAGATGTTTAAAAAAATTAGACATATCCAATCAAATACCAAGTAAAGATGGAAAACAACGTGCTAAATTGAATGAGACTTGTTAGCAAGCTCACAAAAAAAAAGGATAATGTAGATGCTACTAATTTCATATATTAATACAAAGATATACAATTTGACTATTCAATTATGGTCAGAAACATACATACGTTTTTTTCTGTGCTCAACCAGCGCAACAGCCTGCTTTGCTGAGCATTTGGAAAACCAGTTGTCCCCAAGCAGAACTGTAACCTCATTGGTGTGGACAAGTCTTCCTGGCATGAAGGCAAGAGGACCAAAAGGTACCTGTCAAAGGCACAGAAGAAACAGATTAAAATCACTAGTGAAAATAAAACCTAGATGGTAATCCAGGTCTTAGTTTTATGTAAAAAAGTTAAACACAAAGTTAAAGAAATAAAAATTCTGCATCAGTTATTTAATGACTAACCCTTCATAAATATTCAAATGACCAGATCCATTTGAATTCACTATTGTACTTACAAAATCAGAAAAGTGGTATTTAACCTGAAAACTTGTTTTGTGACATAAAACTATAGCATAGCTGAATGCTCACATGGAAAACAAATTCATTTAATCCTAACACGTAAGCCTTAATAATAAAAATATTATCATTTAGGTGAGTTACATATTTGTTATACACAGGCTGCATTCATTTTCTAATAAGAGCAAGTTTAGCTTTGCCAGAATATTTAAAATACTCAAATAGTTATGGTCTGAAGGCAAAGATGAGTTGCTTTTCTCAGTATCTGTATTGCTAAAAGTACCTAGAAACCTGCGTGCCAGTTTGTGGGGCGACCAGCGGGCTCGCAGACCATGCTTGCTCCCACTTTGTGGTTTTTGGCTGGGGAGGAGCTCTGGCCACCCTCCCTTCTCCCCTCCTGCCCCAGCCCCTGCATTTACCCTCACACCTACCACCGCCTGCCTGCCTCTGGGCTTCAATCGCAAAGAAATTAGGAAACCCAAAACCAAATGAAAGTTCAAATGGAGGTGGCAAAAAGCTAAGAACCACAGCCAGCTCAAGTTTTCTCTCGAAAGAGAGAGGATTCTGTTTCCTTGGATGCGGTTCTGTTGATCAGAGTGGATCTGTTTCCTTGGAATGCGACCTTCCCTAGCTTCAGCATCCAGGAGGGAACCAATGCTTGAAACAGTTCTGCCGTAGGCAGGATCCTGACATTAAGACTATGCAGAACGTGCTTTTCCTACACACGTACCCTTCCTGACTTGGTTTTCAAGTAGCAGACTGCACCATTTGCCTGTTCACTCTTCCCCCAAAACGATGAAAGCAAAATCGAAAACATATGAAAATATTTGGCTAACAGGATAGGAACTATTTATATACATTTAAAATAACAGATGTGAGCTGACATTGCTGCTTTAACGAAGAATAACCCCCATCTAGCTTTTTTTTAAAAACAGGGTTGATTCTATGCTTCGAAACAACGTGATCTTTTTGCTTTACAGCATGTACACATGCCACACATGTACACGGGGTAAAGGGACTACACACATAAAATCCAGTGCTGAATCATTACCACGGGAAAGGCAAATGCTCTCTTTACCCTCATGGTGAGCGTACTCCAACGCCGTCTTACTAACAACTCAACTCTACATGCTGAGCCAGGCGGACAAGGAAAAAAGCAGTCAGGCACTTTGTGCTGAAAGTAGCCATTCATTTATTTACAGTACAACTTCCTTCCCTTCAAAGATACATCTCGAATTGGACCCGAGAAGGTGGGAGGCAACAAAAAGAGAGAGAAAAGCCAATTTGGTCAAAATTCTGGTGAGCGCACACCAAGAGGGTGAAGTTTACCGTGGGAGCTGCGCAGTTGTTAGGGAAGATTCAAAGCACCAGAAAAGATCGCTATGTCAATGTGAGGATCGGTGAAACAAAAATTAGCAGCACCTTTTTGTGTAAAAATCAATGTTCTAGGGTTTATTTCCATGAATCAGGAAATACTACAGCCACTTTCTTCTCAGGAAATGACTAAGTACCGTAATTCAGTCATAATTATAGTTTTCTATACAATAGATTTACATATCAAACATGTCAGGTTTTGTGTTAGCATTTATGTCATCAGTTCTCAGTTGTCAGTAACGTTGTAATTTATAACGGATTTCAAAGAAAAGAGAAAGAAACAAAAGCAAAGGTTTAACTATTATCATAATAAATGTAACATTACGAAGTACTATGCCGCAACCTGAATAACACCTCACCGCTGATGCTGATACCTCCATTACTATAAATTTTAGCCCATTTTCCTGTGTACAGCATACATACCATGATATCGTAGGACAGTTTATCAGGCAATGTACTGAGCCGTTCCTGAAGAGCCTCATAATCGCTCTCCACCTTCTTCCTGTTGACAAATTCAAGTTGATTCAATTTCACATCTAAAGTAAAGAGCTAATGTTTTTCTGCTAGTAATTCAACAACACACAAAAAAATACAGAAAAATAAACTGGTTTACTCTTAAATACATACAGTTGATAGATGAATAACTTATTTATAAAAGACTTGGGATGGCAAACACAACAGCTACATTATTTTAGAATAACATGTATTAAAATAGGGATATTATTATTTTAGATTGTGCACATCTCTTTCTGAATTCGAATTTTTTATTGTCCAAAGAATCAGTTCTTTCACTAGGATTTGGCATATCTCACTCCATGTTCAAGTTCAACAGTTATACCACCATCAATATTTACAAAAACAACTGAAAATCCAGTTTATATTTTATAAGAGGCAAATTCTTCAAAGTATCGCTTGTAATAAAGAATTCATGACCTTGGTTTGAGCTGACATAAATGGGCAAAATTTTAATTAATTCTGATTTTTACGTGAACTTCGTGTTCCTACTGAGAGTCAATATTCCTGAAAAATGGGTTGACCACCAGGACTGTGTCGCATCTTCAACCCCTGACAAGGCGCAACACAGGTGAGGAACATCCCTTCTCCTGCTTCTCTGTCCAAAACATAAATAAGGCTCATGCGACATGTTGCTACCCGAGACAGAAATGACTTGGTGAACTTAGACAAACTATTCCCATGGTAGACACCTGGCTCTTCAGCAGACTTTGCAAGATAATGCATTTCAATTGCGATAGGGATTTTCCCTTGCGTGCAAAACAAGCAACTACATTCCCTTTTAAAAAGTCTTCTTTTGTGAAGACATTCTTAAATGCTTAAATTTGTCTGGGAAAAGTCTTTTAATGGCCTATCGCCACTCTAAAGACGGTCAGAAATCAGCTCCTGCATGAAGTAGCTGGCATATAAACGTCAGGTTTGATTATATTGTTTACTTGTACTTCAAAACAGTAAACACATATATGGTAGTAAATTCTGCGATAAAAGGCAAGTGAAAGCATGGAGCAGCGCACTTAACAACGCTGACCCAAGATGCAAATTACAGGTTTTCTGAGGATGATTCAGGAAAGCAATCTATAAATGTGCTGAAAAATGAATGTCATAGTTGATAACACAACTCTCAAAACATTATCATTGATTTTCTTAAGATTCATAAGCACAGTGAAATCTTCTTCAGCATTCGTTATGAAAAATTATCTGATACTCCTATGTTTTGACTCATTTGCTTCCAGAGTTGAACTTTGCTGTAATCGCCCTACTTTATACCTCGAGTACTTCATATTTTAAGTTGCTGAACTGGTCTTGAAAAAGAGTTTAGGTTTTTATGCCACTTGGACATTAAAACCGTATTCCATATAACTGATTTACAAAAGATGCTTGATGCTGCTTTGGTGTGAGAGCAGATTTCTCCCAGGCATTTTAGGCAAGTTTTTCTGTCCATTGCCCACACCAGAGTGAAAATATAACTCACTTCCTTCAAAGAGGAAGGCCAAACTCGTGAATCTTAACAGAACCTGCTGCCATGTTTTGGGGGGGAAGCAATATAACAACAACTTGGTGTCAACAATAACAATTTGTCACTTAATGATATTTACAGAATCCAGCCTTTGCCTCGCAGAGATCTGTATTTGAGAAATGGACACCGATGCACTCCAACTCCTCGCTGAAAAACAAACGGGCTCCCCAAGCCGAGGGCCTGGCCCATGTCTCAAACACAAGGAGAAGACTCCGTGGGAAGAGAATGGTATGAAAATCCCCCCACTCGCAGCAGGATTAAACGTTCCCATCATTTCATGGCTGAAAGTCACCCAACATTCTTCATTAATCTGAAAAGAAGATACTGCCTTTAAGGTCTGACTGCTGCCCGTTACTGAATAATCTGATTAGGGTACAGCAGAAATCACTTGCTACAAAAGCTATTTCGCATTACAGAGCAAAGTCTGTTTCTTTTTTTCCATGGGACCACTGCCCTTTGCTGATCCACCATGGGAATCTCGTAAAGTGTGGCCACAGCCTGAACTGGACCATCAAGATAAAGAAAATTAAAATCAATCCTTTTAATTAATTGCCCTGAAACAGCGTTACTTAAGGAAGGAAGCTGACCTCCCTCGTCGCTATGGCAGATGGCGAGATGAGGTGCGGGGTGTGCCGGCGCTACGCTGGCTCCCCACACCCAACGAAGAACCAAAGGGAACGGGGAGGATGAACGTTGGGACTCCAGCTACGAACACGTCCCCAGAAGGGGAAAAGCACGTCTAGATGTTTAATCCCACACCAGACCCATTACTGCATTCATGGCTTTAGAAATATACTTCAAGAAGTGTACTAAAAAATGAAAAAGAAAATAATTTAATGGAAACATACTGAAGCTGAGCATTTTAAAATCCTATTGTTATTCACCCAATTCTATTTAACATTCTTCTGTGTCACTGACTACTTAAAAAGGTCTTATATGAACAAATTACTCAGCTGAAACAAGAGCACTCGGCTCTTGCACAATCAAGATCTAAATAAGGGTACTAAATTTTAAAGAATTTTTTATAAAGTAAAGATTGTATGGATGCTGTATAAACTGCTGTTCTACATAAAATCCACCAGTACGTTACGTTTCCCTATTGACATTCTGCGCCCAAAACCCTGACGTTCATGGGGCCATGACCAGGGTTTGCTTAAAAGCAAGGACACGAGCAACTCCTCCTTCCACAGCCAACCCTCCCACCCCACTCCACAAACTCAGCCATTTTTATACGAGGAAATAAATGTCCCAACTTCACAAACTTTTAAAAATCTGTTTGAATTTTAAGGTTTTGTGTCAACTAGTTTATTTCTGAAAAATACTGTCTCTTAGTGAAATACCCATGCAGAGTATGGGTATTCACACAGAACCAAACAGGTAGGGACACTGCAAAGCTCCTGAGAAAATACGTGTGCTGGGAATACCCTGCCTGACTTCACCATAGCAGCACCAGTAGCACTTCAATAATATTTCCCTTATTGAAAATTAATGCAGTCTCTGAATTTTAAACATAAATGAAACATATTAGTTTTAGATTATTTTTGCGAGCCAATAGTCAGAATTTAATGTGGTGATGTGTATAGATTGCCTTGATTTTCTTCCCCTTATCCAGTGCTTGCAGCCTATGTGCATTTAAACTAAAAACATTTGATACACACTAAATATAAATTATTTGCTTGGAGATCTTTCAGGCATGAAGAAAAAGCCTCTTAAAATAAATTCAAAATATTATATGCTTGATGGTGTATAACCAAAGGTTTAATCTCACCACTAAAGGGGCAGTTGCTGTGATTCTGCAATAACCCTGCAGACAATAATCAAGACAGCTCCTGTTGTTCTCTCAGTAAAATCATGGTAAACACAGCATGGATATATTGTAATTTGATATCGGTAAGATCAACTGTTATATCTCACAGTAACTCATAATATAAGATTTCATTCACCATTAAATGTACATTTTCCTCAGATGCCATACAAAACTATTATTTACTAAGCATGCTTTCTATTAACCATAGATTGCCAACAGAGAAAAAAGTGCCCAGAGATGATTTTTTTACATAACAAACCATTTCTTTCTAAGCGTTCCAAACTAAGCTTTATCACATACTTTACTGGGGGAAAAAAACAGGAAAATACTACTTTCACATTGTTTTAGCACATCTGTATGGGGGAGAGCAGAATTTCCCTACTTGCTCCATAGTTAGAAAGAAAACAAGAATAATCAGTTCTACCCTGGGAGTACTTTTTCCCCAATCAGGCAAATTCAGCATTCATCCCACAAGGTTACGTGGGGAAAAATGATGAATGAGCCGGGTATTTAAAACACAAGTATGAACACTAAGGTTCAGTGTATTTATGATTTAAAGTAATGGTATCAGTGGAAAATACATACATTTTAAAGAGCATATACTGCAATAATTCTGAGCGATCACTAACAATAATCCCCAAAACATGCTAGTAGGATTTGGCTATCGCCAGAATAAAGAGCAGTACTTTACTAAAATACAACTAGGTTACTCATCAGTATTTTAGGCATGTAATCAAACATTTTTCACTTACCAGTGCTGGATTTTTTCTTGGCAGCTAGTGACCACCTGTCATTAAAACAGATAACTACTCATGAAAAAACAAGGCTAAGCACACAGCTGCAATGTCAATGCATCAGAAACTAGAACAGTAGCTTTACAGATTTGGTAGTGTCTCTATATACATTTTTATTTGTCAGTGCAAAGGCATGTGAATGGTAGCTCTTAAGCAGCACACTTTATCACACCCTAATGCAGACTGATAACCACAGAAAAAATTACAGCTTTTCAATTCATATTTTGGTACAATACCTGCTCCATAACTATTAGGTGACAGACGATATAAGATAAGTAGTAGTTTGTGCAATCTGGAGATCTATTTTCAGTGTTACAGGTTTGCAGAATAAGAAAACAACATAAATTATAACCAGACATCAATGTAACTTCCATACTCATTCATTAAAAAACAAAAACAAATGAACCCCATAGCACCAAAAACATTTTTTGCTTTTATCAGTACATCAACCAATGTTTCCACTGGCCATTTTAATCTGGAAAAGCACAAATTAATTTTGTTGTGTTTAAATACAAGGATATTTGACACCATTATGGGCTGCTGGCTTCCCTTCTGTTCTTTCTGGGTCTCAAAAAAAAAAAAGGAAGTTTTAATCTGAATATTTCTTTATGCCACAGGCTTTCCCAAGAGATACAAAATAATTTACAAAATAAAGCACGTTATTAAAATGAAATACTTTTTTTTCTTTTTTAACTGTTTTTTTTAGGCTATGTAGATATAGCAGACAAGATGCTGAAACCTGTGACCTTCTCTGCCATAATTACGTAGAGATTTTGTCTTTCAAAACATATTCTGATCTCTGAATAATGGTTACCAAAAATACAACACAATTTCATTCAATTACATGAAATGCAATGAACCCAAGAGGCAATTAAATATGTCTAGACATCTTCTCAATATAAGCATTTTCTAGATTTTTTTAATTTTTTTTTTTCTTACAAATTTCGTTTTTCCTATAGCCAAAATAATGCTAACATTTGAAAGCAATTAATGAGAAAATTTGCAGAGAAAACAATAACATACATTCAAGTACCACTGAAATCACTGGAGCAGATAATTCTTTCTTTTTTTTTTTTTCAAACAACAGAATGAAAGACAATTTTTTTTTAGTTAGCATATGTGCAGCTATTGCAGAACAGATCTCAGACCCTGCACTTTCTACTCATATACAAGTGAAAAAAAAATGGGACTACTTTGTGAGCTAATAATTCTTTAAACAGAGGAAAGTACTTAAATAAAAATGATCAGCTCTACATTTGTGGTTACGCTATTTCATAATCCATCAGGAAATTCAGCCAGGTGGCTTATCGCACGTAAGTTTAAATTTATCATTTGCTTTAAACTCCTACAAATCAAATGCCTAGCAAGTATTTTCCTTAATGAGAGCTAACTATTTTTAAGGTTAAGAGTAAATATACAGACTTCTACAGGACGTCAACTCAGAAATTTAATTCATACCATTAGGCCCATTTTAAAAGTAAAGTTTCCGTAAAAGGTATAAATGATAGAGCGCGGCCCCGTTTGGTAACGATGCTAACGCACAACGGAGCCCACCACTCACGAGTAGAAGAGCCGGAGCCTATTCTCTCAACATCCTTCATTCTTTCAGATTTGGTAGTGATTGTGAAGTACCCAGCATAATTAGGTACACAAAAATGTTTATGAAATCCTTTAAGAAAGTTCCGGTTTAATTGCCCCATTACAGATGAAGATGGAAAAGGCAGGAAGCTTTCCATCCCCAGTACATGACTTTCCATGCATGAAGTGAGCTAAAAGCACAAAAAGAAAAGCCCTGCAAACCGTAAGAGCAGCATGTTCATTAACCTCTACATGATAATCCTTTCGTAGCTGCATATTAACTAGTTACACATTCATAATCATTTACATTATTTAGAGGACCGTCTATGAAAATTTCCAGGCTATATCCATTAGCTACAATGTTAAAGGTTACAGAAGACAGTCTACTTAATGTTTCCAGGAAGCTTTTTTAATTAGTAAATATGTAAATTGGGCACATATGCTTTTTATGTTTTTTAAAAATAGTCCCTCAGTAAAACAGCATAGGGGCATAAGCTGTTTCCATCACCCTTTATCCCCTTAAAAAAAAAAAAGAAAAATCAATAACACCAATCAATTTTAATTTAATTCTTCTTCTTTGATATAATCTCTCTTGAAGGGATACTAAAGGGTGGAACCAACAACAAACCTTTTCGTTTCAGTGGCCAGCATAAAATGAGACCTTTTACAGAAGTGCTAAAATATACCACCTTAAAAATGTTTCAGGCTGCACTTGTGGAACTGAACTCTATTAAAAAAATAAAGCGAGAATAAATATTGAAAAACAGATGGAGATCAATTATGCATATGTCCTTTATTAGGTCAGTCACACTGTTTGGATAACAACCGGTTTTATCACAGCAAAGAAACAAATAGATAAATACATAAACAAATCTTTGATTCTTTGCCTTTAATCAAACATGGGAAAATCATTAGTCTATCCTCCACGCATAATTTGTATCTAGAGTTACAATTAAAGAATGAAAATTCCTTTCAGGGTAAATAAAACAAATGACCTGTTTGTTTGTTCATTTGAGTTCAATTTGCCTGGACACCTAGTGCCACCAACTATGCATTACTTTTACGACATGGTAGTGGAAGTGGTACCAATAAACTCTGAATTCTCCCCTTTTAGGCATAAAAATGTGTAAGTCTGTGAACGCATGCAGTTATCAATGGCTTATCTGCATACTAAAATATTTATTAAACTACTCTTGCAGCAAACTTAACATTACCTAATCATGGGTCTGGTTATTAAAACAGGATCCACTGTCGGAAAACACATTCCGTAGTCTTAAAGGAAAACAAACGGGCAAATATCTTGTTTCCTTCCTTTCCTCCAACAGCAACTTGTTAAAATGTAATGCTTCTCAAGGCCCTGACGGGACAGAGCCGTCCCTGGGAGCTCTGCGAGCAGCCCCCGGACAGCCCTGGGAGCACACCTGTAACCCAAAGTGCAATTCCTTGTGGGCTGAAAACCAAACCACTGCAGGAGGAGATTGATTACATGTTGGTTCTGCTCTCGCTACTACTACATGGAGCTATTTAAAGGGAAGAGTAGGTTGCTGCTTTTAGGGAACATCTCATTTCCAGGTTTCACAGGTGGAGTCACAGCAGAGCTGAAGGATCAGCTTTAGACTGCGATCACCTCCCAGGTGTCCCCCAGTTCCATCGCGCCAACCTGAACACGGGCAGCTTGCAGGCTAGTGACTCCAAATCACCCCAAACAACTCGTACCGTACAGCCAAAGACTCTGTTAGCTGTCTGAAGGCACAGCATTCCTTTTATCTTCAACACTTTCTCTCTTTCCAGTCTACCTATTTACATTCCACCTTCTCCGGGATCTTCCATCCAAAGAGCTCAAAAACTCTTCCCTGAATTAAAGCATGGAGCACTTTGGAAAAGCACAGCACTGATTCTAAAGGCTCAGTAATGTAACCACTAACACTGGTCAGGAACAGGGCTAGAAACTCTCCTTTCCTGAGGTAGGCCGTCTCCTACCTCAACAACCAGGCACTATGATCACTTACAGCATTTCCTTGAGAATGAGGACGGGTGAGAAGGATGCTGCAGCATGAAGCTGACTCACACCTGTAGGCGCCCATGGGTCTCTAACCCGTTCCTCAATATCCCACCCTTCCTCAGCAGGTCCTCACAAGGGCACCTCTTTCTTCCACCTCATTTTTCCTTACATGTTGCTCTGCACGTGCTCCCATTGCTAACAGCTGAATATAATTCTCTGTGCTGCTTCTGATTACCAAGGTGATACACAAATCGCTCTGCTCTCCTCTCCAGTCCGAGACTATTTTGTTTTACGTAGGTAGTTCTCCCAGGTGGAGTTGCATGCGTGCCAATGCCTCTCTCTACTAAGCAGCTGGGCGCTGCCTACAAAGGTGATGGCTTCAGCACACTGAGGGTAATTCTCTCTCTCTCTCCCCCCTTTCTGAGCAGCAGTAAGGCAAGCTGCCAACTCAGAATTTCATTTGTCTCAGCTCCTGAAAAATTACAAGCAACAGAGCTGGTACTGGTATCACCTGTTGACAGTTTTGGGTACCAATGCTGAACCTGCTGTACCCAAGTCACACAATTATGTTCAAGCCTAAAGAACTGGGAACTGGTATTTTTAATATGAAAGGTAGCTTCAATAAAATTTATTAACATTAAAATGCCCCATCAGATTAGGAAGAGTTCCTAAATGAATGAGAGGCTATTTCCACACTTGTGGGTATGAACATGGAAATATGTGGCGTGGCGCAAAAGCAAAGTTTCTGTTTAAAAATTGCAAGTTAGATACCTAAGAGGCCAAGCAAACGTGTGCTATTTCTATGTGCACACTTGTATATTTTGCTTCAAAACTGTGGCTCGCAATCTGGCTGGTCTTCTGAAATTAGAAGCTGGGGACGCAGATCTAATCCCAGCTCTGATTCTGTTTCTTCTATATGGCCTTGAGCAAATCACAACCTCTCAGTCTACATTTCTTCATCTGCAAAATGGGGATAATAGTATTAACCTACCCACCTCAGAGTGTTTAATGATGATTAATTAATGTGAGAAAAGCACTCTAAAGATGTAAGAGCACTATATAAGTGATAAAGCATTATTTACCACTTGAAAAGTAATCTGAATAAAATCAGATATGCAAGTAATTTGTTTACATGTAGCAATAATATAATTTGTGACTATTTAATCTTGAATTAGTCTCACTTTAAACATCCCTTTCAATCACATTTCCAGTTACTTAGGGAAAATGACAGTATGGAATACTTTTTGTGGAAGCAGAGCAAGTAATGAGGTGGTAATTAAAGTAAGGGTCTAATAAAGTCTAAAACCAATGATTTGCCTTCAGGACACTGTCCCTGCCATTTGGGACTGTGTAAAGAGCTCAGTCTTGACCTTGGTTCTGTTGTTCAGAACCTTCCATGAACTACAGTGGAAGCGTGTGCTGGTTTTCTGAAATGCAGATCCACGTTTGCAAGGCTCATGATAAATCCAAGATAATTTCCACTACTGACCTAATTCAGATGACTCCAACTCGGCAGAGTTTTAACTGCTTAACCTTGTACATTCGAGTATTTACTGCAGTTGATACATGCACATGAGCTGCCTCCGTCTGTAAATGTTTGCAGTATCAAGAGCCACTCTGCCATGCAACTCATGCATGAGATTTCTCTGTCGCACCCCCAAACCCTAAAAGTTTACTGATGAAATAACCAGTTCACAATATGGCTTTACATTACAGAAGAACACTAATGGGTGGTCAAATATTTGATCATCCCTTGGTAACAAGGTTGTAACAAGCCACACGCAAAATAAACATTTAAAATGAATTTTCATTTTTTCCTCTAGGAAACTACACAGTACTTGCCTAAAACACAGCAATCACTGATGGAGAAAGACAGAATTAACATTTGCACAATTGTTTTTCCTAGAGCCCCATTTTCAATCAAAAAATGAAATAAAACTATTAAAAGTTCTTCAGTCTGTTGGCACACTGTATGATCTAATGGAAAAGGAAGAAAGCATTTCTAAGCTCTCATATTCATTTATTAAAGCATATTACTCAAAAACACTACATTTCAACAAATTATTAACATAAATCCCCCTTTGGGTGGAAAGTTTTGCCTTTTGAAGAAACGTGTTTCGGAAGGATACTGAATGAAAAGAGAGACCGAAAGAAATTTGCATCATGGCAAACATTTCTTTCTGAAGGAAAAAATCTTACTTAAAAACATAACCACAATTTTTACCTTTCCCTATAAGAAAACAACTGAAGATCTTCTATTTCTATATTAATTGTGCACACACAACTGTGTCTCTCAGTTTTGCAGAAGTAGGACGTAACGATTTTTAACCAATAAATAAAAACCAAGTTCTGACCAAAAGGATTTTTGAGAGCTTAAAAATTCTACTTGAAATATCCAAGGCTTATAAAGCAGACATAAACCACCTCATCTCTTCTTTGCCAGCTGGAAAATTCTGCCCTCTCAAGACTACTTCATGTTGTGACCGCTCCTGTGGTTACAGGTCACGCAGACAAGTAACTTATAGTTACCTTGCAGTAACTGCTCACGCACAGGTAAACTGTCCCCACTCCGCGGGGACAGCCAGGCAGGCAGTGTCAGCTCACATGAGCCAGCACTCTTCTTCCTCACTTCCACCCACCTGTTCCCAACACCTTTATGCTGTTTTGCTCTTTGTCAGTCCCCTTTGGGAGTCATTCTCAATCCACAACCCCAGCAAAAATCCCAAAGGCAGCAGGACGTTTTCCACTGAGCGAGGGAATTTAATTAGCTCTGAACCAAGTGAACTGGTGCAAGCAAGGAACGAACTGGAGCAGAGTCTCGTCTTTCCCCAACAGCAAGTCAGTGTCCATGTCATATAACTTCATCTTGAGACAGAGCTAAAGAACTCGTAACTTGGTATTTTAGCTAACTTCACGTAAACATATTCATGTGGCTAAGCCATATCCAAGCTAGCTCAGGTACCGAGATAGCAGCAGACAACATAAGCATCGAGCTCCCATGACCTAACTTACCAAACACCTCAAGCAGGTTTTGCAAGCTTTGATGCAGTCTATGGTGCAACAGCTATGTTTCTAGCAATACCTGAGTTAACTAGCTTAAAATTGACATGAGCCGTGGCACCTGCCTCACAGACATACCTTCAGGCTGTGGTTCAACATTCAGATGCAGCCCTGAGTAAACCAGCCATCATCCCTCCCTGTCTCCAGCTACTCTGTTCCACCGACTTATCCTTCCAACCCCGACACAACCTGCTGGCAGACATTTGTGATGCTGTACAATCAGCCTCACGAGGGAACCACACTGGCTGAAAAAATAACCCAGGAAGAAAAAAGAAGCAAAAAAAGTCAACAACAAAGTCCGGCTTTAAGCTGGATCCCAACCCAGGTCACTGAACAGTGTCACAAATGTGCCACCCTAAAATTGTTAATTCTAGAAACAAGCAGTCACAAAAACACCCCCAAGATTAAAAAGCTGATCACCAAATTAAAGTCATCTCCTTCCTGGATAACTCATGTGGTCGTTAATAAATTTTTGAAGAAGTGACTGAGACTTTTGCTCATGCCCCACTGGGAAAAAATGAAGTCTTGGTCCAGTTGCTGCTGCTCTCAAGATGGCAAACTCCGAGCTGGCATATCCATCTGCAAGACCAGAACTTCAGATTAAAACAAAATACAATTTCACAATCTCAAAGGAGGAAAGAAATACATGAGGCAAGGGGTACCCAAGTCAACCTGAGAAGACAGGTTATGAGTATAACTTCTGGAATGAGACCTGCAAAGATGCTAGAGATACTAGAGACAATTCCCAAACAGTACCCTGGTCACTGCACCTACTCACAAAATCTATACACAGCTATAGGAGCAGCACAATTTAGTAACGTTTAAATTTTGTGGATATAACCTCGTCTACACATTTTAGGTACCAACAAGGCAGGACATATACAGACTTGCCCACTCCAGAATAAACGCAACGCTCTTTAAACTCCTTTGTGAATAGTTTGTCTTTAATTACCATTAAAAAAACCTACTTAAGATCTGTTAATTTATTTCACAATTTTTGACGCTATATAAACTAGTGGGGATTTAATTCATACTAATAAGAACACAGACAAATATTGACTATAAAAAATTAAAAGTGATGATCAATTAACACTGGAGGAACAATCAGTATTACATTGAAAGCTTCCAGATAATGACTGAATTAGCCCTTTTACTTGAAAGCAGACATGAGAAAACATTCTTGGAACCCACTATTACAAAAAAGCACTGGAGAGGGTGGAGCAGATGTCATCACAAGTTTCTGAAGAGGTAATTGTCCAGGTATCTTTTAAAAAGAAATATGGCAAATGAAGCTTCAGACAGGGCCTTTTAAAAAGGAGCAAGCCAAACCAAGCTTCAGACGCTCTGTTATCTTTCCTCAAACAGTTATTGTGCAAAATGAAGTCCCACTGCACTGGTGTCTCACACCCAGGCTTTCTCTAGATTCTGTTAACACGGATGTAGGCTGGAAAGTGTGGTATTGTGGGAGACACTGCACTGGAAAGCACGCTGAATCTCACCTACCGAGTCCAGATTTCCAATGGCTCCTGCAGCAGGAGCAGGACTGACCCTACTCGGTCTCACTGCTCTTTTTCAGACTGCAGGAACAGCTTTAAAACTGCCAAGCTGCTCATTTCATAGCACAGATATTACTTGAAAAAGGCTTAGACAGAAGCAGCCAGCCTCAGAAGTAATCCATATAGGAAGAAAATGATTTAAAAGACCCTAAGTTTAGGATTCTGTCATTTGTTTCCCCATAGCCCACGTACAAGTTGTCTAACTGTTAAAAAACTGCAAGTACCCAAGATCTTGAAAACAACTGGAAATTAAAGATCATACAGCTCCACCGTATAAATTCATAAAAATTAAGAATATGTCATAATACACACTAACCAATGAGCTACACTAATAGCTGCACTAAATCTACTTGTGCTTTGTTGTCATGATGAGTGACAGGAGAGTCACTTCCTTGTCCTAATTTTCCTAAATGCAAAACTAAAAATTGTGTTTGTCAGTGCAATGCAAAAAAAAAAAAAAAAAAAAAAAAAATCCTATTGCCAGCTAACACTGGAATCCTTTAGATTCTCCATGCCTGTGTTTGCACTCTACAAACGTCTCTTGGGTCTAATTGGTTCTGTAATGTCTCCCATTACGCATATCTTCATTGCATTGCTCAGAAACTATAGAACGTATCAGCCCACTGTAAATTCACTGTCTATACAAGTCTTACCAAATCATACAGATCTGACTTGTCAAGCCTCCTATCAGTTAGCAATCCCAACCCATTTGACTGTAGGAATAAATGTATATCAAATATTACGTTTAAATGCAGGCTCTACAGCATGAGAATCCACCTATTTAAATATTCATTTTATAATTCCTGTGCTAACTTGCAATAGATTTAACGCAGTATTTTCAGCTAACATATAGTGCTTTTGCAAGTAATCCACGATACATACATTATATTCTTCTTACAGAAATATCCAAAACTTTACGCAGGCACAGTGGTTCCAATGATGGTCTTTATCATGAAAATTACTAGATATTCTTCTATAATTTATCCCCAAGATACACATTCTAAGTCATGTTTTCATACAAAGTGCCTTTAGTGGGAGCACTGAAAATTGCTTTTAACAGTTTGGTCTTACTATCACTACAAATTAACAAGATGAAATCTGTCCAACAGGCAAGCAGTCCTAAACAAGAATTAAAATTACTTTTCACCAGGGGTCCTAGACCTGGAAGCTGCAGCCTCAATCACATTAGAGATAGAAAGTCACGAACATCCTGTTCTTTTAATATTTTTAAACGGGAAGGAAGCCTCAGTTCACGTGCTCTCCAGAGCAGCTCTTTAGCACTTAAAAGCTCAAACTCGTAGCTGAACCAGGGCTGTACAATGGCCTGGATGTTAAAATCATCAACTCCGATTCAAATATTACCTTTAATTCTGCAGCTAGATAACGCTGTATTTCACTATTACACTAAAGGTTGCCTTCAGACTAATGGGAATAAATAGGTTTCTTTATACTTAATCAAGCGTCACAGGGACAACGTAACATCTCAGTAATTAAAAGAAATATATGTGCCTGCTTAAATGCCAGTATATATATAGTGCTGGCTAAATAACTTTACTGTTTGTTACGATGGTCACACTACTAGTTTACCAAAGTACCAGATAACTAATTCTCCGTCATCTTTGTGCCAAGACCAAAACATGAGCCTTCAACTTCAGTAATTCTGTGAGCAAAATACCAATCTCTGATAAGAAGCAGCTGAAATGAAAAGACCTCCTCCATCTTAAAACACAATGTTTTCGTAACTGAAAATACTGTTGTAATCCAATTATATATATTCATTGCATAGAGGGAAAGTCTACTATATCTTCATCATGACACTCCATTGTAACCAAGATATGTAGTTCTTTGTATAATTTCATATTGAAGCTGAAGTGTTCAATTTTTTTTAGCCAATTTGCAGAAATTATGTAAAGTTTCCCTATGATAAAATATAATTTTGGTACATCAGCCTAACGGAGGCTTAATTAATGGTCTCCTGGGCCTCTTTTCCACTGGAGCAGATCTGTTTAAGAAGTCTCTTAAACTTGCTTACAGAGGGGGTCTTTCCATGAAGTGGGAATAATTCTACGTGGTTACGACCGACATCCACTTACACTAATTATTCTTCACCAAATTCTACCACCTTGAAAATTAACTTAAGGAGCCCAAGCAGGCAGGCTGCTATCACCAATTATCGGTGTAACGGGTTACTCTCCATGCAGAATGGGTGACGCGGAGTATTCCAGCAGATCCTCTTACTGTTCATCCACGCCAGTTGGTTACGTGCGTCTTTTCGTAATGACCCAGTGTGCCACCCAAAAGCAGTCACATTTTTGTACGCGGTATTCCAGATGGGGCACGTTTTTTCACACTACAGATGTGACACTCGGTTTTCTTACTCTTAACTAAACCAGCGTGTGACAAAGCAACACATGCTGAAGATAAAGTCCTCCATTATAACTGAGGAGCTCGAATGTGTATCTTAGATGCAGCTTTAAAAAATTTTAATCATATGAGAAAAACGAGCAGAGAAACTGAAAGGAGTGCAGACCTGGCAAAGGTACTTGTGCCGATAAAACTCTGCACATGGCCACGAGTTCCACGGTGACTCCTGGCCTCACACAGAGCCCCGAATCTCACTGATGACACTGGGAGGTCGCCTCGCCTTAGGTCGTGCCTGCGAGCTGCAGTGAGGGCCATCTCCAGTTCCATACCATGGCCACGTGTGGAACCAGCCCCATGAATTCTCAGGGGTCATTTCTGCAGAGGGGTTTGGCTCTTTTGAACCCATTTTTACGGCAAGTCACGAACAATTAATTTTTGAGGCTCTCCAAGCGGGCCCGTGAGGCGGCCCAGTTCGGAGACAGCGTGAAGGGCCCACGTGCAGCCCCCTGTTTAAGGTGCGCGCCTGGCCCTTGCTACTGGCAAAGCCCCGGGGAGGCGCAAAGAGGGGGAGAACGAGTGTTTCGAAGCGAGCTATGCGTAGGCGCTTTACGCTGAGGTAACTGTAACGGTCCCCGGGGCGTGCCGGGGCCTCCCCGGCCAGCCCCGTGCTAACGGGCACGTCGGCCGGGCCGCCGCTGCCAACTGAGCCCAGTGCCCGCCCGGGCCCCTTCTCCCCCGGGAGGCGGCGTCCAAGCGGGGGAGCCCCGGCCCGTTCCCGGGGCTGCTCCGTGTCCGACCCCCCCCACCCCGGGCCTCGGCCACGACCCGCCTCAACCGCCAAACGTGACGTCACCGCCGTCACGTGCCCGCCCGCCGCGCGCAGGCCCCGCCGCGTGCCGCCCCGGGGGCCGCCACCCCTGGGGGGGGGGGTCCCCGCCCCCCGCGACCCCCCTACCCCCCCAGCCCGGGGCGGCCGCCGCCAGTCCCCCCTCGGCCCGGCCCCGCCGCCACGGCCCCCTGCCCGCGCCCCCCGCCTCACGCTGTGGCCCGCCCGGGCGGCCGCGGCCTTTTTACCTTTTCGTGCTCCTGTCGGAGGCGGCCCACCAGCGCCGGGCTGAGCGGCGAAGCGCCGCCGGGGGCCTCCATGCCCGCCGGGCCGGCGGTCTGTGAGGGGCGCGGAGGGGGCGGCGAAGGGGGAAGAAGCGGCCGGGCCGGGCCGATCTCCTCAGCAGGGCGAATGAGTCCTATAGAAATGTTTGTGGAGGGCGAAGCGCCGGCTCCAGAGCCGCATCCACGCTGGGGCCGCCGCCGCCTGGGCCCGGGGCGCCGCTGCCGGGGGAAGCATCTCACACTCGCATTCTGGGCCGCGCCGCCGCCTGGGCCCGGCTGCCGCTGCGCCGGCGGGCCGGGGGTGCGCCGGCTGCTCGGTGCCGGCCGCCGCCTGCCGCCGCCTGCCTGCTGCACTCTGGGTAGCCGGCCCAGCCGGGCGGCCCGCCGAGCCGCGTCGCGCCCGCGGGAGGCAGCCGGCTGCGAGCCGCGGGAGGCGGGCGCTCACACCCCCCGCCCGGCCCGGCGCCCACCGCCACGGCGGCTCCCCCCGCCGCCGGGGGCGGGGGGGCACCGGCCGCCGCCACGGCCTTGTGGGGGGCGATCGGCGGCCTCCCCCGGGGCACGGCCTGTGCTCGGCCCCCCACGCCCCCGCCGGCCGGGTGCCCGCGTCCCGCACTTGCTGGAGCGCAGGCCCGGGGCGCCTGGGCCTGGGGTTTACAGAATCTTAAGCATCATCTGCAAAGTGTTTTGCTGGGCCTACAGTAATCCTAGACAGACATAAACACAGGGCAGAGTGTGTTTTGTAACTGGGAGGTGATGTCGCAGTAACTGGCCTCGGAATGTTTACACTGTCGGAACGTCGGAGAGTGAATAAACAGTAGGTTGCCGTGAGCTGAAGGATTGCAAAATGGTTTTGGCTCTTTGAAATGACTTGGAGCAGCACCCGGGCTCGCCTCCATGCGAAAGGTACTACACGGGAAGCGAGTGGTAGACAGACGCTCTTGGAGTACCACGGAGTAATTTATGTGCAGTAAATTCAGTAGCTAATTTCATGAGTGGTGTTAGACACATCCAAAGTACCGTGTCGGTAATGGAATGGAGCCATACTCTAACAGCATGCTGGGTAGCAGCACTGCTGAAGACCAGAGTAACCCCACGGTGCTTGGTGGGCTGCAGCGATTCTAACCGGTGTATTTTAACTTATACACAATAAACACCATGTAGGTGGCTTCACTTACAGATAGATCTTGGGTTTACTGCTGCACCTTTCCCTTGAGTGAGCAGGACTTTGTGAACACCCAGCGCGTGTATTTGCCAGCAGCGTGGAGGGGCTTATATCGTCTCCCCCCAGGGACTGGTAGGCACGTCATAAGGTGGAGGTACAAATGTCCATCTTTCCTACATTTAGATAAGGGATTACTTCTGCAAAAGAGACAACACCTTCCATGAGCAGAACTAACCCTATATACACCACAAAACAACTGTTTGTATTATATTCATGACACACAGTTCACTTTTCTAAATCCAGGTTCCCATCCCCCCCTTAAAGAGCTTGTTAAAGCTCTACAGATGAGGAATTTAGAAACAATTTTCAAAGCATGGTTACTCAAGCTGGAAGTTAGCTTTTAGCCAGACTTTAATACAGCTTCCAATATTGCAAATAAAAATTTGCAACTGCAGCTGGGTAGTTTGGTCTATGAAATAACTACATCTATAATCTTCAAGAATAATTGAAAGTTAGCTGAAATCTCTGGCACGTATTTCTCACCGAGGGATTCTGGATCCTCTGAATGGACAAGAGACATCTATATATTGTCATCAGGAAACAGCTCACCAGCAGAAGAGTATCTCTAGTTTAAATAGGTTATACAACTCTTGTGATCCTTCCAAATGCTCGTAGTAAATAAATCCCTTTCAGCCTGCTTAGAACCTCTTCTAAACTTTTCTGCAGTTAACGGGGCTCACGGAGGAGATACTAGAAATACAGGTCATTTTTAAATGCTTTAGTTTGATCCCATTTCATCTAAACTCGACTGGAGGACAAAACAGATGCACAACATAAAGATATACATCTTATTTAAGATTATTTTTTTTTTGCCTGATGTAAGAAAAAAGCACTTAACTAACAAGAGGAGCCACAGAGTGGGAACTTTACATCACAAGATGCTATTTTCTAAGTAGAATGTAAAGGCATGCAATCGCCTCTCGATGCCTGCTCCAAAGACGTCACCGTTTCACGTGCCACTAGTACACCACTTAGTCACTAAATGTATTGTGTTGAACACTTCTGACAGTTGGTCAAAATAAGAGGCTACATCATTATCAGAGTAATGGGTGTATGCATTTGGTTGTACTGACGATAGTATGGAATAGTTTACTGGATCCTTTTGTACATTTTGTTTCTCATCTGCCAATGAAGAAATGTTCTAATAGTGACAAACAGATGGGAGACAGCGTTTGCCAAAGAGGAGCACGAAGCCTGTCTCTGGGTCACATTCTTTTGCACTTTTAACCTGTACAAAACCTTTGTTACCAATGAAATTCCGTGGAGTATAAAATAAATCAGACTGAAATTTGTCCTTCTGAGCTGCAGATTTTTGTTTACTTGTTACTACATTAAATCTTTTAGATGCCCTACCAGATGATTTTCATAAAACCTTGAGGAAAACTCTGGAGAACTCTCTGTAATTAAGTGAGGGAAAGGCAAATAAGCAAAGCTTCCATGTTCTCTTCCAAGTGGATGGCTTAGCAGTCAGCAGATATGCCTGTACCGTAGCTGAAGATGTGACTGCTGGCAGACCTCCTACCAGAACCCGAGCTAGCTAGATTGGAAGAGCTTTTGAGAATAAGAAATCAGTGTCGTATTTTTGGTTTTGGTATAAACAGGCCAGCGCTACCTGTGAGAGCAGAGGATTAGAAGCAAGGTTTTGGAGAGGTCAAGTTTAAGTTTGCAGAACTTGACACCAGCGCTCTGGGTCAAAAGACGTTTTTTGGCAAAGAAGTCTGTGCCTTCTCCTGTACTCCTTAAATGTCATTCACCACCACTCTGCAAAGAGGGTGGACACAACAGAAGAGGAAATCAAGGAGAAGACAAAAAGAAGAAACAGATGGGGGAAAATGCCCCAGCCGCTTTTTCTGCTGAGAGAAACAAAGGTGAAACCATGACACCTCTGTTTTGCAAGACCAGAAGCTTAGATCTAAAAACATGGATTGCTACAAAAAGTCATGGATAAGGGCAAGAGGGTTCAGAACAAGCTCATCCTTGGAGCTCATGCATGTGTGCGTGCACATGCAGAGCTACACAAAGAACAACTGTTGCGTTTGGATTGGCTGGAAAATTGGTACCGGGGAAAAGTGATAAAAAGGAGCTCATCGTTATCAACTTGGAGAATAAGTTATCCTGAGACAGACCTCCTGCGAGAGGAATGCATCTTTGGAACACAAGACATGACCAACAAACACCACCTCTGTTGTCAGCACATGGAGACAGTCCGGTAACGTGAATAGTGATTGACCTCCCCAGGCCCACAGCAGACACTCTGATCTGCTTTAGGAAAATTTCATACTCGATATTCTGGCATGAAATGGACACGTTAGAACTGTTGGGGTTTTTGCTTGGATCTGACTCTGAGCTAAGTGTTTTCAGGTGTTGGGTTTTTTTAACCACAACTGTTACAGCATAGCACGTCGCTGTGGTTGTACACAACCTGCCTTCTACAGGGCTGACTACAAGACTTGAATAAAGGCATAGCACTAATTCTGATGGACAATTTGTGAGATACTGCTGCAGTCGGAACCAAAAAAACCCACCCAGTATCCTCATGTTAAAGCTAACTCATAATCAAAATGCCGTAAGACCAGATCCACCTTAGAATTTTATATAATTCTGTCTGTAACACCATGCATGCTCATTTTGAACTTTTAACAACTCTCTTAATTTGCTTTTAAAGATTAAAAGCCTTTCTTTGTTGCTGTGACTTGCTAGGAGGATAATCGCACCAGCAAATAGTTAATTGTCACCACTCCACCATCAATAAATGAATTTTTTACTATCCAGTAGTTTTATTCCAAACAAGACCACTATTACCTTTTCTAATGCAGATATGTCCTTTTGGAGCTTCCTCTTGCAAAAAATTACGGCCGTGAGTCCCCCTCCATCAGTAAATCTGGAAGGAGAGCCAGTCCCTCTGGGCTCAGTGGAACTAGAGGAGTGAAGCCATGCAGTGCTTGCAGGGCCGTGGTCAAAGCCTGCATCTCCTTCAGCGTGATCAGTCTGAAACAGACAGGAGATTTTATATTTGGATGATGACAGTGGAGTCAAACTACTAGACAACCTTTCATTATCCAGGCATAGAATGAGTAAGGTTTTTAAATGGTTGTTGGTCCAGAACATCAGCACATGATACTGATGTTAGCATGTTCCTCTCTCCTGCCTTTCTCATTGGAGAGAGGCTTCAGGGATGACACCAACATGCTACTCATTTTTCGGTTGCATACCTTAACTCACGCTTAAAATGTAGTTTTAGGGGCACTCGGTGACAGCTAAGAATTTATTTACTCAGTGTCACCAACTTATCCTCTCCCTTACCATCCATCCACCCAACTATCCTGTGTTTAACGCTGTGATACCTGAGAACCATCAAACAGATGCACCCTCAAATTCAGTTTTTTGGCAGGATCATGCATTAAGTAGGCTGATGTTCTTTTGTTTCTCCTTTGCAGGGAGAACAAGGGACCTGATTTTACATTACATTAAGGTTGAAGCTACTGGACCTTAAAGTCCATCTATACAGTACGTTGCATCTCTACATTGGTAGTGATGAAGAGGAGCCTGAATTTGCATCTTGGACTTAGACAAGATACAGAGAACAGTCAGAAATTACCCATACATGTGCACACACGTATACACATTACCACACATTATTTAAGAAAAGCTGGGACAGTCTATAAGCTTTCTGGTGGGACCATCTGTAGAAATTCTATTTCCTGGTCCAAAATGCATCTATCTAAAATACATGGTATCTTTGGAAAGCAAGATAGCCAACTATTAGCGCGCGTTATGCTTTAATCTTATTATGTGTTTGATAATAATAATAATATAATTTATGTTTATGCTACTATCATGCAATAAATCTCCAGGCCCCTCACAGCAATACAGCCGACTGTATCCTAGCTTTTATACCGTGAGCGCCATCCTGGTTGGTTTAATACATAAAACTTGGATGCTTTGTGTGCTTTGTAGTTGCTTCTGCCATCTTTGATTAGTATCACCTGGAAATCCCAGCTTTTCTGTATGTAGTCACACCCAAGAGGAAAGCCTGACTCAGAAAAGATTAATGTCACTTTGCTTTTCCCCCTCATCTTTTCTCTGTAAAGGAGGAGAGCTTTCTGATCGTGGCAGTCTATTAGTAAAGATAGCCTAGATAGCTGAATACCTTAAGGGCCTCAATCTCCTCTCATATGTCCCACAATTGAAGCTGGTATATCTCTGTTGACTTCAGTGGTGATTTATACCTGCATTAGTGAACGGAGAATCAGGTTCTGAGGTTTTTATGAGGGAAACTATGAAATTTGCTCTTTTAGCTTGTTAAACAGTCGGTACCAAATTCACATTTCCATTACAGAGAAGATTGTGACATTAAGGATGTCTCTTTCCAAACTGTTTACTCCTGTAGTCCTTTGCTGAGGCGGTGAGGAGGCTGACCGGGCGAGAGGGGTCCTTACACAGCCCCAGGAGCGGACCGAGAGCTCTCCCTCCCGCTGCGAACGCATGGCTGCTTTTCTAGTGGTTGGGCACACAAACTCTCACCAGTGTAGGAACCGGCAAACACACACACACAGTCTGCACACACAAACCAGAGCTGGTAGCACAGAGAATTTGCGTGAAGGTTGCTTTTCACTTTGGCAAGCTGAAATAAGGCTGTCGGACTTCGGCCCATGACAGCATGTGTAATACAGGTCGTGCGTCAGGTCCAGGCACGAGCCTCCTGGGCCAGACCCATGAAGAATTCTCAACCAGAAGTGGCCTTGTTAAATACTCTGCTCCTAGGTGTGTTTTTTCTGCTAATTATTGATCAAGAGCAGGTTACGCACCATTATTTTTTGCTGTAGCAGAGACAGACAGTTTGACACTGTTAAACTTTCAGAAAGCTGTTCCTTTGGTTTCCAATTTGAAGGCCCAAAAGGAGGTGTGCCTGCTAATTGGGTATATCACACTATCTTGTTTCAAAGTGATAAAGTGGCATTTCTCCTGAATAAGTGGATTCTCTTCTCTACACTGCAGCAAGGCAGCATCGCAGCCTTAAATTGCTTCCCAGGCTTTTTACCTGGATTTCTGGGGCTGAAGTAAAGCTTGTAACTACAAAGGTTGGGTTTATCATTACTTTCAATTAATAACTTTGTCTATCCTTTTAATTGTAATTTCTTATTCACTTCAGGGAACTATTTACATATATTTACATAGACTTATTTATACACTTTAACAAATGCAGTCATATGAAAACAGGGCATTTCATTTCCTTGGCAGGCGTAAACCCATTTCCCTATCATCCAACTTCCTTTTCATTTCACCGTTTGTTTTATTTCTTGACATTTATTGTATTCTAAAATACTGCATTTTGTTGCTCAAGACATCTTTGGTTTCCTCATGTCCTACCCAGTTTTGTTTAATTCCTCAGTAAAATTCCAAAGGATATCAAGCATTACATCAGTTTCTAAGAAAACAACTGGGACAGGACTATGACAAACTGAAGGACACCAGAAACCACTGTCCTCCGTTTCTGCTGCTACAAAGCTAAAAGCATATTACAATTCACTCCTGCGGGTCCTTTCTTAAGTGTGTAATCCCAATTACTGAGACAGTCCTCGTGCCTTCAGTGGAAGCACTTACATGATCATGGGCTCTCCTCAAGGGGGAAAAATTCAGGCATTTTGTCTAAGAAAGAGTTTCTCCAGAGGCTCTAGGCTGAGGAGAAGCATAGCACAATTTGAACTCTTTTTTTTTTTTTTCTTTTTTTTCTTTTTTTTGCATCACCAGATCAAATCTGGCCTTGGTAATAGTGAGAAATCATTACCATCTGAATTGTAATCCATGGCATATGTCATCGGGGCTGGGTGGTCTCGTTATAACTTCTAGGAGAGTAAACCTCATCTCATAAACCACCACTGCAGGTGGCACTTAAAATGGAGGTCTCTGGGCTCAGCGGTGTAAATCCAGTGATTTTTACCACTGTTGAATTCACACAGCATCTTTTGCTAAGAAAATGTAAGAAAGTCAGTTAGCCTTGTATTTTCTGGCCCCTGAAGATTGCCACTAGCTGTTTATCATCATTATTCAGAGGAAGGAAAAAAAGAAGACTTTAAGTGCATACTTTGTGTGGAATGATGTAAACTACAAATATTTGAGCAAACCTGAGTGAGGTGACCACAGCCATCTAGGCTAGCAGTCATGGCCCCGAAGAAGAGAATGCTTCCAAAGATGCCATCTGTGTATTCAGGAAACACGTACAAATAGATCCGATTTTATACAACACACCAAATTAGGATTGATTAGACTCCCGTGCAAAAGATAAATAGGTATTTCCACATCGTTTGGCATATCAAATGTAACCGATCTAGTTGACTAATAGTTTTGGAGACATTCAAACTATTTTAATCAACCTGAACCGGGCACCATATCCATTTACAAGATGAGCCTTAATCTATGTCTGTTTAGATGCATTTATTGCGTTACATTGCAAGGAAGTCACTGCCTGGCCGTCTTACCTCATTTATGTTGCAAAGCACCACGCAAACCTGGTCCGCTCTGCTACAGCAACAGCTAGCAGGCATCCTTGAGCTGGCATCGCCGTGGTTTAAAATTTGCATGGAAAATTATAGCTAGCCCAAAGGAAAGCCCAACCAACAGCCAAAACATCATCACCCACGGTGGCAGGACTGGAAGGGCAGCACTTCCGAGCAGCCGCTCAACAAGACCTTTGGTCAGTGGTGGTACTCAGTGAAGGGCAGATGCAGCAACACTTACCATTCTCGGGAAGCAAAGTAGGTAGGGCTGATCGTGCATGAAGAACCTCCAACTTTGGAGCAGACACATTTGCTCTTGGCTAAAAACCAAGGTTTTGACATGAGAGGGCCATGATAGGGGAGCTGCTGTTTGCGTGCAAAAGTGATGCGGATGAACAGAGGGTATTATTGTAGTTCACTGAAGAGCAGATACTATTTTTACATTCTATTTCAATGTATTTTAAATATATTTTTTTTTCAGAAGCATCTAGAATTTAGGAGACATGTATTTATATATAATAAATCAAAGTAAGCGAGGAAGTAACAGAATAAGGAACTGAAGACTTTCAATAATGTTTCATTTTAAAATTACAATAGCACAAATGCACAAAATCTTAAAGGCCTCCGTCCAACAAAGGACTTAGATGTCTACTTAATTTTAAGTCTCCCTACAGTCAAGCTTTGTTGAATTGAGGCATAATAACGGTAAACTTCTAGGCCAAATTCTGGACTGAATTCAGTAGATGCAGATGTCTTTAAAAGGGAACAATATGTGTATGTAGAAAGCACATCTCTAGACACGCATCCCTGATCACTTGCATTCGTGTTCTGAAGTTGTCAAACGCATGAACATTTGTTTCCCCAGATTTAAAATACTTGCCTTATTTAACACGGAGCCACAGAGGTGCATTGCTCTGCCAGCAGGAAAAAAGTGGTCTCTGCCCAGAAGACCTTACAGTCTAAAGGGTAGACAGATGAAGAGCAGGTAAAACATAGGAAGGGATGAGAACGGAGGAGAACTGGAGTAATAGGCTCACACGGTTATTCATTAAAGACATGTGCATCTTGTGGTTGCCAAGTTATAAGTTTTAAATATAGAAGTTTACTTTTATGTAGAAGTAATAATTATTAACAGAACACAAATCTTAGGGGGCTCTACAGATCGTTCTGACAATCCAGAGTGAATGGGAGTTTTGCCACTCATTTCAATAGAGTCAGGCTTTTATTCGGAGTCTGTTTTAACCCATATGTCCCCAAAAAGAGTGCACACAAATCTTTATAGCCCAACCAGGTCTGGCCTGATAGCTTGGAAACTGGGGTGTAATGCTTGCTGTCAGAAGGAGGATGTGTCATTCATCGCACAGCTGTAAACAGCTGCACACCGAGCAGCAACAAACCTTCTCCAGCGCTTCTTCATAGCCAAGCCTTCTAATTAACCTTGCTATCACGCAGAAGCCGAGCAGGAGACTCTTACAGAAGAGGAGTTGCTCCATGGTACCTCATCTGCAATCCTGCAGTGCTTTTCTGAGACAAAAGGCATGTGGAAACACAGCGGTAGAGAACTGCTAGGTAGGAAGGGCCCGGGCAGATGGCCGTGCTCGGAGCTCTCACCCGCTCCCGCACACCCCAGGAGCCACTAATGCAGCATCACCCCTGGCTCGCGTAGGAAAAGGGATTTAAAACTGTCAGGCAGCAGCTTTCGCTATTAACTTTCCGTTTTGAAACAGCTGAGGAGTGGAGGCTTTGAGGAAATCTGGGTCCGATTTTTATTTTTAGATAAACTGCCAGGGAAATAAATCACACGATAATGATTTTCAGTAATTTTTATAGGAGAACTGACAACTCACTGTGGTGACTCAGTATTTGCAGAGTACTCTACAATATTGTGTAAGCACTTTAATTTCATCCATGATTAAAAGAATTCAGGGGATCTTGGACTTGATTCCTTTAGCACTTTGGAGGTGTTTCAGCACGAGGTGGGAAGAAGGTAGCAATGGATAGACTTTGCCATTCTTGTTGCAGTAGGCACTTTTAAGGAATCAGGCAAAGTTACATGGAGTTAAAATTTTCCTGATATTTCAGAACTTGTACCCTCCACCTAAGATACATAAAATTAACTTATTACAGAGATAGAAACTAACCTTAATAAAGTCACTGGTAAAGTGGGAGTGATACATGGGTTGGTCATACTCTTGCCCAGGTTCAGTGGACCTGTTGGGGAAGAAAGATGCTTTTCAGAAAGACTATTCTAGTAGCAAAATACCTTTGTAGTGCTAGCAAAGAAAAAAAAGAAGTGGTGGTGTTTTTTTCTTTTGTGTGTGTTTTTTTTTTTTTTTTAAACTTATATCAAAAGCCCGCATGTTAAAGTCAAAGAGGAGGCTACGACGCCTCTCTAAACTGAGGCACAGGCTCCACGGGCTCCGAGTAAAGAAACTGGCATTAGTTCAGTGACTTCAACCCGGCTCCGCGCTGTCTGAAAGGTCCGTTCACAGGGAAGTTAATGCAATATCTTAGCCTGAATTACCTCCTTTTTATCACTACCTCCATGCTATTTAGATATAGATTTTTTAGTTAAATGTACTTGTTAAATTTTAATGTTCTTTTGAAACACTGATGAATTCAAATCCTGCTACATGCATCTTGCTGGGTCCAAAGAGTCACCCAGCGGGAGCGGAGCTGTACTCAAGCCACGCTGAAGTAGTTTAGCTACAGCAGAGGATCTTTTTATTTTCAGTATAGGCATGATGTAATAACCACCCAGCTAATAAGCTTTAACTAGTTATCAGTGACCCATTTGATTCTTATAAAACACTGTAGTAAGCTATGGTTGGCGCAGATCTTCCCCCAGATCGCCGTATACCGTGATCTGATTTGCTCCCTCCCACCGCGGCAGATCTTCGGTACCTACAGATGCTCAGCTGGCTGCAAGGGACAGACCTGCCCTTGTCCAAGGCATTGCACAGGCAGTCACTGTCCCTTTTGCAAAGGCAAGGCTGGAGGCAGCCGGCACTGAGTACACACAGCTGCGGTGCATTGCAATATCGCACAAACTCAGGCTTTGGAGAAAATTAACTCTTAACACAGCAATAATAGGAGCAACCGGATATTATTTGGGAATGAGAGCAAATAAATACTGAATTCTTTAGTTGCAAATGTTCTTTTGGTTGGGACGATGCTTTGTTATGCAACTGAAATGCTAGAAAAAATAAGGAACCAGTAGTTTCCTCTTGCACTCACAAGACAGTGCCAAATATTTGTTGAAGTTCAACTGTGACGGACAAGGAACTGTAATACGTAGGTCTGAAGATGTTAAGGCAAGAAAGGACTGCTAGATCAGCCATCCCAACTTACACAGCAAAAGCCACTAGACCACCAAAATACTCTTGCATTAAGTTTAATACTTTAATTACTTATATGATACTCGTACATAACTAATAAATATTGTTCGAAGACACCTTACTATGGTCTGAAGACACCAGGAGAGGTAGGACCATCACAAATCCCAGCAGAGGGTTCCAGCGGGTACTTTGAAATGGCTGCTTTATTTCCAATTTCAACTTTAGTTTTTAGACATTGATTATTCTGACGCATTTCCCTGCTAGGTGAGGAAGCTCCCTAGTACCCTGTATTTTCTTCCCATGAAGGTGCTTATACATTATAATTGAGTCGCTTCTCAATCTTCTTTTCATAATGAAAGATAGAATAAAACAGCCCGTGGCCTTTAGAGCATAGGCAGGTTTCCAGAAGAGTTTATGAAGGAGTAGAGGAAGTCTTAATTTGACTACCTACGATGCAGTATCAGTCATCTGCCTTTTCAAACTTGCCAGAAGCTTTTGATTCCTTTTGGAGAAAGCTATATACTCACATTAAAAAGCACGTAAGCATGTGTCAGTTCAGATAGCCCTTGGTCTCTCAGCCTGTTTTTGTAGACATGAGCAACATTTATGACAAACCAGTTTGGAATTGCATAGCAGGTAGAAATTTAAATCTTGTGTAAATCTAAAGCTCTAGTGCTACTTCTACCAGCAGCTTTTGTTTCACTGAAGTATTTTCTTTTCACAGAAGTGGATTTCAACTAATCCTGCACAGATTTGAGAAAACCCTTTGCAGATCCCAGTGTCATTACAGAGCGTTTGCAAGGGCTTGCCGTTGATCGTTGCCAACACGGTCATTGGTGAACAAGGCGGCCCCCGCTCACAAACGTCTTCTGGAGGGACTGCTTGGATCTCCAGTACAGAGCTATTTTCTGGACAGAAGAGCCAGCATGGCTTGGTTGGTGACTAGCACAACACCTGCATATGATCTTGTTATTGGAGATGGAATCAGTGTGGAAAAGTGGGTTGCACCCTCCATGGCACACGCAGCATCACCCGAGAGCCGTGCCTTGGCCACCCTTCCTGGGAACCAGCCGCTGCTGCGGGAGCATGGCCCCATGGACCCACTCCCCAGTGGCCATTTGCCAGCTGGCCCTTCACCCAGCGACCAGCTCCCTACCACAGAGCTCTGTGATGGTTGTGCAAATCCATCCTCTGGCCTCGCTGGTGCCCGTATGGGGCTGCAGCCCCTGGAGCTGGACCCAACAGCTCCATATGAAAGCCGTTCTCCCCCATCCCGCCTGTGACAGTGGCGCTCCCTGCTCATCACCCGAGACCCATTTCCCTGAAACCTAGCAGGGGAGGCTTCCCAGTCCCTTTTTTCAGAATTTAGGGGGGAGAATGGCTTTTGAAGTATGGCCAGCAGGTCAAGGGACGTGATTCTGCCCCTCTGCTCTGGTGAGACCCCACCTGGAGTACTGTGTCCAGCTCTGGAGTCCTCAGCACAAGACAGACATGGACCCATTGGAACAGGTCCAGAGGAGGGCCACAAAAATGATCCGAGGGCTGGAGCACCTCTGCTATGAGGACAGGCTGAGAGAGTTGGGGTTGTTCAGCCGGGAGAAGAGAAGGCTCTGGGGAGACCTTAGAGCCCCTTCCAGTACCTAAAGGGGGCCTACAGGAAGGATGGGGAGGGACTCTTTATCAGGGAGTGCAGAGGTAGGACAAGGGGTAACAGTTTTAAACTGAAAGAGGGAAGATTTAGATTAGATATTAGGAAGAAATTGTTTACTGTAAGGGTGGCGAGGCACCGGAAGGGGTTGCCCAGGGAGGTTGTGGATGCTCCATCCCTGGAAGTGTTCAAGGCCAGGCTGGATGGGGCTTTGAGCAGCCTGGTCTAGTGGGAGGCGTCCCTGCCCATGGCACAAGGTGGAACTACATGATCTTTAAGGTCCCTTCCAACCCGCACCATTCTATGATTGTATGATTTTTCCCCAGCACCCTCGTTAGCCCTCACGTCCAGCCCTTGACCACCCTGCACAGGGCCATGCAGAAGTGATGTGACTGAGCCACCGGTAATCACAGCTTGTAGGAGGAAGAGGCTGCTCAGTCCCTGACACAGCACAACCGACAGCACCGCAAATCCTGTCAGGGCTTCCCTGGCTGGCACTAAAATCACACATATTATTTATGGATACCCCTTTTTAAAATTAGATGATTACAAATTAGAAAATACATGCCCTTAAATCTGAAAGTGCAAAAAGGGGTTACAAATACGCCAAGTCATTCTTTTATGTGACCTGAATAATTATGGAAACTGTAAGAATCACAATTTAAAAGGATTTTCAAAACACATGATCTTTCAAAAGACACATCAGTAGAAGGTCATCTGTGACCCCTGCATTGTGTGGGGTTTTCTGATAGAGTAGATAGACCTAAAGTGAGATGACAGCTGCCCTCCCATAATTAGCAAGTAGGAAGCTGAAACAAACTGAAAGCCACCCAAAATATCAATATCAAAGTACGCTGAAATGGGATCGGCATAAAGATAAGCGCTACGCCTAAATCTCTACAGGATGCTGTATCTGAGCTTAAAGGAAGACGCTGATTTTTAATGCAGACACAATACATCTGTAATTATTGTATACCACAATTATTATAGCAGCATATGCAAATCTTGTACATTGCAGTATGAGACTAGACTGCTCACGCGGACGACTAGTTTGTGCGGTCACAGTAATCGCAACGTGAGCGGGAGGGAAAATCCCGCGTGCACGTCCGTCTCCCCATGTTTGGGAGCCTGGGCACATCCACCCCTCCGTCCTATTCACCAGCAACCTCACGTCAGAGCGGCGCTTATACATTCAAAAATCAGGAGTGTCAGTTCTAATGCTGAGGGACAAGTCCCATTGTCTTCTGGCATATTGTGTTTTCTTTGAAATGACTTGTCCTAGATTTTTAGATTAAAAATAACAAGTATATAATTCATATATACCACATAAATTTTATATTAAAAAAAACTTAAAACCATACCTACAGTACTTTAGTACCTGACTTGTATATTTATGTGACTATTGTTAGAAGTGACTAATTGGGTTTGATTAGCTTCATCATTAATATTCTGTCCATAATTTAACATGCTTCAATAAAATACCCTAAAGCAGTATAATGATTAGATTTCAGGAATATGTGTTTTGCAATTAAGTTGCTCTTGATTTTGATATGCAGATTAAGAAATGGTGGTCTCATTTAAAAAAAAAAACTGCCCTTATTAACTCAGCAGTATACTCTGAAGATTAGGTAAGAAATCCAAGATTTTCTCTTTGTATATGCTAGTTAAAATGTATTTCAATCAAGCATATGTGGGCAAATCAGATTTGATTAGTTTAAGTTCACAGTCATTCTATCTAAATGAATAATGTGTCACCTAACATTGCAAAAATTTGATTAATAGTTTATCAGTTAATTAAAAATGGGGTTTAATTTTTCTTTTTTAGGAAAATGCAAGGTAGATATTCCTTGTCTTCATCATAAATGCAAATTATTTCAGCTTGAATCTATTGTTCCTTGTTCGCTTCTTAGCCAACTGGCAAGAAAATAAAGCTTTTAAAATGATCTCTTCTAGAGAGAAGTAGTAAAACTTTGTTTGCTTACACATATGGCTGCCAGTTGTCTAATCCGTGCACATCCCTGTTCCTCCCCCAGCCTCTGCTGGGACATCTCGGAGAAGGTCTCGGATCGCTTTGCTCCATTCCCAGAGCAGGTCCAGGAGGACTCCAGGAGTGCAGTGGCTGGGTAGGACCCACTGAGGTGTTTGGGGAGAACGGAGGGGATGTCATCCACTCCAGGGAGTGAAAGGCATCACCTCAGAGGGCAGGCGTTACTGGCAGCCCTTGCCAACCCCACGGGCCGAGCGCAGCAGCAGCTGGTGGTCCTCAACGTCTCCTCCATTAGTCAGCAAGGGTGCCAGGCCCCCCTTCGCAATGGCAGCTCCCTGGGGCCATCAGCTCGTCACAAGCCCAGAGGAGCACAGGGGCAGGTGGGAACCCAAACTAAGGGCTGCCGAGGAAGGGAGCTACTGGGCAGATTGGGCATGTGAGCGCAGCTGCTGTGGGGTTGTACCTTGTGTGTGTGCATATATATAAATATATACACATGCACATTCACTCATTCTCACTAGCGGACCTCCATCCTGCTTCGCCAGAGGGAGGAGCAGGATGAAGCCATTGGTGGTGCCTGCATCTGTGCAAGCACTCTACACGTGCCTGATCTGTGTTGCCAGCTGTGCATATGTGTGTGTATATTTATATATTTACGTGGTGTGTGCAGGTGCCTACAGGGAATACACCTTCAGCCTCGCTGCTGGTTGGACCCGGGAGCAGGGAGCTGCAGCAGCCTCGCCTCTCTCCGGCTGTCAGATCCTGCTTCATACATTTTCCTCCGACTTTATCTATGCAGAACAAATTGGGAAGGAAGGGGAGGGCAGATTTCCTCCATCTAAAACGCTTAGAAAGTTATTTACAAACACCAATATTAAATAAATGATAATGCTACAAAAATCAAGAATGGAAATTTAAAAACTGGCAAAGTGGAGGTTTCCTTCACGACCTCAGTTCGGTTACTTGGTGCAGCCACGTCATATAGTTTTAATTATATTCTCCCATATTACACTTTCTACAGGGTTTTACATTATCCAGTGCACAGCATGAATAGCGCGCTCTGAATTAGCAAGCGTGAAACATGTACATCTACACATGACATTATCCAAGTACACAATTTAAGACGCTTAGCAGAGCCTCTTTTAAAGATGCTCTTACGAGTCCCCGTTATACCCTAGGGAAAACAGCCAGGAATTTAACAGGGAAAACAGGACAGCCTTCACACTGCAGAAACAGTCACAGGAGGTGCCTCTCGTCACTCGGGCTGAGCGTGGGACTGCTAGGCAGAGCAGCCTGTCTGCTCCCTCTAAGCATCGCCACCAGAGCAGGTGAGATGGGCAGGATGGTGGTTTCTCTGCTAACTCTTCAGCAACTACTGAGAAAATTTGCCTGCTTTTCTTCAAGAAGTCTTTTCCTTTGTTTTTCTGTTTGAATTTTAATGTTAAAAACAGCCCAGAACATTAAAGATTCCTACTCCAAAACAGCCGGCTGAGCTCCTCATGCATCTGGGTTCTCCCCTCCTCCCCGTGGCTCACGCATTGCCTCCAGTGCTCGGAGCATCCAGAACATCCCGCCCTTATTTCTTCCACCCAGACATTTCAGCATCCCATCCTTTTCAGTCTCTCTGCAAATCAAACCTCTTATTTTAGTCCTTATAATTGACTCTTCTGTTCCCTTGTCACCTACACTTTCCATACTTTATATCTTTATTTTTCTGCTTAAGGCAGCCTCCCAGAACTGATCAAGAGGACTATTACCCTTTCTCCTTCTCTGTATAGCCACTATTGCTGCCACATCAGGAAGAAATCAGCTACTTAATTACAGCGTATGAGACAGATAAAATGCCAATTTTGCCTCCTATTTATAATGATCACTTAATTCTGCAGGCATCCCACAAAGAGCAGAATCTGCATGCTGGTCCCTCATATTTTCATATTGTTATTAATAATCTGAGCATGAGGGGGGTGAAAGACAGAAGAGATCATATTCGCTGCTGTACAGTTCTACACTAGATATCGTAACTGTAGCACAATAACGCTGTTTGTGAGCAACTAAATGTATCTATATTAATGAAACTCTGCAAAGCATCGTGCTTTCCTGACACAAGCGGTCCCCTCTGACTTTATAAGCCATCTTCTGATTGATCAAGTAGAACACTAAAAAGGGAAAGAAAAGCCTTATTTGATTATCCACTGGATAAAAATGGAACAAAACAGTTAACAGTAATTAAACATAAAAATCTCCAACTGCAAGTGGAAATATACGATTACAGTGACATGCTCCCAGATTATATTAGACAGAGGGCTACATGTAACCCTGAATAATGGGTCCATCAAGAAACACAATTCACTTCAGTGGAAGCTGGGAGTACTCAGACTTCTAAAAATCAGGCCCGTAAAGACTAACACCTAGGTAACTGTGTCCCTAAGACAGACAGAAACTAATTGGTCATGGATAATAATATAACATGCTTGCCCTCCACCATTAATATGTGGGTATATTAATATATCATGGCTTGGTAACATGGTATGACTGGGATCTATATCAAATGATTATGTCAATGGCCCATTAAGCAAATAGTATATTAAACCAGGAGAAGAGCATTGAGTGTTTGCTCCATAAATGGGCATATAACAGCAGGTTTAGGATTTAACTAGACTCTCCAACAAATGAAATACTATATAAGCTGCAGGTTTGCAACAAATTTGCTCTACCTCGTTGGTTTCTACATAGAACCAGACATGAGGAGGCATTTTCTATCCTAAGATTTGCACTGTAGCCAATTAATGTGAAATATTTTCCTATAAAAAGCCATACAAACATGACCATGTAATTCCCTTCTAACAGAAATGTTCCATTAACATTTCTGATAGAGGTCATCAATTCTTCTTCACCACGTTATTGTCACCATGTCCAGCAGTTATCTATAACACTGAGGACACCAAACATGCCTCCCATCCTTTTTTCTCCCTCCAATGTTTGAGTTCGGCTTGCCAAGGAAGTTTAGCGATGATGAAAACTCCTGGACAGGAGCCCGTGCAGCCTGGAAACAGGGCAAACCTCCCTTTCCCATAGCGCCCCAGATGTTGAAAGGCAATTACCCAGAGGAAAGAGGTTTGACTTCTGTGTCCATTCCCCCTGAAGCCTTGCTATGAGGACTTCCAAAAAGAAAAGGAAAAAAAAAACCCAAACAGACCAACAAATTCAAGTTGTAATGTGGATATTTGTCCATTGAGAACATACTAAAATTGCAATGCTTGCCCAGGTCACCAAGCACCTATCGTCTGGCACTGGTCCCAGCAGAAGCTGGACTGGAAGGGGTGTCGAGGTGAGAGGCACCAAGAAGCAATGGGAAAGCTGCAGAAAGAGCCTCTTCCCTCTGACACCGAGCTTGGCCTCCGGGCGCAGTGTTAGCCCTGGAGCCACTCCGGCTGCACGGGTTTTGCTGCACGGACTCTGCCGGTGACCCCCAGACTCGCCTGGTTTCTCACCGCCGCGCTCAGAGGACCCTCACGAGAGGTTGGGCTGCTCTCTGCCTCCCCGAGCCTGCCAGCTGCAAACCAACTGCATAGGAAACACCTTCCACCTTATAAAGAAAACACAGGACTTTTTTCAAACAAAGAGAAGGAAACTACAGTTAAATTATAAAAGGCTTTAAGCGTGTTCCTGTGCACTGGCCCACCAGTGGGGTGCAGGGCTGATGCCCCCCAGCGTGCGGCTACGTCCTGGCAGCAATCGCTCCCCACCAGCGCCCGCCCAACCTGTCGCTCCTGTATACAATATCAAGAGTCACCTTTTTTTGTGTACCCTTTAACAAACTCATGTAAATAAAAACCATGTGGGATTGATAGACACTATTACTCCATAAAAAAAGACTTCAAAAACCGACATGGAGAGGAGGTGCAGAACCCAAGGTTCAGCCCAGTTATTATAAACTAAAAAGGATTTCAAAAATAAACTACTGAGTCATTTGCTACAAGCTGCAGCTGGGGGCTAGGGCTGCATCTCCTCCCCCTGCACAGGCCGAGGAGCAGCAGAGCTTTGGGGTGCATGGCCCCTGCGTCCCAGTGCTTGCAGGCTGCTTTTAGCCTGGTTCTGATGCCCATCCCCAATTTTGGGCCACTCCCTGTCCAGGAGGCCCTTACCCATTGCCTCCTCCACAGCAGCTTGCCTCACCACCGCTCCCAGCCTTGCTGCCAGCTGCTGATGTTCCCAACACACAGGTCTCCTCCGCATGTCCACCCGCCTGCCGGATGCCGCTGCCCCCTCCTGGGATCCTTCCCAAGCTCACTCCTGCCAGCGGACACAAGTTACTGCTGTTCTGGTTCTCACACGTTGAGCACAAATTGCTCCCCTCCACATGTGTTTTCTGTTCACCGATACACAGATCTGGTGACAGTAATCCTCTTTATTTCCAAAATGGTTAATGAATTCGGGCTCAGTTTACCTCCGCTGTGTGTTCAGCTTTCTGGCCTCTCTGAAGTGAGAATAAAACAGAGCTTCAGACACTTCTGTTCACTGTGCACAAGAGCAAAGTGCTTGAAAAGATGCAAGATAGTGAAAAATCAGTGCGGTGTCTTTCTGCCTCACTCACGCCTGCCAATATCATTTAAAAAAATCAATAGATTGCAATTTGCATTAATTTTAATAAATTTGCATAAACTCAGGCAAATACATTGAAAGCTTTGTCCCTAGCAATTTTAAAGTTATGCTGGAGCAAAATGCTAGCATCGACACCTCATTGCAAGCAACCAACCCCCTCGTTGCCTTGAGGGGTTCGCTAAAGTGGGCAAGTATTCCCTCTCTCAACACGGTACAGGCAGTGTGGGCATGGGAGCAGGGACCCTGCCCCGGCAGCTTGGGAAAACCAGGCACATCCCTGGCTATTGAAAATGCTACACACTGCTAGGCAGCCAAAAATGTAACTTCATACGCTTAGAAGTAAAGAAATCATTTGGTAGTAGAGTAAGAGAGCCCAGACTTGGTTTATGACTGCAGCCCAGTCCTCAGGCTCAGACTGTTCGAGTAGCCTGTAGTTACTGTTTCACTCCCACGTTTTGGAGCCCAGCGTTGGGTCCCTGAGGTGCTCATCAGCCCCGGGCTACCTGCAGCGGCTACCCAGCAGTAGATAGTTCAGGTGTGCACAAAAGCAGGGTTTGACATTGGGAGAAGATTTAGAGTGGTGCAGGCCAGCAAATCTTTCTTCCCTTGACTAAGCTTCTAGGTCAGATCTGCCAGTCCACCTTCTCCAGGCTGCCCCGGCAACCTCCAAGCCAGCGTTTCTCTTTTGAGGAGGGTATGTTTATCTCCCGAATCCATAACCGATCAGGTATAAAGTTTGTGGCAAGACATTGAGATTGCTTTAAAAGCATCGGGTTTCCTGGCTGTCCGCTGTGTTCTTCAGCCAGAGGTGCATTCCCTCAGCCTACGGCATAACCCACTACGTAGCAGGACCGTCCCACTGGTACAAGGCACCACACACTTACTGGCACAGGCTGGGTAAAACCCAACCAAGCAGAGAGGGCAGTGCAGTGTCAGCAGGGAGAACCACAAGCTCCTCATCCACGTCGCACACCCCGAGGTAGGCCGTTGGCAGCTCAGCCTTCAGCAGGGCGGGCAGGCCATGGCGCCGTCCCCCACCAGCAGCCTTGCCTCTCACCTTGGCAAGTCTGAGCAGAAACGCAACTTCTGCAAGGTTTTTAAGGCACACTGTTCTACAAAATTGCTGTAGGTGACAGACAGGCCCAGCACAGTGCCCTTAAACCTCAGCCACAAGCAACAAGCTACCACACCACAGCCCCCTACTAAGATTTAAGGGGGAAGCAAAATATTGCTGCTTACAGGGCTAAAACCAGAAATACAAGGGTAAAAATGTAGTGAGTAACCACTTTTCTGCAAAACGTGTAAAATATCATTGAGAGATTACAATCTGCAGTTGGCTGGGATATAAATAACAAAAATCTCACAAATACACCAAGGCCTTCAACATTGCAGCTAGACCAAAGAGCAGCAATACACTGGAAAAAATTCTTTCAAATCCAGTTCAGAGAGGCTGATTTCTGATGTTCTTCAACTCAGAGCTAGTATAATTTTTTTTTTTTCCCCTGTAGGAACTTACACAAAAATGACAAAGAAGGAAAAATATATAAAAAGCCAAGAAATAATGACTTTTTAATCTTTGATGATATCTACTCAGAGGGTAACTATCTGTGAGGATTGCAAAATTTAACCTATCATTTTCATAGTGACAACAGAATTTATAGATTAAAGATTTATAGATTTTAAACATTTGGAACGAAACCATCTGGCTCCGCAATAGCCAGCCCCAGACTCAGTGCTTCAATAGCTAGAGCTCTTCTCACTGAACAAAAGCCAAACCTCAAGTCGTCAACAGCATCTGGCTATGATAAAGCCTTGCTCCAACACCAACTATTCAGAGATGCGCTGCTAAATTAGCAGGATGCGCCTGAGAAGTTGAACCGCATGAAGGGGTGGCTGGAGAGGCAGTAAGTGTCCCGAGAAGGCTGGATGAGGTGCATGTGCCTTGCTGGGTCGAGAAGAGGACAATTAAAGCTGGGTAGACACCAACTAAATTTTTTTAAATCTGCTCTCGCAGGGGTCAAACGCTGTCTGGGTGCTTAGAATGCTTACAGCCGGGGAGGAGGCAGCTCCTGGGAGCAGCCAGTGGGATGGTGCCATGCCAGGGAGGGTACCAATGCAGCACCCGGCTCCACTTGCCAGGGAAACCACTGCCACACTCCTTCACCATGCCCATCCTGGTCTTAGAGGCCCAGAACACCCCATTGCCCAAACCTCGGCAGGGAAACGGGATCTCTGGGGCCAGGGTGGCCAGAAGCTCGCTGCCCACCCACCCACCAGCCCACCACACTGCCCATTTTGAAGCCACTTCTGTTCCTCAGTGGTAAGGTAGAAATAAAAAACTTAAGACAAATCTCTGACATTTTATAACTGCGTTTGCACTAACAAATGTAGACGACACATTTATTGACATTGTAACAACTCCTCCAGGACAACAACATTTTTAAAAAAATGGAAGAATAAAGATAAATCTCCCATAGATATTGCAATGAATCTTACACTGACATCCTAACAGCCCTGATTCAATCCTTGAATAGGGAAGAGCTCATTAAAAATATCTTCCCCAGCCGCTGCATGGGGCCGATGGCTCCTTCAGCCCAGCCCCAGCGACTCCCGCGTGCAGCTGGTGATGCCAGACAGGAACAATTTATGGTTTCATGAATTTGATGAAGTGACATATACACCCAGATTAGTATGTTTGTAAGAATTGTAAAGGTTTCAGGCTCGGATTTTGTGAACTACAAGTTTAATTGGCCTGCGATTACTATGACTGCGTATGCAAATTAGATCGGAGCAATTTCACATGTAAATGGCCATAAATTGGGCACGCCAAGCCTGCTGTGGACTCGCTGCCGCTCTGCCCGTGTGGCACCAGCCTGCCCCCGAACCCTCTGCACCTGCATCGCGCGGGTGCTGCCCTCGGGATCCCGTCCACGCAGCCACTGCTGCGCGTCGTGAACGATATCGCAGGCTTTTGTGAAACGTGGCTGAAAGCTGAAGCCATGGGCCAGGGAGAGCGCAGCGCAAGGCACAGCTGGCAACGTGGGAGGCAAGGGGAAGGGCTTGCAACCCGAAGGGCGAGCCAGCGCCTCTCCTCCAAGGAGGCTGCTTCTCCTACCATGTGCAATCCCAACCCAGGCCTCTGCCAAGGGCTCACCTCTGCTGACAACTCACCAGCAACAAGGAGTAAACTTTATCCTGAAGTTTTTCTTACAGACTTGGCTACACTTAAGAAGTTTTACAAGTTTTCCAGACTTCAGTGCCTTTCCCCCAGGACAGTCCCCCCCTCCTGAGTCTTTCTTCAAGGTGAGAAGTTAATGGGAACCCCAAGCCACAGGTGTGGAACTTAAGGCTGAGCCCTCAAGTTTAAGGCCATTCAGTAGATTTGAACCTAGACAACTGCTTTTCCACCCAGGGCCAGGAGGAGATGAGAGAGGAGCCCAAGGCCTGGCATAGGCATTCCTGTCCAGGCAGAAGGCACCCAGCAAGCTCTAGTTACATCATTAGCACAAGTTTTGCTGCTGTGTATGGGGCAAAACTACACAAGGAAGAATGCTGTCAATCAATATCGCAAACCAAGCAGTAATTCAGATAAAAAAAAAAACTTTCCTGGGGATTTACACCGTAGCTTTGGTGGCAGAGGAGAGTGGCTGGGGCACGGGTGCTCTGCAGGGCATCACCTTGCCTTTGCACGGAGCCAAGTGCCAGCCCAGGTGCACCCAGGGCCGAGGGGGAGATGCTGCAGCAGGGCCTGGGGACACTGCGGAAGAGCCACTGGCTCCAGACACAGCAGCTTCTGCTCCGTTTCCCTAAATATCTCATTTGTGCACTGTATTTGTTGTTGTTCTTTTTAATGAAGAAAGACTTCAGATCTTCAGCTGTGGACTTGGAGCTCTTAAAAAAAAATTGAAAGGATAAAAGCCTAATATTAATGAAGAAAAACAGAGCTATGCCAGCCAGAGACAACTAATAACCTATGCAGAGATATAAACTGATAAAGATTTGCTGGTCTCTAGTAAGAAGTGAAGCACCAAGAGTTTTCATATAATGCGCTCTTAAGGAAGACTCAAGCATTCAGTCTATCTGAACAAGATGCTTCAGGCTCAGTTTCCTGAAGACTTTTGTGCCATTTATGGACCATTTCTGCATGTAAAGCAGGAAATTAGTGCACTAAAAATGACTTATGCACCAAATTAGTCTGTTTTCATACCCACAAAATCCCAAAGCAGCTGTATTTAACTCTGACCCAAGTATTCACCTCAGGGGTGAATTACCTAGAGAAGCTGGAGTCAGATGGAAAAGCATTTGCAGCTTTAGGAAGCTTATTTTACATATTCACCAGTAACTTCATTTTGTGGAAACAAGTGCAGATTTGGTGCAGATCATGCCACGAGCCAGCGTGGCAGGAGCCATTCCCCGTAGCACCACATCCCCACACTGCTGCTCCGCCTGACCATTTCTGTTATTCTCATGTTCTTTCCATTTTAGGTGGGCACTAAAAATATATTCCAGCTTTAAAAATGAATCCAGAGTACCGAACCTCAATAAGCCGCATACATAGCGGTGCCACCCTTCCCATGCCCTGCTGCTGCCGGGCTGCGAATGTCACCCAGGGATGGGCACATAGGCCTCGGGATCCCACATCAGTCTCCTTCCACTTCATCCTGTGCATGATGATAGGGGCTGAAAGGCACTGGGGAAGGAAAGCTAAACCCGGGCCGTGTTGTACAACAGCCTCCCAAATTGTGGCACCTTTTCCCACCCGTTTTCTGGGCATTTTCCAGAAATGTAGAGATCCTCCCAGTTTCAGCAGGAGGCACCACTCAAAACTTTTTTATAACTGTTAGTCAGCCTCTGGGTGTGTGTTAGCCTTGGGGAGGTCAGAAGCCAGAGCTGGAATGGGAATTTGCTTCTTTTGCTCCCTCTAACGCAATGCAGTTGCCTCTGTTTACATCTGCAAGCTAGGCTCAGCAAAAACATCCTGCACAGATGAACTCTACAAGTACATAATAAATAAATAATAACAATAACAGTTTGTGTTAATATAGCACCTCTAATCCAATTATCTGAAAGCTCTTTGCAAATACTAATTAATTAAGTCTTGCAACACCCCTGTGACATAGGTTATTATTATCCCCATTTTACATATGATAAACGGGAGTCACCAGAACGCTGCTTTCCTGGAGCACACGGTTAGCAGCACGGCCAGAGCCCGCAGCCTGCGCTCCAGCACCACACATCACATCACCCTGAAAAAGGGGGGATTTGGGGGAAAGAGCATCAGACTATAACAGCAGAAGGGTGGAGAAACTTCTCAGCCATGGCGACGCACCAGCACAGCCAGCCCTCACACACAGCGAGAACCAGGCTCCCGCTTGCTGCTTTCCTGCCCCAGGAGACCCCCCCACTGGACCACAGAGAAGACAGATGAGATCACACCTTACCTTTCCAGCCACCAGCACAGCACAAGGCAATAATTGTTTGCCTTGGGTCCACGCCAAGGCAGGGATTGCAAAACAAAGAGAGGCAGGACAAGAGCTCAAGCCCCAAAAGCACTCAGGGGAGCTCAGGACTCTTTTATGGGCAGCTTTGGTTTCCTCCAGGTGCCATGAATTTAAGCATCCCCAGAAAAACCTGTAATTTATGACAAGTGGAGCCATTTGTGTTTGGTTAGGAAATGGCCCATCCCAAAAGGGCAGGAAGGAGTGGTGTCTCCCATGGGCTTCCCTCCCAGCCTAGCCCATGGCAGCTGGGGGGGTGCAGGCCCAGCTCCAGCCGCATGGGTGCTTGCACAAATAGTCTGCCCTGATGCCTTCTGCTTGTCCCAGTAGTTTCAATACTCACTTTGTTCATAAATCCTTTAAGAGAGATTCTAACATCAAGAAAGCAAATAACTTTTTAACTTGCATTTTATGAAAAATTAATCGTTGGAAAGAAAGGCAGCTGCTGTTCCCTCTCTGCTGAAAGCAGGTTGGGTTGCTTTACATGTCAGGAAAGTCAAGGCAAAATACCTCTGAAAATGACCCTTTTGTGCTCTCGCCTGACAGGGAAACACATTTGAAGGGCTTTGAATTTGTTACAACTATTTTACACCCACACAGTTTTTAAACTACTGTTGGCTGGAAGAGCTGCCGCAGGTCCCTGGACCAGCCATCCAAGCCAGGGACACTTTGGGGCACGCTTTGGGCAGGAGCACGGTTGGAGCCATCCCTCCCCTTGCTGCAACTTACCCCAACGCCAATGAAATGGTGCAAAAAATGAAATATTTTACATTCCTCTTGTACCTTTTGAGGAACATGCTGGTTTTCACCCCAAAAGAGCGTTGCTGTCAAACCCATCTCTGCTGCACACCAAGCCATGGGCTGCTCGGTAGTAACGGGAGGAACCACCCTTTCGTCTGCAATGAAATCCATCCTCCCCATTTTAAACATCCAAGTCATAAAATTCACACAGCTAAATGAAAGATGTTGTTAATTATTTTACGGACTCGTTGCCAATTCATTCTCTCCCGCGTGATACGGAGGTCAGTTGAGTGCTGCAGCTTGTCCCCTGCTTCCCCAGCAGCACCGCACGTGCAACACGGAGAAAAACGGGCAAGAAGGTGTATTGCTTTAAGTCAAACGAGATAAGGCATGTTTGCCAGTTGATTACTAAACCTAGGAAAGATCAAACGGCTCCAGTGGAGGAGAACTGGGTACAGCAGCTCATAGCAAGTGCTGTGGCTAATTCCAGACCAAAGGGGAAGCAGGATAAGAGGAAATTTATGAGTAAGCTCTTGAAGTAATGAAACGAAAGTAATGCTGATTGGCCTCATTTACAGCAGTTCAAAAGCTGATCGGCATCGCTGAAGTAGTGAAGGATCAACTGACAATCATTTCTGCGGCGAGGAGCAGAGCTGACCTGTAGGACACAGCATGGGGGGTCCGGGCACGGGGGGCCACGGCTGCTGGTCCCCATGTCCCCTCCCAGCACTGCCCGGACATCCCGCTGGGCCTGCCGGGGCACCAGCCCAGCTTCCTTGGGAAATGGGGTCCGCAGTGCCAAGTGATGAGCAGAGCAGCTCACCAGCTTGGTATTTTTGCTATGAGGACAGGCTGAGAGAGGTGGGGCTGTTCAGCCGGGAGAAGAGAAGGCTCCGAGGAGATCTTATAGCGGCCTTTCAGTCCCTAAAAGGGGGCTTACAGGAAGGATGGGGAGGGACTCTTTATCAGGGAGTGGAGCAATAGGACAAGGGGTAACAGTTTTTAGCTGAAAGAGGGGAGATTTAGATTAGATATTAGGAAGAAATTCTTTACTGTCAGGGTGGTGAGGCACTGGAACAGGTTGCCCAGAGAAGCTGTGGCTGCCCCATTCCCGGAGGTGTTCAAGGCCAGGCTGGATGAGGCTTTGGGCAGCCTGGTCTAGTGGGAGGTGTCCCTGCCCAGGGCAGGGGGGTTGGAACCAGATGATCTTTAAGGTCCCTTCTAACCCGAACCATTCTATGATTCTATGATTCTATGATTTTGCCTCTGTAAAATGGGGGGACAAAGCCAGAGGGTGGGTGAGAGCCCGGAGATACTTGACAGGAGATGAGCACCATGCATGGAATGCACTGTCTCAGTGCAAAGAGGAGCCTGTGGCCAGCCAGGCTTCAGAGGAGCAGGATGTTGGCCAAGGTCCCACCAAGCACTTGCCCTGTCCATGGAGCTCACAGGGCCACCAGGGAGAGCATGGGCCCTGCGGCACGAGGCCCTCCCTGCTTGCCCAGCACAGTCACGGCTGTGGTCAATTACAGGAGCCATTAACCAACAAATCAGAATAAAAGCTGGTGGATCTTCAGTGACTCTAAAACCTATTTTTAGGATTAGGAATGTTTCTCTCCAATGGTTTGTACTGCGTACACCCAGAGATGGGGCAGGGAGAAAGAACGGCACATTTGTTACTAATATACCTTCACTTCGAGACTGAGTTTGACCTGTGTCTGGATCAGAGTTGTATGGGAATACATTATCTGTGAACACGGAGCCATCTGGAAAACACGTGATTCCGCTGAATTTGGACAAAACCATCTGCCCATAGGTTGCACCGACACGCTGACGGAACATGCAGTTTATGGAAATGTTTGTCTCTTCCTGGCTGATGTACTGTGTTATGACTAATTTTTGTAGGCCACATTGCATTAAGTCAGGATGTGCAGTGAAAACAACATGCCTGATAAAATCTTATGTGAGACAATGAAATGTAATATATACATTTTGGAACTATGGAGAGAAAAATGGCCTTTTCCACCTACACATTGATTCAAGGCCTTATGTAAGCAGAAAATCACTGTCCATAAACCTATATGGCCAAAAGTGTAGGGTTTCCAGTAGCATTTCTCATACCTGGGGAAAAAAAAAAGACAAACGCAAATGAGTGAAGTGTTTTTAAGCTTTAGATTTTGATACTAAACACAGCTAGTTTAGTTTAGTCTCTGTAATGTGGAGAATCCTCATCCACAGCTGTTTTACGGGCCACATTGGTTGTGCCTCTCTGAGTCGCTCCCACTCCACGGGGATCAAAACCCAAACTTTATTCGCGTGGAAAACAAAATCCCATAAGAGACCACGAGTTCCCGGGTGTCCGTGCAGAGGCATGGCGGGACTGGGTGGCTTGGTCAGAGGCAGGTGGTGCTCTCCGTGGTGAGGCAACAAGGGAAACTTGTTATTTTTGGGGGGTGGTAAGGGTGCAGGCGTGGGTCTGCGGGGGAGATGGGGAGGATGCCGGGTATGGTGGGAGGATGCGGGTGCGGCGGGAGGATGCGGGTGCGGCGGGAGGATGCGGGGTCGGCGGGAGGATGAGGGTGCAGCGGGAGGATGCGGGGGCGGCGGGAGGATGCGGGGGCGGCGGGAGGACGCCGGGCCGGTCTCCCCGCGGCGGGGCTCGGCGGGGCTCGGCGCGGCCCACGAGGTGGCAGCAGACCCTTTGCAATGCGGCGTCCGGGCTCTGCCGGGACAGCCCGGCCCCCGCTGGGCCGGAGAGCGAAGGAGCTGCCGCGGGGCGAATCGCCTTCGCGCGGGTTTTACACTGCGGCAGGACAGGCCCGGCACGGAAAATTCTCCCGGCGAAGCCAGGGCTGCGGGGGAGTGTTTCCAGGCGGTAACTCAGGTTCCCTCCGATGTATGTGTTGCTCAGACGCTCAAAGCCCTGTGACAAGCCCACCTCTGCCATCCATCCACCCGGCGATGCTCACTCTTTTCTGCCGCGTTCAGCACAGCTCGCTGGCGTGCTACTGATACGATAAGAAACGTCATGTCGTTGAGATCTTTTAAACATAACAACAGGAGAGAATTGTATCTCAAGTATCTTTACTTCCCAGGAACTGATCCTCCAAGGGAGGCGGGCTGGGGTAGGAGCGACCTGCGAGGCCCTCGGCCCCGGTGCCAAGCGGGACAGTGGAGCACTGCTGAGACAGTGGCACTGCTGGAGCCCGTCTCCTGTGCCACAGGCAGAAAGAGGTTCTTCATCTGCTGGGGGAAAATTAAGACATTTCCCACGAGGCGTGTACAGGGACTAACGAGTCCTGCACTAGCCGCCCTTCCCTGGGAGCCGTGGCCTCGGGCACCACAGACACGGCTGGAGTGGGCAGGAGGCCCCTGCAGCAGGGTGGGACAAGTGGGGCTGGTTTTATCTAGAGCTCCAAGGCACGGTCAGTGATGCAAACCCAGGCAGGGCACCATCAAAATTCCATGGCTGGTAACCATATCTGGGGACCTGCGGGGTGATGGCAGATGGCTGAAGGAGTTTTTCTTTATAAACCGAAAATGCAAACGTGGAATCACTGTCCACACTGATTTTCCCCCCAAAGAGCTCACGCGCTAATAGAGACTGCTACACATCTCTGCAATTAAACAGTCAAGACATGCTGAATAATAAACGAGCAGAGAAAGGCCTCGGCTGCAGCTGGGACCGAGTCCCCGGGTAGCTGCGGCAAGTGCAGCGGGCGCACGTCGCTCTGGGGGAGCGCTCCCAGCCCCCGGCTTTTCCAGGGAAGCTCCTCTCTGAAGAGCCCGGCTGTCGCCGTAGCCAGTGCCTTCTCCCTCCCCTGTCCCACTCAGCCCTTGGGAAGGCACAGCGCTGGTGGGGAGGTCCAAGCCCATAGACCCAAGCGACCCACTGTCCCTGTCCTTCACCTCTCCGATCACAGCTGCCAGTTCCCTGCCACCTTTGCATCCCCGATACATAGACCACTGCATATGTGTACATATGAGAATAAAGTAAAAGTTACTTAAAAGGTATGACCTACGTCAAGCAAGACTGTCAAGTGTCTGTTACATTAAATGAGGTGGATGAGTCCTCCATCCTGCTCAGTTTTAGCAATTAGTTTTGGGCAAAGCGTAGGCACAATGGCATTTTACTACTATCTTGGGCGGCAATATACCTTTGTTTAAAAGACTGTAAGGAGCAGAGGAGTGAAAGGAATGAATACAGTTTGAGGTTATTGCTTGGGTGGGCAAGAGAACATGAAAATTCAAAACATCCCAGCAGCCTATAGATGTAGGCAAACTCCTGGCTGTTCAAGCAACTGATTGTTCAATAAATGCAAACGGACAAAGCGAAGCATCACTGAACTTGAGAGATAAAGGTCCTAACAATAGAGGCTTTTTGCAGTGTGAGTCCAATTTTTTTTTTTGCCTGTTTATATAAGTAAAACCCAATTTGAGCAACTGGAGCATCAGCTCTTTACAGTGAAAGATAATTTGGCTGGAGCAGCCAATAAGGTCGTGTAAGATCCTCTAAAGAAAGCCCAAAATATGTATCCTCGTTTCATTAATAAATGGCTTGAATCCAAGCATAAAAACGATGTGACTTTAATGGTTTCTCCAACTGGTAGCCACATTCCTTGTTAGTGAGAGATCCCATGTGGGAACATTAAAATAAGACATCCCCACGCAGGCTGGGAGTGATGAAACACGACCTAGCAGCTTCAGCACGCATCAGAGGATGGAGCTGGGTAATAAAATATTCAAATAAGCAATTCAGCCCTAAATGTTTCTGTACCTGCTGGGTGTCCAGATTTTGACACTGGGATTTAAAGATCTTTATATTTCTAAGTGCCAAGTTTCCATAAGTAAATACGAAATTGAACAGCAAAAGCTGATAATTATGACCCAGTTTGTAGCTGGAAGTCTAACTGGATAATTTAAACCTGGTTTTTGGCTTAGTCCAGGAAAACCATCAAAATCTAGCATCTCTTGGTGAATAAATCTCTGTGAAGTTGGCATGCCACAGGTAGGAGAGGGACCACATGATACGGTAGGTTCTCATTTTTTGCTTCAGTAGACTCATTTTTTATTGAATAGCAGAGTAAATATTTAAGCAAAACTAGTGTAAACTGCTGGCAGGTATGCCATGCTAAGTAGCAGTCATTTACTTTTAAATAATTAAAAGTCAATATACAAGCATAGCATTCCCGTTGCAGTGCGGCATACGGCACCACCGCTCTGCCTACGTGTCACTTCAGAGCCTGATTTACTAACAAAACGTTTAGCTCAGCTCAATTGGGAAAAAAAAAAAAGGGTTTTAAAACCCAGCCCTGTCTATTGTGTATGATCGCAGGTATTTTGGCTGCACAGACCCCAGCGATTTCTGGGTGAGGCTGAATTTGCATTACTTGTGGGGCTGATAAGGAAAGCCCTGATTTCCTTTGCATTATGCATAGTGGAAGTGTCAGGATGGCTCTGATGGCGTTTAATTAAATATTTGGCAGTGTTTAATTAATTAAATATTTAAACATTAAATACTAAATAGAATGTGATATCTGCTTAGTGGACATTATGTCTCAATAGCCATTAGTCATTAAATAGGACTCAAATTGGCCCTAGAAGACTCCCCTTAGCTAAGCAAGGTCTTAAGTACATGCACTTTTGGATCTTCATTAATAAGTAATAGAGGCCAATTCAGACTATGTAGCAACACAGAGATCCCTATTAACGGAAATGTTAATGTCTCTGTTTGAGACCGAACTCTCCAGCCCAGACAGCAGATGAGATGCTCAGAGCGGAGGGGTGGGATGCGGCCCCTCGGGTGACGGACGGGGCAGCGGCTGGGGCGGGGGGGGCAGCAGCCGGGTCGAGCCCCACCGCGGCCGTGGGACGCCTGCCAGCACCTCCGCAGGGAAGGATGAGGCCACGGCGCTCAGATGCCTGTGGTCTACCGCTGTCTGTGTGGGACTATTTTGGGTTAACTTCAGGGGATTTTAAATTAATTACATGGCTTAGCGTTCGCATACACTTACACTCGCGGCAAGAGCCCCGCTCGCCCGGGGAGCCGTGTACGACCGCCTCGGCGTAAATGAGAATCAGGCTGCACACCCCCAGCCTCTGCCAGATTCCCACAGGCTTTGGCCACGGGCGGATCCAGCCACACGTCACCACACGCCAGCGCTCCCAGCCCGCGCTCTCCCCGTCGCACCCGCAGAGCGGCTCAGGCACTGCACGCTGAGCACGTGCATAAGCCCTTGGATGAAGCGAGGTCTATAAAAAAGAAGGGGAATGACGCTTTAAAGATTTTTCCCTAAGATATTTTTAGCAGGAAAACAATGTTTTGCAGGCCCTCGTGGGTTTGAGTTTGCTGTTTCATTATTCTCTATTCCCCAGACGACTACTAGTGGCAAACACTTCATACTTTTCGTCACAGTGATATTTTTGGTAAGATTTATCATTTTTACCATTAAATCTGAATACTGCGCCCAAGTGGGCATTGGCAGTTCCCTTCAGCGCCACATGGCTCAGCAGCAGTTTCACAGCCCGCACAGGCGGCGACCAGGGGACTCAGGCTCCCAGGGAGGGCGGGCTATCCCAGCACCCCCCTGCCAGTGGGGGTCCCAGCCCCAAGACCCAGGGCTCTTCAGGGGGGTGATAAACTGGTTGGAATTTAAAGCAACTCTGAGATGGTTTTAAATGATGCTAAAGTCAAAATAAAACCCAGCAAGGGGATCCCTAATTGTAGAATCACGGAATGTGTTGGGTTGGAAGGGACCTCCAAAGGCCATCTAGTCCAACCCCCTGCAGTGAGCAGGGACATCTTCAACTAGATCAGGTTGCTCAGAGCCTCATCCAGCGTGGCCTTGAATGTCTCCAGGGATGGGGCCTCTGCCACCTCTCTGGGCAACCTGTGCCAGTGTCTCACCACCCTCAGTGTAAAGAACTTCTTCCTAATGTCTAATCTAAACCTGCCCTGCTGTAGTTTAAAACCAATGCCCATCGTCCTATCGCTACATGTCCTTGCAAACAGCCCCTCCCCAGCTTTCTTGTAGGCCCCCTTCAGCTACTGGAAGGCTGCTATAAGGTCTCCGCAGAGCCTTCTCTTCTCCAGGCTGAACAACCACAACTCTCTCAGCCTGTCTTCATAGAAGAGGTGCTCCAGCCCTTTGATCATCCTCGTGGCCCTCCTCTGGACCCCCTACAACAGGTCCACATCCTTCTTGTGCTGAGGGCTCTGGAGCTGGACGCAGTACTGCAGGTGGGGTCTCACGAGAGCAGAGCAGAGGGGGAGAATCACCTCTCTGGATCTGCTGGCCACGGTTCTTTTGATGCAGCCCAGGATGCGATTGGCCTTCTGGGCTGCAGTGCACATTGTTGGTTCATGTTCAGCTTTTCATCCCCCAGTACCCCCAAGTCCTTTTCCGCAGGGCTGATCTCTATCACAACATCCCCCAGCCTCAGCTCAAGATTTCCTTTCTTTGGGGATCTGCTGTAACATGCCCCGTGCCATCAGTGGGACTTCTGGAGGGGCAGTGGTGGCCAGCCAGCTGGACCACAGCGTGGGGCTCAGCCTGCTCCTGCCCCGCGCTTCTCCCCGGCCTCAGTGTTCATAGATCTTCTGTGCCTCCCAGGCTGCATACACGCCGATAATCAGATTGCACTTCTGCCTAGTAGTTTTTACTTGAAATATCATTGAGTTAGCTCTTGAGGGATTTGTGTCTGGTGACATATATATTGGTATTGAAGTCAGAGGTTACCTATTGCAAAGATCATCTTGATAGGATGATTATGAAAAAAGCCATGCTGGTTAGAAGACCCTCTAACTAGATTTGGTCTTCTTCCTTCAGCTTCACATTAGCGACTCCTGGTTTCTCTCTCAGTTTTAGTGATCCAATCTTTCTTCTTCTGAATTTCTCCCTTGGGAGCTTTCTACACAGACATTTTAATATATCACACTATTCTCTGCAGAAATCATTTGCTCAATAAAGAGACTGGATTATTTTTTTAATTGTAACATTAGCAGTGCTCAATAGGAGCCACGATGCCCGCACCTACGCCTGGCACAGGCTGGGAAGGGCTGGTCCTGGATCAAAGCCATCTTAGGAGGGAGTGAGTCAGTCCTTTCGCCTTCATGTTTCCACCGCGCACAGCTGGGACCAGCTTTGGAGGGGACGACGTGGCTGCAGTGCTCAGCAGAGGAAGTTCCTCCACCATTTTGCTCCATGCAAACTCCAGCTGCGCCTTCCGTATGTTTTAAGAACTTGTCGGCGACGGGATAGGCACTATAAAGCAAGCACCCCATCGAATATTAATCAGCACAGTCAGTCGCTGAATTACCAGCTGACTGCCAAACGCAGGTTTATTTCTCAGTTTTAAGGCTTCTTGTCGCACAATGTCAAGTTGTCAGAAGACACCGTCTGCAGAACACAAAACAAGTACCAGTGCCACACGTCCTAATAATTCAGACAGCCTGCGCAGCATCCTCTGCCCACACCACCTTCCCAGGCGGAGCGAGGGCAGCCCGCCCGAGCTGCTCCCTCAGCCATTTCTCCTGCTAGCTTTGCATGCTTGTTGCGTGCTGTTAAAAGGCTTTTCATTTCCTGACAATTTATAAATATGTATTGGGCCTGAAGGATGAGGGTAAAGCAACTGCTGTTTCTTTCTTTTTTTTTTTTTTTTTTTTTTAAAGAAAATTAAACATGACAAACTTAGTTATTCATGCAAACCATCCGCCTGTTATCTCTGATTATGCAGGATCCAAATGGTGAAGCTGAGTGAATGAGTGCATTCATCAAAGTAAACTGTCAGAGGCAGGAACACCGGTTCCAACCTACCCCTACCTATTCTCTTTTGTACTTACGTTTCATCATCTTCAGCAGGCAGTGCAGTTGCTTGGTACCGAGAGCACCTATTTCACTACTATCTCTCTATTTCAAGGGGATTAATTATCCTCCAGAGAACGGAGAAGAAACCCTGCGTGTAGCGCTCTCGTGCTTTAAAACATCACTTCATCAGGATATTTTAAGCTCACAGGCCAGAACATATGGTATTTTGGGAACAGAAGCTGGAAGCCCAGCGCACGTGTGTTTCTTCGCACACCCAGTGCGGAAGGAGGTGAAGTGTTCCGTTAAGCCTCAGCATGCGTGATCGTGTACCTATGTGTGGGAGAAATAGGCAGAAATAAGCTTCACACACCAAAAAGTGACAGATTTATTTTCACCCATCCACCAACCTGCCCCATAGCAACAGTGAAAACCCGGGATATGTAAGTGTGAGAAAACAAGAAAGATCGCATCACGCTGTCTGAAATCTGTGGCAAGTGCCACAGTTTGCTTTGTTTTAATCCAGAGAAGTTGCCTCAGATATCAGTTCTTATACCCAGGAACAGCTTTGATGTGTCTTCTGAGGAAGCTCCCTTTTCCCTGGCCTGGGGAGGATGCTCCCCAGCTGGGGGCCAGGTCCCTCCCGAGGCAGTGGTGGCCACCACGCCAGGGCTGTCCCCGCAGCCCCGGGATGCAGAGAGAGCACTGTTCCCCCTGCAGCCACCCTGGCAGCCAGGGAAAACCCCACCACCGTCCCTCCAGGCACGGCCTTGCATCTCCTCTCCTGCAAATGGGGTGTCACACCAAAACACCCACCTCTATGTCTTACCCCCCCGTAACCTGTCTGTTTGGCAGCGTGCTGGCTGCTTTCGCAGAAGGAGACTCAGGTGAAGATAAAATCATTTTAAGCTACACCTACTCACAGTGGCTGACAGGGTAAAGAGAGCGTGTAGGCAGTGCGTTGTGACGCTGCCTACCCCAACTGTGTGCCCGGCCATCTCTGCCTGAACGGCAGCAGCTCGCAGCAGGAACCAGGCTGCAGCACGTGCTGGTGTTGGGGGGCCCACATTACCCTGGGTGTGCACAGGTGACCCTCAGTAATGTTTTTTAATACCGGTTTTATTTACCTCAGAGTGCACATACACACTGGGAAGGGCCAGTTACTGTTTAATGTGGCACGCACGGATCATCTGTGCAAGATTTGCAAGTTAATTAATTGGTTACAAGTCGTCTTTTCTTCTTCCACCAAAAACATTGTGTTGAACGGTACCTCCTGCCCAGATGATGCTCAGAAGACCGTGGAGGCCCCCCACCTCCATCCTGCATCACCCCTCACCACCCATCCCGCTCATGTCGGTGCAAGCCAAGGACCAGAATTTTAAGCTCTTGGTGGCACTGACGGCAGCCACCAGCCCTGCGGTGCTGTGCCATGCGAGGGAGTTCACGCCGGCCAGGGATCTTTAGGGTGGGCTGGAGGGCAAGGAGGACTTCTTGCAACTTGCAATCCCTTCTGTGGTACGGTACGATGCTTTAGCACCAGGAAAAAGCCACAGCACTCCCTGCACCGTGATTTACACTCTGGTTGAGTCAGTGTGACAGCAGGACTACTTAACGCTACCCTCCACCCCCACTGTTACAGAGTTATGACTTTAAACGCCGAATATGAATCAAGAATTTCCTTTCCATTCAAATCCTCCTTCTGCCCTTCTTATCTGACTCATTTCCAAGCTGCCCACTGACCTTCATGCTAATTGATCATTACTAATAGATAAGGGTAATGCAGCTTTTGAACTGTACTTACCGCGTGCTCTATATTCCTTGATCGGCAAAGACTGCATTTTTTTGCCAGGACTAAGATCATCTGGAATTAAATCAGAAGCCAGCAGATGGTACTTTGAGAGGACCACCACACGCCGGAGCGAGCTGCCATGCTGCTGCATGCATTACCTGAAACGACTGGAAAAACCCAGTTCCCCCAGAGGTGGGGATTCGCAGGAGGGTGGGTGAGGGGGGGGCTCTTCTCTAACACCCCCACGTAGCGTGCTTGCTGTCACCGAGCCCTCTTACACCACTGCCACATCTCCTGGGAAGGTTCCTGGGGTCACTGCTTGGAGTGTAAGCGCTTACCAGTTGCGTTTCCCCGAAGGCTGGGTGCTTCACAGGTGCAAGCTCAGGAAGCCACACAGCATCCCGGGCATCCAGCGAGCTGAGCGATGGCTGCCTTTGGATACGGTGAACTGCAAGGAATTTAAGTGACTTGTCAGGAGTTACTGGGAGAGCCCGAGGCGCAGCTCAGAAGGCAGTTGCTGCCCGTAGCCTCCTCTGCAGCTATCAGATAATGCCAGCCCTCTGTGATGGGCTAATGCTGAAGAGCACATTTCATACACAAATGGATTATTACTGGAATCTTATAGATAAAGCCATTCATCTTCTGAGAACCTTGGGAGTCTGAGCAGTTAATACATATCACAGCAGAAAGATGTATAAAGCTCGCAATACAAAGACGCAGTGAGAAGCGCGTATAGAAGTATTGAAAGGGAGAGAAGAACTGGAGCAGAAAAGCAAATCTGCATGAGATACACAGTTCAGCAGATGCACATGCAAGCTGACCAAATAAACCAGAGCTTCAAGCACTTCCAGGTGAGGTCTTCTGAAGTATCACCATGAGCCAAAAACTTCAAACTCCAATTGCTCAGCCACCAATTTTCTTCAAAACGCCATCAGCAGTACAGCAACCATGAGCCCTCCGTATCAGATTTGCACGTGCACGGGAGCAGCCGCAGGTGGAAGTAGGTGCTGGTGGCTCAGGACACCCAGCCCACATCACACCCGGGCGTTTGTACATCTGCCCCTTTACCCAGCCCCCGTGACAAAAATAAGGGCAGAAATCCTGGCGCCCCATTTTCACCAGCGCTTGTACCCTGGTGATGAGCACTCTAAGAACCCATTTCAGGCAGAATAGAAAATTAATGAGGGAATAAAAGAGGTTGAGTCACACATCTTACATCTCAAATATGCCTTGCACAAATCGGCCGTGATGAATTGTTGTATGAAGTCTGGGTAAGGCTCCTCGCTGGTCAGAATACAGATAAAGCATGCATGGGCGTCTCACATGTTAAACAGAGCTCGTTAAGCGAAAGATGCTGTTTATCCTTTTAATTCTGACCACACTCGGCATCTTATTTAGACCCTGTTTTTCCCCAGACTGGCAGGTGATATGATTGCATTGGCCCCGATACAATCAGAGCTCGCTCTCCGCTCGACAGCCCGGCAGCAGTGACCGGAGCTTTTGTGCCGCTGCAGCTGGGAGAGCCAAGAGCCCGTGCACGGAGATCCCACCCCATCACAACCACGCGGCCGGCATAAAAACAAAACCGGGCAACTTTCAGTCCATGAATATACATCTCATTCAGAGCAAAAAGGAGGCTCTCCAGCAGCAATGCCAAACACGCAGATTAATGACAAAGCTTTGCCTGTGAAAGTGGCCTTGCTGAGTCCAAACACGTTCTCCCGAGATGCCAGATTTTGTAAGTTAGCAAAAATGTTGAGCTGTCTGTTTGCTTTAAACAATTATATCAGCTCGGCAAGTAAAATATGTTCCCTCGCCTGACCTCCCCGTGCTGCTAGGTAGGGCAGCATTTGGCTGTCTCTTGCTTTAACACAGACATCAGGGGACAGCTGGAGAGTTTCCTCGGGAAAAGCAGGGCACAGCCAGCGCCAGGAGAGGCAGAGGGACCAGAAGCACCAACGGGCCCTTGCAGCAACATGCTTTATCACCTGCTGCACCACAGCGAAGCCCTAATACCCCAACTCAGGTGCAAGCCTTAGTCAGGTGTGGGTTTAAGTCTTAAGTGCCAAGTAAAAACTAACCTGTTTTGGGAAGGCATTCCTTTAAATAGAAGATGACTGGTGCCACACACTTTATTTAAAATACAGCCCTAATGCAGACAAGATGAAGGAGGCTATTACTGCTGCTCCCACCTCTCTCCCCAAAAGGCGAGCTGTTGCAGAAAGAGAGATTAAATGATTTATCCCAGGTCACAGTAGAAGTTTGTGGCAGAACTGGGAATTGCAGAGGGTCCCCTGGGTGCCCGCCCAGTACATTAAGCACAAACTGAACCTTCTTCTCCACAGCAGCGGGTCAGAGGCCAGGTCAGGCAGCCTCCCAACTGGAACAGCCTGTCAGCGCCCGGCACTGGGCTGCTGAGCAGAAAAACGCTCGCTGTCAATAGCCAGGGCAGAGCAGCAATATTTATACCCCAGCTAATGGAGGCAAACACCCATCGCTTTCTTATGATTTACACCGAACACGCCGTGGCCAAGCCCAGCCGAGGGAGCCAGCCCAGAGCCAGCCTGCCAGGATACTTTCTCACGCGAGCAGGCGCTCGTTTGAATTTTTCCCCCATTCAGTAAAACAAATCACGCAAACGTAGTTTACCCTGGGGCTGATGCTTGATGTGAGACCACACGAGGCTCCCAGCCTGGAAGACGCACAGGAGCACTGCTCGGGCAAACCTGGGCTAGATGCCACCAGCCTTGAGTGAACTGCAGTGGAAATATAACTAGAGGGCAACCTAGTGCCAGAGTGAGCGCATACACATATCCCAAATATTTCATTGCCGTTATCTCCAGAGCCCATCTAGGCAGCCTTCTGGCATGCGGAAGATCAGGTTTGGGAAAGCCAGAAACGTGGTGGGGGTTATGCTGAAATGGTTGATTACAGCACAAGCTCATTTTGAACAAACAGAATAAAAAAAAAAAGAAAAGAAAAAAAAAAAAGGATTCCTCAGTTTTGCGGCTGCATTGGAGGGACTATGAGATGGCACATCTGGGAATGCCTGGGCCAGGCCGCTCCTGGACACACCGGTACCTCACACCGGGATCACTCAGCCTGCTCTGCAGGTCTCTGTTCACACAGGGCGGTCTGTCCTGGAGCAGGAACCTCCTCCACCTTTCAGCTGCTAATCCGCAAAAGTAGCTTCTCGGCATTCAACTGCATATAAAGCCAATAGCCATCTTGGCTCAAACACAGCGAAAAAACCTGTGCATGATAATACACAGTGGTTATAGAAGGTATTTCCCACGTTATAATCATGTGAAGAGGGAACATAACTGCGTAACAAATCCAAAAGCTATTACACTTTTGTCTCTGATGTTTCCACTTTCAAGCTAGCAGCAGGTGAGAGGACAACACAGCTTGCTCTTTCCAATATTCAGATACAGTTTAGCATCAAAAAAATCTTTCAGAGTGATCACAGTCCAGGAGAACACATCTAATTCCCTCTAAAATAATTTGGAGCTTCACTGGGTAGAAAATTGCTATTTCTGCTCCAATGCCAGAGAATTCCATTTTTAATTATAGAAATTTCTGTTATGCACAATTATAATACTCTTTCATATTCTCCCTCACTCTTAGTTCAAATATACTATTAGCTTTTTAAACCACTGCTATGCACCGAGCAGACACAGGTTGCTCCTGCTGCAGAGGAATGCCGCCGTTCCTGCCTCTTGAATCAACTCAGACCGAGTAACACAGAATGAAGCATCTTTTTCATGTGTTCCAGGACAAATTATCCCAACAATCAATGACAGTTGGGATGCAGCCTTCAGTCAGATGAAACTGGAACAGAAAAATGTTAAATATCTTCTCCAGAACACGGATATATGCACTAATAGTGCCTTGTGGAGACACGGTGCGCTGAGGACCAAATTCAGTGAGCAGGCTGAGAAATGAGAATCCACAGCAGAAGTCAGTGAAAAACAATAACCCTTTGGTACTGGCTGTGTTTGCAGGATCAGGAAATAAAGGGATAAACTCTCATGTCCCAAACCAATAAACACAAAATTATCTTTCCACAATAACTAATCATCCTGTAGAATTAATCAGCTGAACAAAAAAAAAAAAACAACCTGTTTCTGAGGAGATAGCTATTCAAGGGCAACAGTTGGAGATTCGCAGCTCAAATCTGTCCTGGTCAGGCGAAACGAGAAGACTCCAAACACGCAGGAGCTGGTCCAGACCCACATCCTGAGGATTAGTGTTTGTGAAGATACAAAGATGATAAATCAGCTGCTGTAACCCGTGGCTGCGTTGAACAGATTGTCTCCATAAGTTTAGTTCCTGCTTTTTCAGTTCTGACTGGAATTCAGTACCTTTGCTGATCAGAATCAATAACTTTAATTGGTAGTTCAGAGTTAGGGGCAAGGCACATTGGCACTAATGAAAATTAGCTGCTTAAATCACTGGCCACGCAGGGGAGAGGGCCAGGGAAGGTGGTGGGAGAGCAGAAGAAGGCTGCTGCTCTCTGCGCCCCATTGCTGGGGGCACGGCGGGATGGGATGGAGTGGGATGGGGTGGGATGGGGTGGGAGCTGACACAGACAGGCAGCAGCAGGAGAGTGAGCAGGCAGCTGGCTGTGCGTGCCCAGAGGGGCACGGGCCAAGCTGCTCCGTAAGCGTCGGGGCTTTAAACGCACCAAGCGGCTCTCTTTCTCCTCGAGGAGGAAACTTTTCCTCCATACAGATCAAATGCAGACCATGGCTCCGCGGGCAGGAGGGGAGGCCGTGCCTGCCTGCACCGGGGGAGCCTGGCAGCGAGCTCCCCGCTGCCGGGACACCCCCCCGTCACACCAGAGACCACCTTTGGTGTCTGCTCTAACGGCGGCCTCTGCTCACCCCATTGAAGAGGCTGTACACATCAAAACCCCCAGCATCTTCCAATTAAGCTCTTTTGGTATGGATCAAAATTAAAACACATTTGCCGCGCAGGCACATTTGAAGCCCTCACTAGCCAGCAACTAAAGGGTCCAGGCTGGCCCGGTTTCCTTTGAAGCATGCCTGCTGGCTGTAGGGTTCTGTAGCGCTCACTTGCAATTACAGCTCTTTTCAACTTCTCTCTCTCTCTCTTTTTTTTTTTTTTAATTTAAAGAGATTGAGAGGAATTAAAAAACCCTCATCAATCAGATTTATCAAATAAAACTGTAGAGGTAGGGCCAGCTGCAGCTACACATGTCAAACTCAGCTGCAGATATGAAAGGCTGTAATTCATAGTTAGGGTGCTCAGCTTTTTGAGGTTTTAGCAGTGAAGATAATCCCATTGCTATAGTCCTAAACCTACAGACATGCCTGACTGAGCTAGGAGAGGGCACCCCAGGGTCGGTCCCTGCGTACGCGGGTCAGGACTCCAGGAAAATCAGGGAGAAAGATGTGTGTTTGTGCAGAATGAGACACACTCAGGGATGCAAAAGTATGGAGGTGCTTCATGATTTTCCTCACGACTATTTTAACCAAAAAATTGTAAAAACTAAGAAAAGAAGGGATAAGGAGCTTTCCCACCCCACCTGACCACACGGACAAGCCTCGCACGTGGGCTCTGCCCTGGCCTCTCCTGCATCCATGTTCCCACGGAGATGCTTTCCAACACAAAACATCGCAGCCTGCCTTTAGAAGAGGTCTTACAGTGCTGAGCAGCATCTTGTGCTGAAAGATAAGAGCCTGACATTCATTTTCCCTTCAGACCACCCCAGCAGCTTGGCCCTGCAGTGCGGCTGTGCTGTGGGGTGGCTCCCGGAGCCCTCCCGCACCCCCGAACCACCGCCCCGCTCCCCCAGGCCAGCGATGCTCCCCCCAGCACAGCGGTGGCGTGGGAGCATCCCTGCCCACACTCAGTCCGACGTCCTCCCTCCTGCGCTTCTGCACAGTTGAATGCAAAGCCGCTAATGCTGGAAAATACCAGTTGGCTGTGCTGAAACCAAAGTCTGTTGGGTTTTCCACCATCCAGCAGAAAGCCGTAGGGATGGTACAAGGTCCAGCAGATGAACGGGTCCAGAGGAGGGCCATAAAGATGATCCGAGGGCTGGAGCACCTCTCCTATGAGGACAGGCTGAGAGAGGTGGGGCTGTTCAGCCGGGAGAAGAGAAGGCTTCGAGGAGAGCTTAGAGCCCCTTCCAGTGCCTAAAGGGGGCCTACAGGAAGGATGGGGAGGGACTCTTTATCAGGGAGTGGAGAGATAGGACAAGGGGTAACAGTTTTTAGCTGAAAGAGGGGAGATTTAGATTAGATATTAGGAAGAAATTCTTTACTGTCAGGGTGGTGAGGCACTGGAACAGGTTGCCCAGAGAAGCTGTGGCTGCCCCATTCCCGGAGGTGTTCAAGGCCAGGCTGGATGGGGCTTGGAGCAGCCTGGTGTACTGGGAGGTGTCCCTGCCCAGGGCAGGGGGGTTGGAACTAGATGATCTTTAAGGTCCCTTCCAACCTGAACCATTCTGTGATTCTATGATCTTTGACCCCTCTCAGCCAAATCCTTTCTACCAGGGGCACAGGATCCCATACCGACTCACCTGGGTTCCCGGCAAATGCAGACGCTTCAGCATCGACCAACTTCTTTAGCAGAGGTTTCCAGACTGCACCTCACATGGCAAAGGTTTACAAAATCGAGCTGGTTTCTTAGGCTACTGCTGGGCCCTTGTGTCTTCCAACAGACTCCATCTGCTGGTTTTTCAGACAAGCAACTCCTGCAAGGACAAAATATATCGAGTTAAATAATATATACTTCATCTTCTGTTTCCCTCAGCAAAACGGTGCAATTTTGGAGATATTTTGTAAATTCAGATTTATGGTGATTATTTTTCATACTATGGCTACCACAGTGACCATAAGAGAATTTATTGAGGTAATAATGTATTTAAATAGCCAGTTTTCAAAAAATGGAACCATTGCAATGGATTAACGTTCAAACCATTAATATTCAAACATATTAAGTCACTTAAAGGATTTTTGTGTGTGTACACACATTTTGGGGTATATTCTCCTCATAATACGTGAAGAGAAGATATGCTTTACTGTTGACATTTAGCACATTTTCTTTATTGCTTTTCATTTCATTATGAGTAAAAGCGTTATTTGTCCATCCAGCCTTCCCTAGGACGAATGTCATTATTTCTCTTTGCAGAGGCAACCAAAAATTAAAGGAAATATTTTAGATGTCAACATTAAATGTCAAAAACCGATTTTAAGTAATTACTGATACCTTGGCACGTATGCATTTTATTCAGAAAATCCCTGTTAAAAATATTCTTCTGGGGATATTCAAATTTATTATGTAGAACAACACAGCATTAACGCGCGAGCTTCTATTTACTGCTTTGGTTCATAGCAACAAAGATACCAATGGGAAATCATTAAACAAATATGCAATTTTTGCAGCATAATAGGTCTATGTTTGGTATCGTTTGAAAAAAAAAAAACCCAAACCAAAACAAAACTCACCGAGCTCAAACCAACAGAAAAAAATGCAATGATCAGGCAAAGTACAGCAACGCTATAAATGCTAACAGATTTCAGAAAGTGATTTTATGTTAATTCAAATGTTAATGCTGTCCAGGGCTGCTGAAAGGAGCGCGGGGCTGCGGGAGGAGATAGACGTTGCCGGCAGGGGAAAGCACAGGGAACACAAAGGGCCGCCTCTTGGGGTGGGTGGGGGAGTTTTATCAATTATATTTCCTTTAGAGCCCTAACAATAACATGTCAGTAATCTACACATTCTGTACTTAATTGACGTTAATGATTTGGCCGGTTCCCGGTCGTCGCCGGCGAGCCTCCCCACGCCGTGAGAATCCCGGCCATCTTGTGTTCCTCCAGCCCCGCAGCGCAGCCCCAATTAAGTCAATGAGCGCGGGGGGCTGCTGAGCTGCTCCCGAGATCTTCACAGCCCCTCTTCCCAGCCAGGTCCCACCCGGACATCTTCCAGCCCACCCTCCGCATCCCTGAAGGAGCGCGCGACCCCCGGCCCAGCCCCGCACAAAGGGCTGCATTCATGCTCCCCCAGGGGAGACGAACACCCAGCACACGGGGCTGCCCCGGCCGCAGTGGGCAGACGGAGGTGGAGGGGGTCCGGATGGTTCCCCTCGGACACTGACAGCTCGGGGAGAGCCAGGGATTTCTCTCATGCTCCTGAGCAACAGGTGCCAGAACACACACAGGCATCCCAAACCCGGCGTCCGCCCAGCCTGCAGCTGCCCTGGAGGCGATGCCCTGTCTGTAAGCACGCAGCAAAGTCCGATACGCAATGATAAACGGTGAATTGATGCCTCTCAAAACTACTCCCCGCCTGGGTTGCTCTGGTATCTCTACCCTTGGTGCCAGCCAGCAACGTGTCCCAAACTCCCGTGATTTACCTTCTCCAGAGCTGAACCTTTCCGTTACGTCATTCCCAGGAATCGGGGCTTCTGTCCAGGCTGGCTGCCGGGTAGCAAAGTCCGCTCGGCAGCAGGAGGATCCAAACCCACTGCAGCTGCCAGCACGGCCCCAGCCCTGTTGCCACCGGCAGGCAGCCCTTGGAAACCGCAGGAGAAACCCGTAGTCTTACCACAGTTCAAGAGCACACGCGAGTTACAGCAACGACAAAACCAGGGTGCTCTGGGCTGACACGCAATGGCTTCTTGGTGCCTTCAACCAATGCATTTCTTGCACCATCCCAGTGTGACGGGACGTAGAGAAGTCAAGCAAATGTCTCCATGAGCACCAGACTAACAGAGCTGCTCTGATGCGTGGTGTTTCTTCCCTCCTTGGAGCTACTCTTAGCCTCTACCCAGACCCCTTGAATAGCAGATGTACATCACGGCTGCCAGTGCCGCACCCCAGATTCCTTCCCCTCTTCCCTCTTGCTTCCCACCTTTCATCCTGCCAGCACGGAGACTCTGCTGCCACTCATCCAGGGATCTGGCCAAGCACAGAGCACGGTGGCCGAGCTTGTGCGTCTCCCTCACACGGAGGAACAACAGCCCATCTGACTCCTTTTTCTTCTTACCTATATTAACAGAACTCAGTTCTTCTTGAAGCTGTGCAACAAAGGAAGACAACAGACAGGGAAGGGGGTAAAAAAAACCAAAAACAAACCAAAAAACCCATATAAACACACCACATCCCCCCATGAATCCACCTTTGATAGGAAATCAGGCTAAAAAAATAAAAAATTGGCACACTGTCACTGCAAGAAAATACCATGCTCTGTTAGGAGGTCTGAGGACCAGCCATCCTGCAGGAGCACCCCTCCCGCTCCCAGGAGAGCCGGGTGGCCCAGGCAGCGAAACATTCAACAAACCGTTCTGCTGCCACTTCTCGGGGGAAAACATTTGCTTAAAAACAGTCAGATGAATTTGGAGTGATCTATAGGGCACTTTGTTATGTTAATGACTGTTACCAACTGTCTCTTCTTTATATCAAAGTGTTGACTCATTGTCAGTCGGGGCGAGACAAGACAGCTTGCTTGTGCCTTGCAGTCCTTTTGCACTCACCCAAACTACTCATGTGAAGACACTTTAATATGAAGGCACATTGTCTGTGGCCATTATTAATCTCCTGACTGAAGCCCAGAATACTAATAAAACCACGCAGGATCAGCTAACCTTTCCTCGGCGCGTTCTTCATTCTGCAAGTTTTTGGCCAAAATTAAAACATTTTTCTTTGGTCTTGAGAGCCTGCGGCTGACAACCAGGCTTCCCAAACCAAGATGTAAAAAGGGTTTTACTTGCCCTCTACTGTGCCCAAATACCACCATCATCATCATCCTGGCATAGGTAAGGGGGGTGCCTCCTGCGAGCCCAGAAACATCAGCTTTATGAACATCAGAAAGCAAGGTTTTGCAGATCTGGCCGAGATGAGAGAGCAACTTGCTTATTGTCAGACCGACCTTAAACCAAAGTGTAACAACCAAACCTCCCTGCGAGCTGTACGGTCCAAATATTGCATCGACGTCTGGTGAGAACTTGGAAGATGCATGTTGGGGTGGGAGGAAAAAAGAGGTTTTCTTTTAATTCTTGTCATGGTCAATAATTCTATAACATACAGAAAAACTGAGCTGAGGCGCTCAGCTGCAGAGGCTGGCATCTTGGTACACACCTCCCCCCAAAAAAAAAAAGAGACCAAAACACCTTACACAGAATTACAAAATAAAGCACCATATTACTCTTTTCTGTCTGATGTTGTTACTCTGGGATTCAATCCAAGAACGCTCAAACCATTTATCCTAGTTGCACGCAGGGCACGCAATGGGTAAACTCATGTAACTGGAGCCTGAACACGGTAACCTGGCAAACCACAGCTGTCCCTGCTCCTCTCGCCTTCGGGCCGGGGGAACTCAAACCCTTTCCTACACAGCTTTAGTACATCTTTCCTGTCGTTGTAGTGAGCGCCTAATTTCTGACCAAGTGACTTAATTTTTAGTCCTACCTGAGGATTCTTCCATCCATATTTAGAAGAAAAGGCACGATGCGAGATCCGGAGCGTAGCGGTGTGCTGCCTGCCCACGCTCCCAGTTGATTTTGCATCTTTGCTTTCTGAAATTCCTTTCCGAAAGCTCGCATCTGTACACAAGTCACTTTGGACCCCTGACCCTACTGAAAATAAATGAATCTGCCTCCAACTGAAGAAAATGCCGCATACCAAGATATGTGTTTAGTACCAGGAAAATCATGTCTGTGGCTTGGCCTTTAGCTGCATGGTTTTCCAGAAAATGCTTAGGCTTGTTGCTTTTCTGTCAGGAAGATTGTTTAGCTCATGATTGGAACCGGTATCATTTCAGTTTCAAGGAACTTTGTTGTAAACAGTTTGTAAAAAAACCCAAACATTCGATCATTTGATTTTGCCTTTATAGCTTAAAAGTCCTTTAACATATGTGGCTGAATATTATTATTTTTTTTAAATAAAGACGCTAAATGCATCTATATTTAGAGAATCATTTCCCCAGCACAGCCACTGTCCATAAACGCACTAGCTCCTCCTCTTTGCAATGCTCATGGAAATTTAAGAAAGCAGCTAAAGCCTTTTTTCTCTAGCCAAGCCTAAGTCAGAAATGTAACATCTGAGACTTGGAATACATCACCGGAAAACATGCTGATAGAGGAAATACTTGCCCCTCATCAGTTGGGCGATCACAGGCTCTTCTCCACCCCTGGAGCAGAAGCTGGTGCTCGTGTCTCAGCCTCATGCCGAGGAGCAGGGGATTTTCACACCCCTTGCGTATCGGTGGCAGTCTCCTCGGTTCAAACAAGCAGATATTTAACTGAAATGCCCGGGGAGAGGAAGAAGAGCCACCCCCGAGAGGCAATGCTGCAGTTTGCCTCGTACGCTTGCACCCAGGTCCGACTCCACAGCCTCATGGAAGGAAGGATGTTTTACCCGGCCGCCCAAATCCAGGCTGCCACTGCTGCGAACCAACCCAGCTGCGTGGGGCACGGAAGAAACAGCACCCGGAATTGAGAGAAACTCGATGCACGGCTTCCAGCTCCCACAGCACGCGCAGACAAGTGTTTGTGCAAGCGCTCCCCTCATCTCGTGCCGACTGCTGACCTCCACCTCCTGCGAGTGGGGATGTACCAAACCCTCTCGTGTTGTAATTCCTGAGAACCAAGAGGAGATGCTGACCCGAGACCTAGAAACTGGTAGGCACAGGCAGACCAGCCGACTGCTTTATGGGAGACACACCATGCAGGAGAGCTATTTCTACAAACTACTGTTAGATTATTACAGCGTTTCCAACAACTTAGCATCTGGCAGGCTCACAGCGCAGACCTCCGCATCTTCATCCTTTCTCCTCCTCCCCAGGCCCAGCTCACATCCGCCGCCTCAGCTCAGTCATCTGGGGCTATTTCCTTCGGTACAATCACAGCCACCACCGACTTTCAATTCTGTAGTAGCAGCAATAGAAAATTAGCCCTGGATTCATCTCTCTCGTTCAAAGTTTCTCCGGTGCCCCCAGCTTTCAGGCCAAGGTGAGGTTTTGATACATAGCTATGACAAACCTTTCAGGAGGAGGAAGATAATCACATGCCACCTGGGTTACTGCAGAATTCAATTTGCTTTGCAGCATGCTTTATGCTAGCTCTATAGCTATTAAAGGGAGAGAGTTTCCAGTCGAGGAGTGCGCAGCAACGCGAGGCTAAATTGTTTTCTGGGCATTCCCCAGCGCTCCTGCCCCAGCAGAGCAGCCCTACTGTCCTCCCCTGCCGCCTCCTCACCCCCTCTTCTAAGTCTTCCTTAAAATTAGCTGCACCGTTCCTCCCTAAAATGGTTTTCAGTCTGTGGCAAGCAGTGCCTAATTTTCTCAAGCCACCCTAGAAAGGCAGTGCACTCAGACGTTAAGTATCCATATGTGTTGCAAGACAGCCAGAAACAAAGGTTCTTAAAGCATGAGATAAGGATGAGAAAGTAAAAAAAACAGTCACTCCTGCTGGAAAGTTCTGCACCTCCAGCGTGTGATCACGTTCCTACCTGGGAAGCTGCAAAGCTGTGATCTCCACGCTGTGAAACGGCTGCTTCCCACCCAAATAAAGGAGGTTGACCTTTCGGGAGGGGGGAGTTATAAAATTTGCAGGATTACCACCTAAAAACAGAGATCCAATTTAGAAAGAGGCCTGTTATCTGAACAGTTTCATTCACAGATAAATATGTATCTCTCAGATATGTGTTTCCCACACAGCCAAGAACACATGGAACACCTGCATTCAAGAGTGAATAAGTATTAACCAGAAAGTTATATTTAGCTTAAACTGAAAGTTAGAGCTCATCATATCAGTAATGTTATTACAGAATATTTTCTTGAACAGTTGAGAGTCATACAGAAAATACAATCCCCATTTATAAGGGTCAGTTACAGTTTAAATATGATTTTTAAATTTTTTTTTTTTTAAATAGATGACACACATACTAAGCACTGCACTGCAAAGCAACAGCAAAAGGACCAGTACTGAAGCTTTGCTGGTAATTTAGTAATTAAGCATAGAAAAGGGTTATTGTCCATCCTCCCCCCTCCCCGGGTTTTGTGTTTTAAATCTAAGGACCACAAAGTACCAAAACATGTCTTGACAATTCCTCCAGCGTTACCAACTTTTTCAACAGGCAAATATAACATTCCTTTGCCTAGGATATGTTAAAAGCTCTCTGAACTGGCACGCTTCTTCAGCTAACATTTACACCTGTTTTGTTAGCACAGAACTTAGAACCATTCATTGCAAGGGAAAAAACAAAGCCAGCAAAACACCACCAAATAATTTGCTTACCATTAGTTACTGTAGGCATTTTTATTACATTAAAGCTTGAACATTTATCAGAATATTGGGGCAGGGAAGAGCAACAGGGAGAATAACTTAAAAAAATAATAATAAAAAGCAGCCTTGCTGGGAACTAATGTTTAGAAAAATTAATCAACAGCAGAAGTAGGAACTTCATGAAATAAGTCTTGTAGCATTTAAGTTACCTACAGGACATTATGAATCCTGATAGTCTCACAAAAGTTTTCAGTGTTGTTGAATAGTCCTTCAAAGCGAACATCATGAGAAAGACACAAGCAACCTTTTTTTTTTTTTTTTTACATTTATTTCTCTATTTCCCTTTTCTCCAGAACCATGACTGCCCAGAAAACATCTTACTATGACTTCTCAGATTCTCAAACCTTGCAAAGGTCAAGGACAACTCTTCCTGTAAAAAGGCACACAACCAGTCCAGAACTCAATTTTGCACAGAAGACAATTAGCTGTCAAAGACTATGCCAAAATCCCCAAGTTTAAATGATTATGTTTTAAGAAAAAGGTAGGCTTTCCCTACTGATCACTTCTTGCTATTAAGCATAACAACCCAGACAATTTTATTCAAGAATTTCCCAGTACACTGATCATTAAAAAGCGTGTTGTGGAAGGATTGCCCACATACTTGTCATGTTTATTATCCCCTCCCCAGCCACCTGCATCTGGCCAAGGGAAATCCAAGTAGCCCAACATGACAATTTTATCTTAGTATCCAAAAAGGAAGTTTTAATTGATAAAGCAGTAGTGGTAAATAAATAAAGCCACAGTTACTACATTATTCATCCCCAACTCCCACACTACTAGTGGTCACAGTCTGAAAAACCTTTGCTTAACATAATTCAAAGAAAAATAGGAATATACATAAAACCAGCTGTCTTAGACAGCATTTTTATTAAAAATGGATACACAGAGACATAGCAGCATTTACAATAAAGAGTTTTTTTAAAAGGCATCAAGTTGTAAGCCAACCATTTGAAAAAGAGGCTTTGAAATGTTGTCTTCCAGAGCACTTTTTGCCCATTTGTCAACAGGGGACAGTGTGACTGCAGATTATCCAAAGGACAAATGGGCACAGAACTAATCTAAACTTCAAGCCCTTTTTCTGAACAGTTGGTCACATCAAGCATCACCCTCCGTAGCAGCATTTGGAGCACTCTTCGGTGTTCTTTTAAGTGGCTGGTGTACTTGATCCATTTCTTTAAAATATTTTAATGTTCAATAAAAATATTTCAAATAGAAAAATTTTTCTGTCATGAGAAAAGTAAGGTTTCCTTTTCGGATTCCATAAAAGCTTATGAACTTCACTGGCAGCATTTCCATAATGGAGCAGGAGTTAAAACCAGCAGAACAGGCACTTCAGCAAAATTGTCTGTCAACAGTTTCTAAAGTCATATTGGCTTCAGTCCAGAAGATTGTTTCTTACTACTTTGTGGTGGTGTAAGGACACCAGTGGGGAAAGGTGAAGTCCTATTTTGCTCAGCCAATATGGCTTGTTTTGCTTGAGCTTTGTCCTGAAAGCACAGGAAAAGGAGGAAAAAAAATTTTAAAAGATAATCTTTACTTTGGTATATTCTCTGCAACAAATCAATATAATTCACTGTTCATCTGATAGATTGCTGATCTGGAAATGCGTATCTGTATCCATGCTCCCCTAACAGTAACTGATAAATCATGCAATAGTTAGTGAATACAAACCCCAAGAGGTCAGTATTAACTTTTGGAATCTGATGATCAGCACTGTGGTACTTTTACCTTCAAGAAAGCAAAATTCAGAAACAACTGAACAGGGAGAGCTTTAACTTCTACTACAGCTACATAGCCTAAATAGGAAAAAAAACCCCACTCCAATAGCTTAGATTAACTACAGTTTGTTGGACAAGATTTTGATCCTCTGCGAGTTTCTCATGCTAAAAACCACTCTTGCTCAACTTCTTGTCAACCACTGTCACATACCAGTCCCACAAGATCAGTCTCAAGTGATTGGTCTTTATTTTCTCTTTTTCATTAGACAAGGTTGTGTTACCTGTATTTCCTATAGAGAAAGGTCTAACACGCAATATCTGAAGCATCCTGAAGGGTAGAAATATGCTTCCAATTTCTAGAGTAATTATTTGCCATTTGAGAAGAGAGGCTTAAGTTACAATTGCCTTTTTAAACTAAATACTGAACAATTCAGGTCTCTGTCCCAAGAACATTGCAACTGGAGTATAACCTTACGTCTTTTATCATCAGCACTCAGTCTCAATCCGATAATGCTTCACTTAAGTTTACTACATGTTCTAACCAAAGAAGAAATAAGATGTAGGAGATTTTACAGACAGCTTTTGTCACCATTATGCATATACATACCAGCAAGTCCAAGCTGTTTATGTGCGTCTGTATGTTGTGCAAGTCTTCAGGAGCTATACCTCTAAAGTGTTTGAGTTTGGAGCTTCCTACTTCCCTTATAGCCATCGCAAACGGAACCATCCATTTTACACATTCCTCTATCTCACACCATTCATAACCTGGAAGACAAGACATAGGCTTTTCTGCCTGAATGAAGACTTGATGCTTGTAAACTCATTAGACTTAGTTTATAAATGCCAATACCTGAAACTTTCTGCATCAACTCAGATGAGGAGAAGTGATACAAAGCAGAAGCTGCAAGTACTCCATACGTATATTCCAAGCAGCCAATATCCAGCACACAGAGATCTAAGAGCTACAAGACAACAGTTGTTTGATGTCTATCACAAGAACACTTTTTTCCAGGTGAAACAGCATTTGAAGGAAGAAGTCAGTCTTACCTCTGCTATTTGTACAAATATTTGCTGTGGATATTGTGGCAGCAATACCTCATAAAGCTCATTTAAATACGCAACTTGCATGTAAATGTTTAGCCATGATACAACTGTCAGTGGATTTAAGTTCCAGTTAAGAGCCTGAAAGAGTAGACACGCACAAGACTTCAGTATTAATAAAGAATTCCTAACCATGCAACTTTATTTACTCCAGATCAGAAGCTGTAATTCCAGTTCATCAAGGCATCTTTGAAACACACAAATCTAATCCTCTCCTGTACCTCCTCCTGCTGATAGGGTGGGGGAACAAGTCATTTTGTTAACACGCACATAATGGTGGATGCTTTAAATCACATGTTACCCAGAGAACACTGTTTTCTAATTAGAAAGAGAAATTGCCTCTTCACAGCACATAAGATTAACTGAGGCTCTCTGCTTTTAGTATGATTATGCTATACGTTTTTAAAAACTAAAATAGAACTAATTCCACTTTGAAATATTACCTTCATAATGATCAATTCCATACTGAGGATTTCATCTTCTGTACAAGCTCCATCTGTAACATAGGCAAACTGGTGCAACTTTGGTGGATATATTTCCTGAAAGATGGGAGATCAAGTATTAATTTGTGGAATAGGTTGTAACTAATCTCTTGTGCTTAAAAAAAAAAAAAAAGGAAAAGAGAAAAAACCAAAAGAATAACCCACCACTACTTCAGCATTTCAAAACAGAGGGGGTAAAAAAAAAAATAAGTTGAACCAACCCCCGATCCTAACTCTTGGTGTTCTACTCTGCCTTTAATATACACAGGTTTCTTGTTCAACCTCCCTGCTGATAGCCTTCACCTTTCATGCACTATGTTTGACTACAGCACCACGGAAACTGTATCATAATTGACATCAGGATATTTTTTTAATACATGCTAAAGAAAAGGCCTTTTATACCTTGCTTGAGAAGAACAGAATGAAGAATAATAGCCCTCTTAAAAGACAAAACAGTGAGAACTTAAAAAGCACTATGTATTTTAATAGTTCAATTTGTTCCAGTAAATAAAGAATAGCTCAGACTATCATCCAGTAGGTGCTCCACTCACAACAGAACTGCAACAAGCGGCCTCTGTATACAGCAGCCAGCCAAAAACTCATTTAGCAAAAACAATTCAAAACTTTAGATTTAGTCTAACACTGAAAAGACTATCCTTTTAAGATTAAAGACATACTATGATGTTATCTAGTCTTAATTTTAGCCACTTCTAAAAAAAGAGCAGGAATTTTGAAGAGGAAAAAAAGAACCTTTTTTTTTTTTTCCTCTCTCCCAACTGAAAAGTCACAGCAGCAAACTCCACAAAGCCTGACAAAATGCATCTAGCATATAAGTGTGCTGTCTGTCCATTCATACTTTTGTGTTTAAGTAAAGCTGGGGATACTTACCTCAAGCTTTGCTGCTATGAATAAAGAAGAGATACCAATAAGCTGCAATAGTGTTTTTACAACATTCTGTTGTGTTGCCATAAACCGATCAAAGAAATCTTGTGCTAAATAAAAAGTTTCTCTATGAAGCTTGTAGACTTCACAAACCTGGAGAGACATCAGAGATTACAAAGGTCAAGAACAATGTTATAGAGTCAAAAACAGATGCTACAGATGTATTTAAAAAAAACCCAAGAGCTAGACATAAAATTCATATTGGCTTTCTGCTTCACTGCTATTGTGAAGTAACATGTTAAATAAGAGCATGAGTTAAACAGTTTCCTTTGACACAAGATGACTGCCACTAACTTCCCCTCCAAGAAAAAAGAGATCAGAGTGAAAACCCTTTTAGGAAATGCAAGCACATGTTCTAACACCGTCAGAACATCAGTTCCTCATTTTTGCAAAGATGTATCATTCCCACACCTCAAAAGAGAAAATTCTCACAAATACGTCAGAATTAAGAACAGAGACTACGCCACCAAGTCATCCAAACAACAAGAGACTCACATACAGACAGAAAAGTTGTAGTACATTCTACATGCCAATAACAGATAAAGAGGTTGAGAGATGGATTTGGTCTCTAAGCCACCATACCTTCCTTCTTGCAGGGACTTTCATAATCATTTGTGCAGCTTTTATCTGCAGTGTGACCTTAAAAAGCTTATGTGATGGCGCTTTAGGGAAAAATTGATTATTATCCACTATCAATCTAAATGAATATCAGAATATACTGACACTTTGTACACCATCTGTACAATGCACTATTATATTCTTTTTTTAAAGTTTGGTGCTATTGACAAACTTTAAGATGAAGACAACTGTCTAGTGCTAAATGGGTTATGCAAAGATTGTGACGGTTATTAGAACACTTCAACAAAAGCACACTTGAAATACTCACAAGCACAGAAACGCTTACCTCCATTAGCCAGTCTAGAAGGATTGTTCTCATTTTAGGTTGCAGGAGAGGGTGCCTTTGCATATAAAGTTTATCCCTCACATATGTCTCTTCTTTGTTTATCATGTTTTTCCATACATCCTCTCTGTTCGCCCAGCTAAGAGAGATCAATGTGTTTATTCTCAAATCATAAGACGAAAGAAGGCAGAGGAGCAGCTGCAAAATAGCACACTTACCCTAGGACTGGTAATGGTGAAGCTCTAGTTGGAACAACACTTAGATGTATAAAGGGAGAGTAATCAACACCAACTGGATCATCATCTTTATCCGGAGTAGGAATCAGCATATGGGCATTTTTGTGAACATTATTCCAGCATGGCTATTAAATGAAATATGAGATTTTACACTGTGCCTTTTTGAAATACTAATTTTAGCTGTAAACAGAAGACAAGACATTGGCAAGAAACTATGACAGCGACTATGATTACCTATTTAAACTGCATTTAAACTGTATTTATATAAATGGATACGATCTCCCTGAGCCTTCTTTTCTCCTTATAGGAGAGATGCTCTGGTCCCTTAATCGCCTTCATCAGCTCTTTGCTGGACTCTTTCCAGTACATTCAAGTCGCTCTTCTACTGGAAAGCCCAGTATCAGACACAATACTCCAGGTGTGGCCCCACCAGTGCTGGGTAGAGACGGTGTTGCTTATTTTCACAGTAGAGAAAGTTTGCAACTAAAGCTGAAGAACATTTCCCCTGTTCTCCTTTTGAAGGACCACAACTGTTTCATGGAAGAATATCCAAGCTGGAGTCTCCTATTGTCATGTTGCATTTTGTTTGTACCAAAGATTTTTGCATGAAGGCAAGATGCTTGCCTTCAGGTAAAGAATAAGCAAATGGAACTTTAAAACCCAATTTGTGATTATAATTACACAGATACAAGGTCAGGATTTCTCGTAAGGAATATGTAGATGCAATGCCTGAAGTCACAGCTTCATGCAAAGCAACCTTGACAACGAACACAGCAAAACAGTAGTTTATAGAATTTTTCTTATTCATTCATGTTGCAGTGCTAAGATGAAAAAACAAAACACTTGTGATCCAATTGTTTTCAGAATAAAGCAAGTACATGTTAACCTATTGCCACTAAAGTATCAAGTTAATCATTTCATATACAGAATTTTGCCAAGGTCTGCAAATATCAGCCATCCGACACTTCACCCATCATATCCTTTTATTTAGATCAGAACTAAAGTTTAGGTTTACTTTTCTCCTGCCTAATTCTGTTAAACAGGATCTTGGTGTACGCTTCACACAGTTCCCCAGGAAAATACTACTTGTTTTATTTTGTGGTAGAATATAAAGCCAGCCCCACGTCATCATGCCTAAGTAAATTAAAATTTGGCATTTCTGCCTAACAGTGAAGTCAGCCATCTTGCTGCAAACTGATCTGTTCTGCAGTACTAAAAGGACAGAACTCCCTAACAAGATTCCTAATGTGCTTCAAGAAAACAAAAACCACTACAAAAATATCAGAAAAATCATGAGGTGATACAAGTAAAACGCTCTACATGAAACTTTGCCTCTCACAAAGGTTCCACACCTGATTTTTACCCTGTCCTTGCTACAAATGACATCACTTTCCAGCAAAATGGCTACCCTCTAGCATCAGTTTCAGAAACAGAAACCACTGACTCAACAAAACCAAAACCAAATTTCAGTTCACTCACAGCTAGGACTGCTTTGTACTTTGAGTTACTGACACACAGATGAGGAGTTTTTCTTCTTGGAGTTCTACATGCAAATCTAGCATAGCTATATACCCAGCCATGTCATGATTTAATTTGGGTGGGAGAAGACAGAAAGAGGGAATAGAATCTTTATCTTAAAAGTGACAGATTCCTTACAAACTGAAAGTTCAAATGAAAGTGTCACATCAGCATCGCTTTAAGTTAATTTTTGTCCTCCCTCAAAACTAGACTTTAGTCATACTTTGTCCTCCAAACTGCATAGCAAGCCCAGCTGCCAACAGCCTTTGGAGAAGTGCTGCCTTATCAGTTAATCAGCAAACCAACAGAAAAGCAGTACATACTATAATATCTCTTGAAAGGTACCTACTACACCAGCAGCTTCCGAAGGACAAGGGATCTGCTGCACGGAGTTCTCAACCAAAGTAGATACCTCACATACCACACTGCAGCAACAACTACTGTTGATTTAAGATATTTCACCACCCCCAATCTTCCATAAGGAAATATAAATCAAGGGTAAAGAACTTCTTACGTGTTTTTAGAAGTGAAAACTCAGTTTTTGGCTACATAATATCACTCATCAAGACAACTGTGGAAAAGATGCAAGCGACAGAAAAAGATATAGCTTAGCTAGAGATAAGAAGGAAACAAATGCACAGGGCCCTTAAAAGCAAGACAGTACCAGGAAGGGAGACAAGAGTCTGAATTAGTGTAAGTGAGGGAACACTATAGCTCTGGCATGGATTTTAGTTGAAGGAAGGAGCATATTAATCAGACTTGAGTCTTTAAAGCAGATTTAGCAAGACATTCAACCAAAACTAAAGAAACAATACCAAGAAACTTAATTATATCACACCGTAACTGTAAGGAAATGTGAGCAACCACCGAAAAAAGAAACAGTTTAAGGTGGGGAGGGTGTGAGGAAACGATGAAGAGCTTCCTTTGGGCTTGCACAGAGCCAACCCGAAAGCTGGGAGCTGCCAAAATGCAACACATGTTAGAGAGAATCTGTGCAGCCTAACATAGGAAATCCTACAGTCCTGGGCTTACTTCTGAGGCAAAGAGGAGCAGAGTAGGACGCGAACCAAAAATCAACGGGGAACACTGCCTGTGTATGGAGCCCAGCAAGAAAGCTTGGTGACACCACAGTTATATTCCGTGAACAGAACAATTGATCAGAAATACAGTTCTCAGTCCTGAGAACTAGATACAGACTGGAGAAATTGAACTGAGGACATGAGAAGGCTCATTAGGAGGTCCAAACAATTCCATCAGAGCAGTCATGCCCATACAGCTCCAAAAGAAGAAAACCCAGGAGTTCAAAGGTGCTAGTGTTTTGTTTTGTTTTTTTTAAAAAAGCTCAAAAATTTCCACCTGCAGTTTTCTGCAGCATGTCACCATTCACTGATACATCAAACGTGCACTGAAACAGACACCATTCAGGCGTATAGGCCAGACACAAAAAGGAGCAGGTAGCGACCGTTGAGGTTACTGGTTACAGGCAGGGCCTTCAGTGAAGCTGCCACACCTAAAAATACAAGCTGCTGACACACTCACGCATCAAAACGTGAGTTGGAAGCCACCAGAACAAGCTTCCACAGACCAGGGTAAGAAGGGGAGCAGGAAAGCAGAGGAAGAGGGTGACCGCAGAACTGCATTCAAACAGCAAGGTCAGAGGATTTTCAGCATGGAAACTGAAGGCAGAGGAAGAGGAGGGAGACAGGCCTGTTTGTCTCACCCTAGAAAGCAGCACCTCTTAACAGAGAGACACTGAAATCAACTACTAGACTGCTGCCTTAGTTTGCCCATCAGAAGTAGTAAGACCTATAATGCTAACCATTTTTCACTCGGAGGATGCATTAGTTTGAAGTATAGGGCTTTTCTTTGCCATTGGAAAGGGATTCCAGAATTAATAAATAGGAGAGAGAAGAGCAACTCACATTAAGTTGATCCAATTCTTTCTGAATAGCATAGGAGCTTCAGCTACTTTTAATTTTCTAAGGAGTCTGAATATTTTCCCACCCCAGATTTGAGCCAAGTCAAGCTCTCAACTTGGATATAGTTTACATTTGTTGTCTGTCTGAAGACTTGTAAGTTTCTTTTTAGGGTTTTGTTTTTTAAATTGGATCTTACAACAATAACCTAGATTGGTTCAAGAAACTTTTTGAAGGATATTTTCAAACCAGTTAGATGGAACATTTTCACAAGAGGGAGACCAGATTCTGGAAAAAATGCCTAGTGAGAAATTGATCAAAATTATTTCCTGAGAATTTACTCCATCTTCTTTTCACCTGAAAACTTTAGTTAGTTTCATCTAAAGAAACTAACTCCTAGATTCAGTTCTCCACTCTGGATGGAGGTGGCCATGTGATTTGCATCACAATTGCACAGGTGACTCTAATCTAGTTAGATGAATTTTGTTTTACATGGAGCCTTGGAAGTGTATGCATCCACAGAAAGCAGCCAGAATTAATATGAGAATTGCTAGCAGAATTACCGCAGTGCCAGTTCTCTAAAATCAAACACAGAATTTATGCAATATTCTGCTGTCACAAACCTGATGATATAGCCACCCTTTCATCACATAAAGGGTAACGGCATCCTAATTAAGAACTCAGGCCTTATGCTCAACAGAAGCAAACTAATGAATTGACTATGAAGATGCTGTAAAGTGGGATGTGACTATGATATTTTGCCTTGTGCATAAACTAGTGTCAGTAAACAATTTATTTAATGTAGAAGTCATGTGGTAGAGGCTGCAGTGGATTTATAGCTACTTGCATTTTAGAATTGTTGTGCCTCAACAGAATAACTATCTCACTGGCTATCATACAAGCCTGCTATACTGCTGCTGGAACCATAAACATATTCTCATTAGTGGCCCATGGCAATTTATATCAGAGAATAGCTTGTGTCACACCATAGACTGAAGAGCTGCTGCTGTGCAGCCAAATGTTAGCTTTTTTTAAACAGATCTGTAACAATCTGGCTACTTTGTCACAACAAAAAACCTTCTCTATGTAGGGATGGATACACAGGTACCCATTTTAGTTATGGTTTACAGAATCAAAGGGCCAAATCCCAGCAGCATCCTAAGTTTAACTTGAAAAATCCCCAAGTATTTTGGATGCCTACTGCTTAAATTATCTAAGTTTTAATTTACCTATCATTCTTGAAGTAACATTGAATGGCTACAAGGCCAGGAACACAAACAGGAACAAGAAATTGGAAGTCTCTATCTACTTTCAAAGTTGAAGGTCAACTTAAGCAAAATATATTTCAAGTCTCCTTCCACTCTCTTTCTGGAAGAAGGTAAAAATTCAGTCACTGTTGAGGATTCTTTAACAATACCTTGCTATTATGCAATAAACATGCACAAGAATCCCTTACTCAGCTCAAACAGAATGAATCTTTTGGTGAAGGAGAGAGCTGTGGTGAAGGACAGGCAGCTCTTCCTTGTCAGAAGTGAGAAATTAGTTTAATATACTGCACAAAAGAAAGACAGAAGGGAAGGAGAGATCCCCTCATTAAATGCTCACCATTTGAGCCCTGCTTAATATGTTGACTGATAACTAGTATACGCAGTTGCAACAAGCAGAGGCCATTCCAAACAATGATGCCCATCTGTTATGGTAGCACTTTAGTCTTAGAACTTCCAGCTGCCACTTCTGGTTAGATGTGCCACATTATGCATAGCCTTGCGTACCAAATGAGTACGGTCTGTACTCCCCAATCGTGACTTTTGCAGCTTAAGTATCACCCTGCGCGGGCATTAACAGGCTGAAGTCCTAGTGACAGTGACTGAGCAAACATGTGTGTATGTGCAGAAAAAAAAAAAAGAGGGGAATAAATCTATTTCAGAAAACAGGCTACTCTGTTTTATTTAGAGTGGGCATCTCAATGTACAAAAGCATCATGCTTTCAATACCATATACCAATACAGATACCAATAGCATCTCAGGTTCAAAGATTAGAGGCAGTACACTAAGGGAGCAAAAAGACACTACTGAAGTTAGTTTTGACTTTGTAACTCAGATCATTCTAAACATCTTACTGAGAAAACTGGCAATGGTCACTACTAACCTCCACTGCGATCCCACAGCTAAGTGACTTTACAGAAGTTATCCCTTTGTTCTGCAGAGGAATGAAGCCTTACTACTGCATTACCACCTAGAATAAACTTCAAAGTTCTAACCAGGAACCTCAGACTCTCTTGTCAGTCTGACAGCGATACTTGTCAATAGGAATGGAGCTGATGATGGAAGGAAAGGCAGACCTTTCCTCGCTCCCAGGTGACATGGAAGTAGAGACATGACTGCAAACAGAATCATCTCAAAAGATGATTCTGTTTATATGCTTAAGTGTCTTGTGCTTTGGCCTACAAGGTCTATGTAAGCACATGACTCTACTCTCACAACTCTCTAGAGAAGTCAATGCAGACCTCCACCATGTAGGCCTAAAAGCATATTAAGGCTTTTGTAATGTGCACCCTTGCAGTCCCAGGACAGTTGGATACGCTGAAGTATTAACGCAATGTTTTATAGTGACACAAGCCTCATCTCTTGCAAAGACTCCAAAGGAACCTGTATGACCTGAAGTGTTTTGCGCTCTTCATCAGCCGGGGTTGATAGTCCCCCATTGCTATACAGCACATGGTGGCTGTACATCTGCCGCGCCGTGTTCATAATAACAATGAAGTACTGCAAAACAATAACAGGGTTAAGTAAGGTTACAGGCGCATGACCTAAAGCCAAATCGATTACCTGGTCTTCATACTGTTTTTTTCTGGTCATCTCCATTTTGGCAATTTCTTCATCGGGATCCTGTAAGAACTACCAAAAAAAAAAAAGATTAGATGATTTTAGGAGCGCAAACTGTGGGATGAGGGCCCAAACTGTGGGACGGGCTCACATCCCCACCACCCCAGCACCCAGACCCCTGCATGGCCCCCAGGCCACCCAACAAAAGGTGGCGAGGGCCCGGCGGCAGGGCAGGCGCTGGCCTGCGGGGGCACCGGGGCCCGCCGGGCCCATCCCGGTGCCCCCGCAGGCCAGCGCCTGCCCCGCCGCCGGGCCGGGCCCGCACTCACCGTGGCCACATCGGCTTTCCTCTTGCGGGCTCGCATGGCGCACTCCGCACCCCCGTCCCCCTTGGCGGGAGCCTTCTCCTCCGCGCAGTCGCTGCCAAGAGAGGAGAAGCTGCGGGAGCCCCGGGGCGGCGGGGGAGCCTCCTCGGGGGGGGCCTGAGGGAGACCTCGGCCTACAGGGGCCCCGCGGACGGCGGACTCACCTCTCCCGCCGCATGCTGCCCGCCTGGGCCGCGTCGGGGCGACCGGAGCGCCGTGCGGGGAGCGGCCGAGCAGGCCCGGGCCCCAGCCCCCACAAAGGGCCGCGAAGGCGCGGAAAGGGCGGCCGCAGCCCCGGGGCCGGCCCCGCCGGCTCCCCCCCGCCCCGCAGCCGGGCACCCCAGGAGACGACAGGGGAGCCCCGCCGCCCCCTGCCCTGGCTCGCTCCCCGCCGCCCCGGCCCTCACGGGGCAGACCGGTGGGTGGGTGGGGGGGTGCCGGCCCGGCGTTGGCGGGGCGTAGGGGCAGGGCGGGAGCGCGGCGCGGGCGGGCTCCGCTGGGCGCCTCCTGCCTCACGGCGCGGCCGCTCCCGTCCCTGCGCACAGCGCGGCCCGCGCCGAGCGGGACATTTAAACGCGCGGCGCGGGGCCGCCTCCCCGCCCGCCCGCCCGCACACGTGGCCCCGCGCACAGCGCCGGGGGCCGGCGGCGGCGCCCGGCCGGGGCGGGGTCTGCGGGGGGCGCGGCGGGGCGCTGCCCGCCGGGCGGCGGCCGGGCCCTGGGGGAGCGGCGCAGGGCGCCGCGGGGCGCGGGAATCCCGTGGCGGGGGACGGCGGGGCGGGGACGGGGACGGGCCGGGGGCGGGGACGGCGTCAGCGACGCGGAAGCGGTGGCGGCGGCGGCAGCGCAGGTGGACACCGGCGGGACGGCGGCGGCGGGGTGAGCTGAGGTGAGGGGAGCGGAGGGGCTGGGCCTCCCAGCCCCGCCTGCGAGCAGGAACGGGCCCAAGCCCGGGTCCGGCCTGTCCGCGGCGGGAGGCGGGCCGCCGCCATGGCTGGCCGTGGCCTGCCCGCCCCACTGACACGCTCCTTCCCTCTCTCCCTCCCCGCAGGGCGATGCGGCTGCCCGGGCTCTTCGGGCGGCTGAAGGCGGCCGTCGTCGGGGTGGTGCATGTGGGAGCGCTGCCAGGTAAGCGGCGGCCGGGCAGAGCCAGCCGGCGGGACTAGGCCCTCCTGCCGCCCGGCCGCGGCCCCCGCAGCCAAGCCCGCTCCCCAGGAAGCCCGTCCCCTCAGCGGTGCCCTCGTGAGGTGCCACGGGGTTGGGCATCTCCCCTTTCTAGAGGTGAAAGAGCCAGGAGATCCTCCATGTAGGGAGCTAGACTAAGAAAACCAGGGTCTGGTGTCGGTGACTCCGCTGCCGTGTTTTAAGAGGCAATGGTTAGGAAATTACGCAAAGGGGCGTTGGGACGGGATAGACATTGGACTGAGCTCTCGCAGGCCCTGAGATGCGAGAGGAGGCTCAGACAGCGGGCAGGTTTGTTCCACCCGGACCTGCTCACCCTCCTCCCCGGCTCAGGGCAAGCAGAGCTGATTACAGCAGCTGACCTTCCCATTGACCGGATGGTGCCCAGAGATCTTTGTGCTCCACATTTTCCCAGAAGCAGCCTCCAGGCGCTATGGCCAGTTTTTCCCACGCTGTGACATCAGGTCATCTAACGACGTTGCCAGAGGGCTCTTGACAGTCCCTGTTTCAGACTCTCGGTGCCTGGCTTTTGGAGCCCAAGTATCGGAAAAGACTTTTGGAGATGATCTTAAGGGAAACTCATTGAACTCCAACAAAACCCATGCGCGTTCATCTCTGCCATGAAGCACTTAAACTGAATATCAGATACAATCAACCTTTTAGATTAGAGTTTAAGATAGCTTTAACTAATTTTAAATTGACTGGTGTTTTGCATAGCTATTCTGCAGACCTAGAGGTCGGTCTTGCCATAGGTTGTATTGCACAGAGCATCACTAATACAGGATAAGCTGTAATAAGTACAGGAATAACAAGCTAAGAGCAGACCTGGTACAATAAGAGATTATAGCAGATATTCCTCCAGTTTGTGAATTAGATTTAGAAGCTGAATGGTTACAGCAGATCCGTCAAGTTCAGCTAAGGAAAGAGATGCCACTGAGGCATGTCACAAGGAGACACAGCAGCCTTTTAGCAAGTTTACCCTGTTTCTCCCTATTTCAGTATGCCAATCCCTGTAGTTATCCTGTCTTCCTACCTGAAAGCTATTACTGTTCATGGTTTTGGTTTGTGTGTGCCCTGGGGTAAGCAGAATTATTCTTGCAGGGACACCAAGAAGTTCTCTTCCATTGACCCAGATCATTGATGAAGCTTGTCAAGAGGCATCAGCTTACAAGGATGCTGGAGTTGTAAGTTTTGGTTTCCTTCTTCCTATGGCAGCATTTACACTAAGCTGCTTCTGCATAGCCAATATTTTAAATTGAGTCAATGATTCATCAAAAGCATCTTCAATCACATGGTTTAGGAAGATGTTTAAATTCACATCTTTTATTTCAACATAGTAAGTAGACCTTCTAGAATACAAAAATTAAGTATCACATGCACCCAAAATAATTGAAAAAGCTTAGATTCAAATCATGCAATTCAAGTTGCTTCAGTTGAATTACCATTAATTTCTAAGAATCAAGTCAATTTAAGGCGGAAAAAAAAAGAAAGGAAAGTTAACTGCAACCCGGATGGTTGCTGGCATTCTAGGTATCTGGCTGTAGAATACTTCATCATCCAGTCTGACAAGCCACTGTATTTTTAGCTCTGTACAACACACTGGTTTCATGAAGTCAGGGAGGAATGCCATGTGCACAGCTGAGGCACTGCATGCATACCTCATAGTTAGTTCTAGGCTGCAGGATTGCCCCACGTTTGTGTTTGTACCAAAACACCACAGACTCAGGAACTGGGGGGAAAAAAAAAAAGCTTAGCCCCTTTTCTGCTTTGTTTAACCCTTCTATCCAAGCCCCCTGGCAGCAAGGATGCCTGCTTTGTGCATCTAGAAGAGAAAGCCCAAAAGGCCAGTCTCGGCCAGAGGCAAGAAGAGGCAGGTACTACTGACTGAATTGCTGTTGGACCTAAAATGGTGTAGTAATCTTCAAGAGTCAGTAGATTTTAACAGGGTGGGTGTCCTTTTGAAAGGTCAGATATGTTTTAAACATTTCATAGCACATTGTCTTCGGGTGTTGACGTGCTGCTTCTTTGACTTGCCTACATTTTCTGGCATGGTAAGGTGTCCTTATGTCTGAAGTTTGAAAATGTCTTAAATGAACAAGTAGCTCTAAGCAGCTGTTTTCTGCAAAACTTTAATAACAAACCAGTTGAAACCATTTTAGTGGCATAAGTTAGAATGCTACTTTACAGAGTGAACAAAATTGAATATAAGAGCTTAATCTGAATTATAGAAGACCTAGTTCAAAATGCAAGACAAGTCACACAGAGTAGGTTATGGGCAGAGCACTAGTAAGGCTGAATTAGGAAAGAATCCTGAGAACAGAGCTGTTGAAAGGACAGACGGCAGTGCAGAAGAATGATGTTTACACAGGCGGTCTTCAGTGCCCCTGAACCAGATGAGCACGTGCAAGATGTTCACCCAGTTAGAATAATCTCTAACTGCAAGTTGTACAGAATGAGTACGTTTTTTTCCTTTTCATTCTTGTTGAAAGAACAGGTGTGCAATAGCTCTGTATTCTGTACTGTGACTTTATATTTTGTCTTTACAGTTACAGTGTCAACATGAGGTATAGTGTGATTTGATCTACATGAGAAGAGTGGCAAGTACTAGTCTCCATCTTCCTGTGTTAGAGGAAGTGGTTACAAAAGTGATCTGTAACTCCTAAAGCCATTGCCCCACATTCCAGTGCTTGTTTACCATTTCTCTTACATACTAATTGCACATTGAAACCTTTAGCAGCAGGGAAAAAACACCAAGTATACCTAAAAGTGAGGGAGGGTACAGAGGCAGTTACTTTCACTGCTGACATGCACAAAGCTGGAACAGTTTTAAGACAAGCTTTAAAATTGGTAGTAACACAAAATTTTAAATTGGGATTTATACTTTATTATCTTTTTAACAGATATAATGAATTCTGCTATTCCAAGTCTAACTGGTTTACCTTTTCTTCTACTGCATTACTGTCTCTGAACTTGAATATATTTTTAAACCTACCTCTCAGGTAGGCAGATGAGGTGAATGCAGTCATTCCTCTACGCATTTGGACAAATACAGGGCTTAAAGTTATGCTTAGTCTTTTTCCTGTAGAAGTCACAAGAAAATCAGTACACATTCCACACCAATCTTTAATCTAAAGGTCTGTACAGCATAGTGTTACAGCAGTATGACAAACAAACCCTTTATTAATGCCATAAAGGTCAGAGATAATGAGGAAAGCTTCCATAGATATCAGTATGGCTGCCTAACACTTTCTGCAATTCACTTGTTTAGTTTTTACTGGTACTTACTGTGAAATGCAAGTATTCATTACAGATACTTCAGGAGCTTCCTGGCTTTTGCACAAAGATCACCACTATTCCAAACTGACTATCCTGCTTCTGTAATAGGAACATATTTGGGTTTCCCCCTCAGTACTCCCAGTGAGTACTTCTAAGCTGTGTGTTTTTCTTGTAGAAGAAGAGCTAGAAACTTAAAGGTTTTTTCCATGGATGTTTCTACTGACAGTCTTTCCAAATGCCGCCTACAGTAGCCTTTAAGAAGATATGTAACCAGCTTGCTGCTACTAGATATTTACATATTGTCTCAAGTTACTTGAATTGGTGTTGACTTTTAAAAATAAAGTATATGGTCTTACTCACTCAATATGCATTGCACTTGGAAGTAAGTCTTAGTATGTTCAGAAAAAGGTGACTTGTCTGGCACATTAGCAGCTTAACATAATAAATATGAAAGATTTGTGATATTAGAGCACAGTAATGAAAACAAGTGAGTGTTCAGTTAGGAAGCCATCTGTGCTCAAAATGTATATGCTTTGTACTTGTGTGTTGCTAAACAATGAAATTCCCTAGACAAGATTTTATAAGCAGCAAGCTATGAGGCATTATGATCCTTCCAATTTCTATCTGTTTTTGCTTAAGAAAAATGCAAAATATATATTCAAGTTAACTTTTATTCATTCCGTTCAGCCTGGGTGACACTTACTTTGTAGCCAGAAAATAGAGCACAAGTTGCCTCTGATTTCATTGGTAGAGATCATTTTACTACTAGTTGCTGTTATCTAGCTGTAGCCACTTGAGTAGCTGATATTAAAGACAGTTAGAGATACATAAGTAGGACTATTTATTTAAAAAAAAAATCCCAAAATTATAGAGCTGCATTGAGTTGCAAATATCATGGTGCTTCTTACCATGCAAAGTTTTAGGTTTGCTTCTTTTCCCATTGATGTCTCTAGAGGTGCATTTACGGCTATTCTGATCCTCCTGACCCTTCTTTTGGCTCTGCACCTAGAGGAGGAGTTGCTAGTACCTGTTTTACACTGAAGTTTTTAAAAAATTATAAGTTTCAAGCCTATTACTCTTATAGCTACAATGATAGTTGGAATTCAAATTACTTAGAGTTTAATAACAGTTGAGACAGAATAAGCTAGTATTTCTGCATAGAAACACACAGGTAGTTATCACTTCAATTACAGAAATTAACATTTCAAATCTTAGCTATATTGCAGTAGAACAAAACAGTAGGCAACCCTCCCCACAACTACTGCCTATGGTATATGCAGGAAAACATAAGATATGTACTTATCTATATTAAGGCCCTGATCTCATGCTCTAGAGGTAGAGTTTTTAAAGGAATTGCTCAGAAGCTGTGCCTAGACACAGCAAATAAATGCTCTACAAAGGCACTTGATTTCCTTTATAAGGGGCACATGACTGTGGTGGGGGGAAAGGTTGTAATTGTCCTGGTGCATACCTGAGCTTGTAGAATAATGGGTATGGTACAAAAAGCCCCTTTCTTCCTGTAGGAAAGAGTAGTTGCTTTGAGCTTGCAAAGCTTTATATTGGTATGTATGTGTTTGTAAGTAAAGCCTTTCTGTTGGGGAAAACACTGGGGTTAAAGATGCCCAAGGTAAAAGTTACATTAGGTAGATGCTGAGTTAAAGCTTGTATGATTGTTATACCTGTTGTGGTTTTTAGTTTTGTGACTATTTTTGAGGCTTTTCTACTGTGATATATGCGCATGCAGCTGAAGTGTTTTAAGAGGTCATTTCTATAAGTGGAGTAAAGCAAAGGAAATTATTTTTCTATATAATCAGAGAGCTATTTAAATGACCTATTTTCCAGTAGCTAACTGTGATACAAGAGGCACTTTGCACATATGTAGCACTTCAGAAGTCATTCAAAGTAAAAAGGAAATATATTGTTTGAGAATTACTTGTAATAAGGCTATTATATAGAAGCAACACTTAAATCATCTTAATGCTCAATGGAAAAGGAACACAAAAAGTATGTGCTAGAGTTTTATCTCGTACTATCTAAATAAATTTTGCTTTGGAGGGTGTAATACAGTAGCTGTTCCCATAGACTTCTGAACTATAAGCTTAAGTTCCAAGAACTTTAATTTAGCATAACTGTTTTCTATCCACCATTTTAATTAGCTGTCTGATAGTACTGAAGTCTGTTTTACATACATATCAATTCAGTAAACACAGAAATCTGTGGTGTTATATTTTTATATAAAATATGAAAGAAAGCTTTGAGTTAATGCATCTGTAATTCAGCTCTCTGTATTGCAGAACATATGTTGTTCTTTTTTAATTAAACAAAACATAATATGCAAAAGAACATAGTCTATCGGATGGTACTAAAAGAATAACACATTATTAAAATAACACCAAAAATATTCACTGTAACTGTGGACCTTGAGGCCATAGAAAGAGACAACTGCTGAAAAGTGAATATAGTAAGTTTAAGGCAAAAGAGGGAAATGTTGTAACTCTCCCATATGCCTGCATTTTGAACTAGAATTCAATCAGATACTTTTTATGCACACTGGTGTGGCTAGGGTTTTTAATTAATTTTTAAATGAATTAATTCATTAATGTATCTAATGGAATAATTTGCTTTATGCAAATCCTGAGCTGTCAAAGTAGTAGCAACTCACGTAAAGCTCAGTTTCACTGCAGAATTCCTGTGGAATTCTGACAGCCCGTTCTCCTGCTTTTTCAGCTACTAGCGTGGCTCTTCATGAGCTGATCATCTGAAGGCCCCGTTCCCAGATGCTTTTCTTCATGTGTGTCTGTTGAGGGGGATTTTTGACTGCCTGAAAGCCAGGGCTTCTGGTTTGCAGATCCGAGATCCTTGCCCTTATGTTAAGCTTGGGGTTTCCAAGACATCCAGGGTTTGGTGAAGTCTGCCAAGTAGAGCGTTCTTGAGCCAGGGACCAAGGGCTTCCAGGTTTTGTGGCCTCAAGGAATTACCTGGGTTTGAGTGTACATTGCAGTTCTTGAGTTTGTTTTGTTAAAACATTACAGTTCTACATTAATCCTTTTGTCCCATACTACTACGGACAAACTTTGCATTCTTGCTTAGACAGACCTAATATATTGATGTGTACACAGGGCAAAAGGCTAAGGGTTGGTACCACAAAGGATTCAGTAGTTGTGCCTGAGGTACAAGACCATTTGGTCAGTTCAGGTTTGTTGGAACAGTCCTGACATCATTCCAGAGAAACTGACTAAAAGTTTGTGATTTTTTTTTCTTATTTTTTTTTCATGCTGTGGGTTTTTTGAGGACTGGTTTGTTATATGGCTGCTTCCCATCATGGGTAGAGAAGTGTGGATGTTAAATCATACATTGAATTGGACATAGAAATAAAATCAAGGGCAGATGTTTTGGTTATTTGTCATATCTGGTTTTCCTTTGCCTGGTTGAGGTTTTCTTGGACTGGAACTCTGTAATTAAGTATGCTGATGAATGGCACCAAATAGCACGTAGGTCTAATGTTGGGTGTTCATAATATTAGATCACTTTTTTCCATTAATAGGTTGTGTCCTCCTGTTTTTAAGGTAGCATGTATTTTGTGCATTTAAATACTCAGCTGTAAGTCATTTGGTAAAGGCAGCTGTATGCTGGTGCACAGAACGTGTGTGGGTCCTGTGCTTGCACTGACCATATTGTTCCACTGGATTATTTCCATTCTGTTTTCCCCATCCTCCATGTTAGGTGTTCATTTATGATGTCTGTGGCTTAGCCTATAATTCAGCCATTAAATGCTGACTGCATTTTATATACTGTCTTATCTTTTACTGCCAAAAGGGCTTCTACACTACAACAAAGATTAAAGAAGCGTTACATATGAAAGTTTTTTTTTAAAAGGAAACCTTTTTTTTACCCCCTTCCTGATTTTTCTAGGTTATTATCAACCAAACTTCTTTGTTTAATCTCTACTTGTATTTTTTTCCCCAAATGTTCTTCTTTCTATTCTGGTTCAGTTACAATATCTTTGAAATATAAAGCTCTCATTTTAAAGGATTAAGATGTGTGATAGAACTCCAGAGGGAATGGAATTTATTTTCTATATACACAATTAATTTGTCTATTAAACTTTTGTATTTTTAGACAGAAGCAGGTGAGAAATTTCTAGCTTCTTTTAACATTTTCACTGCAAATGCAAAACATCAGGCTTGAAATATGTTTCATGGGTATACTTCTACTCCTTGTTGTTAGACCTTGCCAAAATTATATATAATTTATAGTTGTTGAAAACTTTCTGGTATGTACTATACAATGATTGGAAAAGTACAGGGTACCAGATAGTATACAAAGATTTTTAATAAATTGCATAAATTATATCAGCAGAGTATTTTATCATCACTCCATTGTTTGCTAAGAGTATGTCTGCGTGGAGTGAGAGGTACAGTAGATAATAAATAGCATTATCTTCCTTCAAGTAATTCTGAGTCCAGAATGGGAGAAATGTCAATAATTAATACTATGGTATTAGGCACACTGCAAATAGGCACAATAATAGTCAAACAAAAAGTTCCTTTATTTATCCAAAATAACACTTATTTTCTGACATTAATTGAATTGAAAATTTCCTTGATTATCTCTAAATCCTCCGTTATCCAAACATACTCAATATCCTATATTCCACTTGGGTAATTGAAGTTTGACTTTATGCTATTTTTAATGAGGTATAGGATTTAACTCATTCGCCTATAGTTCACATTTTAGGATGGATCAAAGAAACCAAACTGATGAATGTATAGCTAAAATCACATTTATTTCTCTTCATGACTTCCCTGCAAATACTGTGCTGTTGATGAAAGCACTTTTATAAGTGGTTGTATGCATCAACACAATTTACTGTGGATCCTCCTTCCTTTGAAGGAAAACCTTTAAACTCGTCTGTCTTTTAATACAGAAGAGCGTAATGGTAAACTAGCTGTGTTTTTTTTAAGTTCCTTTTTTCCCAGTTTAATCATATTTCTTTATAATAATTTCCGCAGGATGGCTTGATAGTAGAAAACATGCATGATCTTCCTTACACGGTGTGTCCTGGGCCTGAAGTGACGGCAGCGATGACAGTCATTAGCGCCACGGTGAGACGAACCTGTCCCCATCTTGCGCTGGGTGTCCAGATCCTGTGTGCTGCAAACCAACAGGCGATAGCCGTTGCTCTTGCTGCAGGTAATAGAAATGACTCATCGGTTATTACCGTTGTTTGCTATGGCATTTACTCTCTGCAAATTGTGCATTGTACTAACATAGATACTATGAAAAATGAGACATGAAAAGCTCACTGTACCCTGAAAAAGCAGAAATTAGATTTTGAGGAAGATGCCTGCTTGATTATAATAGATGATACTTGCATACTGCTTCAGTTGGAGGCAGCTAAAAATCCCAAGGCTGCTGCTGCAGCTTTCTATGTGAAACCTGTCTAAATATAATGATTAGTTTAAACCTACTCATGTCTAAAAGCCACCTTTGGTGTAACTCTATTTACTTCAGTTAAATTATATTTGAGGATCAGTTTAACCCACTGTGGTTAAGCATCCTGTTTCAGCATCTAATTATATGTTGTTGCTACTACTGTTATCCATTAAAACTAAGTTTTCATTGCCTTTTTTTAATGAATGGATGGAACGAAGCTTTTTATATAATAACAAAAAATTGAGTGTACAGCTAGCCAAACTACTTAAGATTAAATTGCATTTGGGGGAATTAAATATAAATTAATCTATCTTTATTGCATGAATCCTAGACTTGCTAACCTTTCTGCTCCTACTGCTTGCTGAAGCAATTTTAGTTTTTCCATATGTAAAGTTCCATGATTTAAAGATGGAGACTGGTTTAATGCGGAAGGCTTGTACTTCCTAAATATTTCATAAATTGAGGGTTAATGCCTGTTGTTGCCCAAATTGTATATGTGATTACAGTAAGGTTGCACATTTTTGAATGTACAAATTTTATAAACAGGCAGAACTTTGTAACAATGCAAAACTAAAAGATGCTAGTGTTAATTGAAAACCATACTTCAGGTAAAATAATGTAGGCTAACTTATCTGTGGTGGCAGTTTTAATTATGTTGAATATGTTCTAAAAGTCTTAAATTCCTTTTTTCTGGGGGAATACTTGTTAGTAGATGTGTTTTGAACTCAGATTTGTTTTGAGCGTTTTAAAATCAGAAGTTGCCATTTTCAAGGTATCTAGCTACTTGACAAACTGACAAAACCTAATTTTTATTGCTGCAGTAGAACCTATATGAAAACCTAAAATAAAAATCCTAACAGAATCCGGTTTTAGTTTTTAGGGTTTGTATGCACGTGGGATATTTGAGGTACATAGACATTTGCAAATGTATTTACACATCTTATTTTTTAAAAGCAGTAGTCAAACCGTTGGTGAGTTATACATCCTTTTAGGAGCAAAATTGATCACTAAGGGATATAGTGTGGGAATAATGTATTTCTCTTACTTCTCAGCAATTATTAATGAGGGAGAGAATTCCTGGAGGGCTTGGGTTTTGCTCAGCTCTACTACCGTTCTGCACTATTTGCCCTGTAACTGGAGAACACCAGCTAGGAAGGGCCTGTGTTTAATGCATTTCATTGCACTTCTCTAAAAATGGTTGTCTTGAGTTCACTGAACAGAAAAGCAAAAAGAAAATCACTTTAAGCAAAACCATAGAAGAGTGAGTGCTACTGTGTAGGTAGCAAATCTTTGAGTAGTTTTTCTGTAGCAACTTAGTAGTGACTTTAATGTCAATATAGTTTTAATAGGTGGCTATTAATAAAGCAGGCCCTGTACGCTTCCACTACAAAAAATAATTGCTGAAGGTGGTTTAGCTAAAAAGCATACGTAGCATCTCCTGCTACTATGCAGTCATTTCATTTTCCCTGTGGAAACTCCTATCTTTGGTAGAAATAATGGTTCTGAAAAGAACTGCACTGGGAAATAGTGAGTGTTCTCTAGGTGAAAGTAGTGATTTTATTTTGGAAAGGGGGGGAAAAAGTCAGCAGGTTTACAGTGTGACTAGAAGGAGCTCAACATCAGCAACATGTGGTTATGCTAATAAGCGTGTTGTGGGTAGGCAAATAGTAACAGATGAAACTACTGAGTTTTCTTAGCATATTGAGAAGGTACTGGATAAACCTGAAAATAACAGTAATAAAGGGATGAGGCATCTGAGAAGGCTGAGAATTTTTAAAACTTATTTTGGTTCTTTAGGAAATATTTATTTATTCAGTTAGTCACCTAAAGGAAGGAATGCCAGCGAAACAGTTCGTGCTGGGTGCTTCAGCAAAGGTATGGGGCAGCGGTAGGAAAACAGTGGGGGATCTTGAGGAAAAAGGGAAGCGCTGTGTCTCCACGCTTCTGACAGAAACAACCAGTTCCTCATGTTATCAAAAAACTACTGAGCCAAAACAGTTGTTGTCAACATCCTCCCAGCTCCAAAAGGTTATTGCAGACTGTTAGAGCAGTGCTGAATGCTCTTGGTTCAAGGCGCCGGCAGGTCCACCACAGGGGGCTGAAGGAGGTGGTTGCCCAAGGGCAGCCATCCGGCAGGTCACGGCATCCTCCTGCCCTGGGCCTCTCTGCAGGGCATGTGTTCCTCCTCCATCTGCCCCACAAACCAGCGTCACTGCCTCTGATCTTCGCTTTCGCTTTCCCTCTGCTCCTAAGGGTAGATATGAAAATGTTCGCCCACTCAAAAATCAGTGTAATTATATAGACAAATAGCAGGGGGAGATGCATGTCACACCTTTCTTTAATATTAAAGCCCTCTGGTCAACTTTTATACTCTTCCACATTCAGTGGAATCCCTATGTAGGTCCCTAAGGAACCATAGACCACAAAACATAGAGACAATACAGAATAGTACAGTTTTGTATTTATACTTTTGACTGGAAGCCATCTTAATATCAAATACTTATTCTCAGAAAAACAACCCTTCTTAATAGTTCATTTTAATGACATCCTCTAAAGACTGTATTATCTTCCTTTTTCCTAAAATGCTTTTTGTGGAGAAGCAAGTCAGAATTTGTTTGGTAGGGTTATTTTTCAATGGGTTCATTATTAACAGGTGTACCATGTGTTTTTTAGAGGTGTATAATTTCCTGTTTGTAGTTTCTGATTTAATTAACTGCATCTGCTTGAGGTTGAAACAGAATGATGTATATAAGCAGGTCCTATGAGCATTTGTAGAGGAGGTAAAAATAGATATGCTCCCTTATCTATTTTTGTTTAGCAAATATTACTGGTTATCATTTCTCAGTGCTCAGGAATGTCTGCAATATGTTCACTAAGTCTGGGTCAGATTTAGGCATAGCTTTTGGTTTTCCATACTTATTTATCAGTGTGTCTTGTTTCCTGAAGTTAACCATTGTGTTAATTTCATGTACTCAGTGTTGTTTGTTGTTGATCTACTTGCAAATTACATGGCTTTTCTTTTACTGAAAGTTTGCTAATTGATATTAGAGGGGACTGTTGTGTCTAAAGGAATTGCCCAAAAGCCCTCAGCTGCTATTTCTGTTTTCCCTTGCCTTAGTGAGATGTTCTGCTTGGCTCTAATCTATCAGTGTAGGTCTTTGCAGAGGAGATGCAGGGCCTTTATAAAACAGGGAGTACATGCTGGTGATACTCCCTTTATTTTGCACATTCTGCATGCTCTCCATTACCAATATGTAGCAGTGATTGAGAAGAAATAAATAACTGGCCCATCATTAACCGAATGGAGACAAAGCGAATGGTGAGAAGAGGTATTTCAAGAAATACTGCTGTTGTGGAATATTGGCCTGGCCATCTGCTAGTCTTTGAGGCATAAAACAGTCACCATAGCTATATCCCTGTAGTGATGCACAGGAGCACTTTAGATATTCCGGGTACCCTTCCCTGCTGTACCTTGACTCCATGGGATGGAAAACCCGAGCACATGGGTCAGAGGCAAGTTATGATCTTCTCTTATGGCCAGAGCTTCAGTCTGGGTGCCTGAGAGCAAGGACTGTAGGGTCTACTGCAGAGTGCAGATTCCCCACACCCAGGTGAGCCTGTGTTACACTCGTCATGAATCAGGACTCAGTTTTTAAGTTTATCTTCTCTCATCTCATAAATTTAGAATAGAATAGTTCAGTTGGAAAGGACTTAAAATAATCATCTAGTCCAACTGCTTCTCCACCTGACTGTGAAACTGCCCTTTTTTTGCATTAAGGATGATGTTACTGAAATCCCATTTCTGAATTAGTCTTCATCAATGATAATGACACAGTTGGTAGCTGATTAAGTGAGGCTTTGTATCAGAGGATATCCCAGGTACCCAGATATCTCCATGTCTTCTATAAATGCAGCTTTGCTGTGTGAGACCATTCCTTTCCCTCAGCCACCAGCAGAGATATCCTCCACAGGAATTCACTTGCTACAGCCCACGATACTGTTTAAGGTGGGGTATAATGGGGCAGAATTGTATCCTGCTTTTTTGTTTTTCTTTTTAACCGCCCCCATGCTAATGCTGTGGCGGGGGGAGGCAGCTAAGCTGAGAACTGCAGCGGGGGAGCATCTGCAGGTGCTGTGGAAGAAGGCAGTGGGTGCTGTGGACTCTGCTGGAGACGCTTCTCCCAGGCCTGCAATTCATGCTGAGCATGGAAGGAGCTGCTGCAAGACGATGTCCTGAGTAGTAAAAGGTCTTTGCAGCATGGAGACTGTATGCCTCTAGCATCAATAGCAGGCAAAGTCAATACTCCTCTGAGTTTCCATTTTCAGCACAAAATCAGTCTTTCGGATTCTTTTTGAATTAGGAAGGCAAGAAGAGCTGAGAGCCAGGATTTACTGCACGTATAAAACAAGATAACTTTAGTGGTGGTATCTGCAGCATCTTGCCTCTGTGTAAAGGCAAAGGTTTTTGCCTGAAGTCTAAACTTCAGCAGCAACCAGGAGCTGCTGCCTTGCAGAGGCCGGATCCCATTTCTGTGAAAGCAGTAAATCCAGCTTCCAGCTCCATTTGACTTTAGGAAGGAACGTGTCTGAGAAAGGGCTTCTCAATTACGTCCGATTCACCGTTTTGTGGTGTTAAAAATGCAGTAACAGGCACATTTGCAGCATTCAAGATGGATAAATAAAAGTACTATTTCCTCCATCAATTCAGTTTTGCAATATTTTCTCGCCCAGCAGAAGTGTTTGTCTGTCATTTTTTTCCTTATAATCATAAATTATCATTGGAAGGAAAAAAATATACAATTGATAGACCTCCACAGCTGTTTAGGTTAAGCTGTTTAATTAGAATTAAAGTGGAGTAACACTAACTTTGGAAGAAGTGACAAGTGCGAGTTCCTTGCACAGGCCCTGCAGCGGCTGGTTACTTGATTCCATGTTGTCAATATAGTCTTGCAGTTCTGTTTATTAGGTTTCGTTGGAAATTTCCTGTTCTTGTTTTCCAGTCAGATTACGATTATTTTTTTTTGTTCCCATATAAGTCAGAAACGGGACTGCCTATTAACTATTCAACGGCTATTACTTTTCAACTAGCCAAATGTGAAAGTAAGCAATAGTATCATTCTCACAATTTTACGAGCGTAAAAATGAATTCATTAGCGGAATCTGATTATGGCTTCATAAAACAGAAGGGTAATGATTTGGTGCCTGCACCTATTACAGTTGCTTAAAATTTGTATTTTTGTAGCCCCCAAAACCCAGATAGAGATTGCAGCCTTGTTAAACTAAGTATAATCCTAATGTTGAGCAGAAAGTCTTAAGTTATTAAGTTAAGGAAGTGCAAACCAAGCATCTTACCAACAACTTACAAGCAGTGACTTCAGTAAATGAAATTACTCAATGAATAGCCCCTGTCCTGAGTTAGACATCATGATTGCTGTGAAAATGTAACATATCTCTAGACTCATCAGTAGTCTTATGATTAGAGGAGAAGTAATTTTTTCTTATTTAACTCTGAATTGTGCTGTAAACTTGGGTGATTTTAATAGAACCTGCAGCTTTTGTTCCTAGAGGCAGAAGTCTCAGTCTAGCTATTTGCACTGTTAATTACCCAATGTCTGCTAGCACCCGTAGTGGTGTTGGTGGCACACTCTTGGCTTTGGATCCTGAGAATACTCCATGCTTTTCACCTGCTAATCTGAAGGCCCAGGACAGCTCGCGTTTGATTTGGCATCCATCTGCGATGTTTCTTGTTAGCCGGAGCCTGTGTTGCTAAGCAATACAGGCTCTTCTCTATCAGGCGTAAGCTTTTGTTTCTGCAACTTCAGGGCTTCTGGAATGAAACTGAAATTTTAGAATAAACGGACACCTTGTCGTTTGGTAAATACATTTTAAAGATCGTTTATGTTTATACTTGAAATTTGCTAAGGTGAGGCCGCTGTTGCCTAAATGGTTCTCTGGTGGGTGGGATTGCATTCTTGATGGCTGCTTTCACATGCACTGGTTTCCCTGGTATGACGTCAGCTCTAATCAAATGTGCATCAGACTCCAAAGCTGGAGCAGCAGTAGAGCTTCGGAAGGGTTTGGAAAAGACCTCTAAAGCAAACTGGAAGAACAGCAAAAGCCGCACAAGATGAGTGCGGAGCTTTTAAACGTATGTTAAGTGACAGGTGAAATAAACTTCAAGGCTATGAAGGACTGGAGACAAGAGGGGCATACAATAAGTGAGTCAGAATTCAATCTTGTCCCTCACAGCTTATTACACCATGGCCCAAGGCTTCAGTATTTCAATGCAGAGATATTTCAAGGCTGTGTAGGGGGTCCCTGAGAGCAGATGAATGGCCTGTGTGAAGTCATTGCTATTCATATCTTTCTCTGAAGCATCCATCCCACAAAACCTTCCTAGTGCAAAAAATGAATGAATATGGTGGAGACCATGTTACTAAGACATGGTAGAGTTAATGGTTGGACTAAGTTCGGAGTAGAGTGGAAAATGTTTCACTCTTCCCAAAGCTTATATTTTTGTACCTTTGGCACAGTTTTAGAAGTAATTTGTTGATGTGGTACTGTGGCAATGTGGTGGTAGGAAATGCAAGCTACGTCCAGATGGAGAGTCAAACAGGTTGTATATAATGTGTCGTAGGCTGTGTTTTCTTGCCTAATTTCCTAGAGAAAGAAGACTTAATGCTATTCCTCTGTCTGTGTCCGTGTCCCTGATGTTTTTTGACCTGATGGCAAACTTCAGGCGTATTTAACTTCAGGCATCCAAGGGGAACAGATGTTGGGAAAGAAGTAATACAATGAAAGAGTACCTGGAAAGAGGGGAAGGGCCCAAGTTAATGATCCTTTTTGGAGAGAAGACACATCGTTAGGACAAAGGAGCTGTGTTTTGACCTACCTGCTCCTCCATCGGCATGTGCCCACCTGCAGGTCATGGCAAGAGGCAGGGCAGGGTGTGCAGCTGCCTGTTTGGAGGCACACAGCAATAAACTTGATAGGGACTGGGAAGGAGAAGGGAACCATGGGTATAGGGAGCAAACTGGTGGGCTCTATGGGAGCTGCAGGAGTTGAAGGCCGGAAGATGGCAAGAAGGAGTCAGAGAGAATATGGGTGAAAATAAAGAATGAAAAACTTAAATATGTGGAAAAGCAAGGTTGCTTAGTCGTAGAGCATATGGAACAACCTGTGTTGGGATCACATATGAGGGGCAGAAAGGTGGGGATTTATTTGTCTTTAGTGTTTCTGCTTTTTTCAGTCTTCAGTTTTACCTAAGATTTTGCAAATATCTCTTTTTTTTCAGGTCTTGATTTTATCCGGGCTGAAGGGTTTGTGTTTTCTCATGTTGCTGATGAAGGGATTATAAATGCCTGTGCAGGTGACCTGCTACGATACAGAAAACAAGTTGGAGCAGAGAACATTCAGATTTTTGCTGATATTAAAAAGAAACATAGGTAAATGCAAGCAATATTTTATGTAAATATGAATGTAATAATGATCTTATATTTTTCTCCATTTTCTGATATTATTTTTTTCAATGCCTATTTAGTGTCAGGAAAGTTAATGATATAGGGAGAACTTCGTTGTTCAAGCAAGGTCTTGCAGTGCTATTAGGGGATAAGGTTAAAAATAAATTTGCACTTGTAAGCTGCAGGTTGCTGCATCTGTGGAGTTTGCAGTTGTTTAACCTTCAGGATTTATAAATGCAGACTAAAGTTTTGCATCTGGTGTCAGGTGAGATTTTTGTATACTTGTGCATGTGCCTATTGCGTTTAAAGAAATTTTGTTTCTGGAGGCTAGGCATCCAAGGTTATTTCTAGTTATGCGAGCAGTTGCTATATAAAAGCATCCAAATCATAATATTTTGGCATTGTAAAAGCTATTCTCTTTTTTCTCCTTCCTGCCAAATAGTACTGATTTCTTCTAAAATCAGCGCTGTCTATGTACGGATTATGTTCCATGATTATCAAACAGAAGGAACTTATGACAGATGAATGCAGTTTCTTTTCTGATGATATTTTGTCACAACTGTCACATGGTACTTTCAGCTATTTAGATGTCACTCTTTGGGGTTTTTTTTCCCCAGAAGAACTGCTCAAGTGTTATGTATTATACATGCCAAATAACCTAATTAAAATGTTTGTGTGTAGTATGTGGGTAATCATGAGAATAACCAAGTCTGGGAGATCTTAAATACCTAATAAACAGGTAATAAATTTCAAAATAGAAAGGTGACAATGTAGCATGGTAAAATTAAGCTTTTAAGGTCCTTTCAGAGTGGTTTCTTTCTGATTATTTCTTTATATATATGTATGTGTGTGTGTATATATAAAAATACATTGCATTAGACCTTTTTGTAAAACAAAACCACATTGCATCATGAGATTTTTTTTTCTTTGTCTTGACAACTGATGAATTGATGTTTGGATTGTACTTCCTGTTGTTCAAAGGGTTTGCTTTTTAAGAAGGGGAAAATAGTTTTTTATTTCAGGCAGATTCATAAGCAGGGAAGGAAATGTTAAGGGACTTGTTGGTTGAGTTTTTTCATGTAGAAAAATGCTCCTGTCGCTGACAGCTGCTAGCCTTCTCTTCTTTAAATGGGGAAAAACTATCTTTGTAGTCTACTTGCTGTGTTATGGCTACCCTCCACGTGCTAGTTTTAGGGTGCCTACTACCCTTAAGCCCTCTTTCAGCCTCATTGTATGTATTAGGTACTTAGGCCTGCCTGTCTCCAGCTGCAGAAAGGGAGTTAGTGTTCTCCCTTTTGCATCCGTTGCCATGAGCGGAACGCACTGCACACGTGCTGCCTCTGAGTACGGCCAAAGTATGGTCCCCCCAAGAGCATTGTCCATCCAGGCTGATCCAGGAAAGAGGTTGGATCCATCACCGCTCATCAGTGCAGCATGCTGGCCATAGCCATTGTTTTCTACTTAAATGGAAATATAGAAACAACAAAGTTAGGTGTTGAACCAGCAATAGCTGGGATTCTTTCAAAGTTTAGAACAGTTTATATTAAAAGCTGCCATTGCTATAGGTTCCAGACGACGTGTGTCACCCATGTATCAAAGACCGCTGTTGAAGAGCTAGGTTGCAGGTAATTGCTGTGTAAGATGATTCCTGTGATTATATCATAGGTAATAACTATACTTTCTGTTAGCTGGACTTCGTGAAATGAAGTGGAGGGTGTTAATTCTGTTCTAGGCAACAGAACCTGATTTATGAATGACTGCACATCCACAACTCCCACTTGAAGTCAGAGCGCTGTGTGTGCTCAACATTTCTGAAATACAGGTGCTCGACTTCTAAGCAGCTGTCTCAACTGACACTTGGTAGTTCTCACTTAGCGATCGCTCTTTAGAGACGGGAGACCCAGAACAATAGACCGATCAATTATGGTTCCTTGATGGAAAAGGCTGGGATTTTTTCCTCTTGTTCGTAGTGCAATTTTACTTCCCAATTTAAAACAGGACGCTTATCCTCTCTCACAAAGCCTGCCTCTGGTTGTTCTGACAGTGGGGAAGATGAAGAAATGCAGTCTAAACATTCAACAAGATGGATAACAAATGTGTGTGCCGACAGTAACCACAGGGTACGTTCCTGCTGTTGACAGTGCTCACGCTCTGACGGCAGATGTCAGCGTGGCCGAGACCGCCTCGGCTGCCGAGCTCTTCCTGGCTGATGGGGTTGTACTGACTGGCACGGCTACCGGATTGCCCGCAGATCCTCAGGAGCTGAAAGGTGAGAGCTGTCATACGAAGGTCGGACAACAGGCAGTGAATGAGCTTCTGGATTAATGTAGAAAGAAATCTATATATCCGCTGTTCCTTAAGGGGGGGGAAAAGAAAGAAAAGAAATTCTCGCAGTAGGGTTTGATTTGATACAGCAGAACAAATGTGATTGAGGTGCTATTCACATTGGCTGTCGCGTGTTTCTAAACAACAATTTGACAAGACAAAAATTAAAATTCTTCTAAGCTTATATAACACTGAATGATGCTGAGGCTTAAATGAAAAAAAGTTAAAAATCTATGTAAAAGTATGTAAAAAAAAAAAAAAAAACTAAAACTCTTCCATTAAAAAGTTGTAATATAAACAAAACCTACTTTATTGCCTTATTAGAAAACTAACTATAAATCTTTCCATTGGAGAGTTAAGCATTTTTATCTTTCACAATGAGAATGGGAACCCTCCAAGAAAAGGGGCATTTTGTTATGGCAACATTCAAAACAGTAATACCAGGGAAAGAACTGCTTAGAAGATTTCCAGAAATAATACAAGTTCTTTGGAGAACAGAAAGATATTACATCAAAATAGTTTTTAAATATTGTGGACTTTTTATCAAAGAGTCATTTGACCTATTGACCTTTGCAAAAGGTTGTATGATTCTTCATATTTTTATATTGGCCTAAGTTTGGGCTGTCTTCATGAAACCAGATTGCTCCCATGCTAGAATTAAAGTTCTGTCTTGGGGGCATTTAATTTTCATCACTAATTTTAATTTAGAATAATGGCTTGAATTTCAGCGTCTCACTACATAAAATAGAATGTGTATTTTTTAGGTTTTACTTTTTCTGACATGCTTTAACTTAGCACGTTTTCAAGTTCCAGTGCAGAGTGTATTGTATTGAACTTATGTTAGCTGATCAGGGTGAAAAATGTACTTTACTTGCCATAGATACCTGAACCTCAAACATCTTTTCGAATAACATGAAATCATTCAGTGTTTTAAGGTTTTATCTAGATCATATGTGCTTAACAGCATTTAAAATTAATGTTGAACTTGTCAAAATGGGTTCTTATTTCATACATATTAAACTTGCTGTGAAATAATAGGTTATAAATGACTACGCTTCAATTGCCAATGTTAAAAAAAATGATGGCTTGGTGTGAACACTGAGCTCTTGAATCAGTTGGGTCTTTTGGTCTAGTAAACTAGAAATGACATGGAACAGGTGACCCTGAAAGTTAGGTGTATTTTAGAGACTGCAAAATTTTGTTAATCTAAAACTCCATCCCTGCCTGCAATTAATGTCCCTGTCGCTGTTAATGCAGATTAAATAATTTTTTAAAAGGATTTGGTAAGTCTTAGGGCAAAATCCTAGGTTAAATTCTGCTTTCACAGATGCACGTGTGCAACCTCTGTTGATTTCCTGCATCAGAGAGCAAAACCTCTGAAGCATAGGCTTTTTGTCACAGGTCCCCAGCCAGACAGCATCATGGCTTCTGTTTTTCTTTCGTGTGAACAAACACGTCAGTCTGTCTTATTCTCTTTCTGGTCCCAAAGAACAAAATGAATCAGAGTTGGCAGCTGTAATGAAGTACACACATTAATTTTGTGTTTGGATTTGTGCTATGAAAGCAAGAGTCTGCAGATCATGGGTTTATTTTACTTAGGTCACAGCATTTTGGATGTCAGCAGGCCCTCTCGTGAGAGGGATGTTGGCTTAAAACCGTTAAGAGAAGAACTTAAAAATCAATATTCCAGGGTACAAGGAAATGACAAATTAGGCATATCGATGTCAGCAGATTCTTAAAAGGAATCAGATCTACACTCACAAAGTTGGTGTTGATGTGAGTGAAATTTTGCATTTCACGAATTTATGCAGCCCTGGAAGTGCTGTATTACGATGATACACACAATTGGGCACCTTTCATCACACTGCAAAGCATCTCTTGAAAGCAGAACCAAGAGACAGATGAGATTTTTGTCATGTTTTTTTTTTTTTTTTTCCAGCTTTGTTGTGCAGTAACAGAGAAGTGTTTTTGTCTTTGTGTTGAATTGACTGATTTGTGATGGGGTGTGGGAAATGAGTGTTTCCCTGTCAAGCCAGAGAACTGCGTTCAGTAGGTTTTTGTTTGTAGTTTGTGTTGCTGCCTTCTTGCAGGCGACCATCAGCATTGCTAGACTATCAGCATTGCTACTCGCAGAGGCTGGCAGGCTTTGCCCCAGGGCTCCCTGCGCATACCAGGGCACCAGTGATCGATGGAGTACAAGGTCTAAAAGTCAGACTTCAGGTTATTAAGGAGCAAAGCAAATGGCCTCAACTGAGTAACCCGTGGAAAACAGGGTACACCATGAAACCCAACAGCTGGCTGTGACTGTCACCTCCTTGGTTATTGTTCGTAAAAGGGGCATCAAGACTGATTCACCCTCTCACCTTTTGATAGTACGTTTCGGTCAAGATTGGTACTTTTTGTAAGCCCTAGATTTAATGACAGAGAAAAAGTCCTTTGAATTAAAAAAACTAAAACATGTTACAGTGGAACATTACCATAAACATAGCGTTGTGTACAGTACAGTGATTACTGCATATGAAAAAGCTGTAAAAGAAGAGTAGTCGAGCAAGTTATTGGCACAGTAGTGCTTATTTTTACGCTGCTCTTCACCATTGTTTTCAAGCTAGGAGCACTGGGCCTTTATTTCATGTAACTTTGCGTACCATAGTTCAAATGCTTTCATTGTGCTTTGCAACCAAGCACTATTTCATTTGATTTTATTAAAGACATGTCTGCAGATGTACTGTCACAAGAAAGAGCACAGTGCCCTCTAGTTACAGTTTATTGAAATGGAGAAATGTGCAAGTTGTGTAAACTTTAGGATCTTGTTACTGTAGCATCACAAAACTGTCTCCTTTTCTCTTTGCATCAAAAAAAAATATAATCCAAAAAAGAAAACCAAGAAAGCTGAGAGACTTAAAGCAAAGCTCTGTGTTTAGAGACATCTTGACAGTGACTGAACATTGCCATGCAAAAGCGTATCTCACTGCTGTTGCTTTATTTTCTTTCACAAGTTAGAATTTGTATTAACACAGCCAATAGACACATCACTTTCTACTAATCAACTTTAGGCCTTGATGTGCTTGGAAATGACTTAAAAGTAGCATCTGTAGCATACTTAATTAGGTAACCCAGTCTCATTGCAGATCTGAGCACACCCACTGTCATTCTTCACGTTGTCAATCTGAATAAATCTCCAGCACAGGAGATGCGTGCGGACTCCACGTGTCATGTATGGATCGCAGCAGGAGCTGGATACCTTGCTACTCTGGAAAGCCTCGAGGTTTTTTTTAATAGTGTCACAGCACTCTCAGGTTTCACTGGTTTTTACTCTTTGCCTGGTAGGGCTGAGCTGTTGTCTTACACCCATGTGATCACGCTCTGTTTAATTATTTGGCTCTTCATTTTTCCTGCTGATGTGAAATAATTATAAAACAACTACCTGCTAATGTGCCTTACGCACTTGTTGTAAAAACAAATATTGACTTGGAACGCAGTTCCTCTGGGAATACAGTAAAGTACTGTTGCACAAATCTGCGGTCACTTGTAGCACCTTAATTATGCATTGCTATCTATGTAAAACAGATATGATATTTCTAAGAGCACATAGATACTATATAAATAAAATTCTGAGTTTTCTAGAACAGGATTTCAGTAATAATGCTATAAATAACTAAAAATGAATTATTTTGTTGCTATAATCAGGATGACAATAAGAATATAAAATAGGCATAGAAATAACTAAAGTTTTAATCATATATGGATGATCCATCTGATTTGTTTAAAATTTTCAAGAGGGACTGTGTGGACTGGTTTTATTTTTGCATTAAAATCTTTGTAAGAAGGAGTTATTGTTCCTAGATGGAAAAATGGCGGGGCATGTGACCTAAGAAGAGATTCGAGAGCATTTTAACTGATCGCCTTTCTTCAGTGAACTAGGAAGGTGATAAATAATTAGTCTTCCCTGAAGCATAATTAATAAGTTAGGCTTCTGATGAAACTTCATTTAAACAAACAGTGTTTTGAAGCAGTCTTTTATATGTTGCATATATGCTTTCCCTAGTTACATCAAGCTCTAACCATCTTACATCAGCTTATCGCCAATTAAGGCAATTCATATGTTTTCAAAGGTCACAAATAATGCCTAACAATATTTCTCTAAGTAAGCAATGAAGCATCCAGTCCTACAAGTGACTCTTAGGATGGCTGGTTTGAAATGAAAGGATGAGAAGGATGCTCAGTAATTCCTGAACTGGGCTTTTTAATTTTTTTTTTTTTTTACCCCGCAGAGCTGGTACTGACACAAGTTCTGCAGAAAATACTCTAATAACCTTTTATTTTCTCTGGGGGAACCTTTCCATCATCAAAACAGCCATCCCCTTTTGTTCTTATTATAAAAAATGTGAACTACATTAACTGAGCCATAGACCCGTTTCTGCACGGTCAGGTCTGTCAGAACGCGTGCATTTCACAGTGCACCTGATCACCTGAACCACGGACAGAAATCCACCCCTGTGTGTGAGGAATGAAATGGATCTGTAATATTTTGAGCCCTGTTTTGATATGTTGTCTATTTCTCCTTTTGGAGCCAGATAGAGGGTCAGATAATTAAGTAAGACATACTGTATATAGGAAAAATATTTGGCTTTTTTTGTTCCATTGCCATTTATGGAAAGAGAAGTAGTCTTTATCAGTACTATCTTTGCTTTCTGGTAAAATAGCCGGAGCTATCGGTGTAGTCTCTTGACCACTGCTTGCTTTCCTACTTCCAGGTCCCTGAAATTTATCACAAAGTAGAGAGTACATTCCCTTTCTGTTCCCTGTGAATAAGGCCCTTCTTGTTTCTTCACTGAAGATCTTCTACTAGTTGTCAACATAATATAAATTCAGCAAGGAGACCTGGCAGAAATACACACCAGTCCAACTACCATTATTGTGATTTAAACCGATGACTGAAGAATTGCAATGAGCACAGCTCTGCTGAGTAGTTCGGCCGCTGTAATGATCTCACCAGACTTGCAAAAAAAGAATCTGAGCTGATACAATGAATGGAAACAAGAATGGCATCTTATTCTTGTAGCTATACTTTGATTACTTCGTGGAAAGATTGTGGGAGGTGATTATTCATGTCTTAAGGTGGGGGAAACTGAGAACACAAGACTCCACATGGGGCATGACAGCCCACATGGTCACTCCAGCATCAGTCAAGGCAATGGACCTGGTTTGCCTGGAATCCATATGGAGCGTTACTGCAACGCAGTAGTAAATGATAGCTCCTTTCCATGCATGTGTAGTACCTCAAGCACAACGGAGCCTCTAAGTGTGATGGTAACTGTCAGAGTAAGTAAAAGGGTCTGGTCCTGCTGTGCAAAAACGTCCTGCATCTAGCATGTCTTCTTACCAGGGATGTGGAATAAAAATGAATTTATGAGGGAATATAGTAAAATACAGTACATTCTCTGCCAGCCACTTCAACTTAATCTTGTTTAAATCTTGTTCCTTGAGAATAAAGAGGGGTACAGGTGTGGTACCAAGACCCAACTTTCATGTCTTCCACAGCGCTGAAATCATCCTCTGATGGTTTCCCAAGAACATTCTTCTGCAGTGTTTCATACAATGGGATGCAAAATGGAATAAAAGTGAGATTTTTTTCTTAACAGCTGTTCAGAGCTAAAGGTGGAATATTTTTTCTAGATAAGTTGTTTCATTTTATACTAGAAGTAAGAAATCCTGTGATCATGAGTTTGTTGATACCTTTCTTTATGTTGAAAAACTAAGCCAATTAGGGTCTTGATAGAATTTTAAAGATGGAACTTAACCCTAATTTTGGTTTTCTTCTCTTCAGAGGTTAAACATGCTGTGAAGATTCCTGTGCTGATTGGGTCTGGAGTGACTATGGAGAATGTGAGGAATTATTTGGATGCAAACGCTCTAATAATTGGTTCGTATTTCAAGAAAGAAGGTTATTGGGCAAATGGTGTTGATCCTGACCGAGTAAAGAAATTTATGGAACACATAAGTAAACTGAGAGATTGTCAGTAAACACTATTTTTTTTGTGTGTGTGTATAAATGCAGTATGATACATTGTACAGAATTAAAGCACAAATGCGTGCTTGAATGGCTAATAAAAATAAATGAAAATGCACATCATCTCCATAACTAGCTGGGAAACATGGTGACCCTTTACAATAAACTGGTGCTCTGATGTCTGTTTCTAGGCAGCACATTTCTGTGGTACTCAAAGCCATCATCAATGCAAAACCAAGTCTTCGAAGGCTTGTGTAATACATTCTCTCCTATAAGCAAAATGCTTATGTAGTTTAAGAATTTGTAGTAAATATTCATCACAGGTGAGCTGAATTTTGTTTTGCCTGTGAGTACAATGGGATGCCCTAAGTTTATAGCTAAGAGTATTGTAAATTGGACAAGTTAATTAGCCTTTCAGTTTCCCCATCTGTAAAATGATGATAATAGTACCTACATCACACAGGGGTTGTAAGACATAATGAATGAATGAATGTACGGCACTTTCATCTCCTCAAATGAAGGGCTCTATTAAAGTTCAAGATCATTATTTTTTCATTAGAATTGTGCATTTATTACAAAAATGTAGTAATTGTATACTGTACAAAAATTTAAGATAATTGGGAAATTGATTTACTTACAATACTTATTAGAGAATAAATGTAAATATTTAATTACATTTTAAGTAGAGCTGGAATTTAGTCAAAATGTTTTTGCAAAAATTGGAAATTTTAATAAAGGCTTATTGTTATTTTTCAGCAAGCTCCCACAGCTTTGTACCTCTCCAGACTAGTATTAGTGATGTTAAAAACTGCCAGGTTCCTTCCAATACACAAGGTGTAATTATGATGGAAACCTTTCTACCAAAGCTGACAGGTAAACACAGATTTTCATTATTCCTGTAAAATGTAGGAAGAAAAATATGACGGTCTCGTGTGTGGTGTGAGAGATTCCCCTTGAATTTGATCTTTTATCTCTAAGGACATTTAAAAGAACCCAAAGAATACTCATTATGTCATGGCTGCATAAAATGTGGGAATATGTTTTCATTCCTTGGGACTGGGAGCTAGACTGGGACTGGGGACTGAGATCCTCTGGGATCTCTCTGTCTCTTTCCTTGTCGTCTATGCATCAGGCTTCTGCTGATGCTAATGAAAGTTATATTGTAGGTATCAAAGCAAGCATACAAACATATTTTGGTTGTCAGCTGGCAGAGTGCCCATGGTTCTCTGGACAAAAGATACATCCTCCTTCCAAAGACAAAAAGATTTTCAAGAAATTTAGTTTCATTAACATAATGGTGATTCCAGAACATTACGGTATGAGGTGAAGTCTTCTTCTCAGGTTTCTCTTTTTTTCTGGACTAGTCTGTCTCCCACGTGACTCCCATGAAAAGCAGTGAAATATCTTTGGTGTGCTGACCTCCTGGAAAAGAGATTCTTTACAGTTTGTGACAACCTTGGCAATTCTGCTTTTCTCCCTTTTCCTCCTAAATACGCTGACAAAGTTTCAATGCATAGAAATCCTTTCAGGTGCCTGTTTATTGTGGCTGGCACTACTTTGTTGAAGTCCACGTTTACACAGGCATTTTCATCTGCTATGTGTTTGGACTTCCATCAAAACCAACACGTCTGTCCCGACCACTTGTCGCCACCATTTCCCTTGTGCCAGCGGGAGCGTTCATGTGGCCTCATAGGGACCAGGAAACGGATTCCAGCTGAAAGCTAACCCGGTCTTGTACCAGCTACACTCAGCGTGTGTGGGGGAGAAATTTAGGTCATCATCCTTGTTCCTTGCATCTGCAGCTCTAGCACCAAGCTGCTGGTATAGGTAGTGCAGAATTATTTGAGGATCATGAAGATGCTTTTTATATCTGTCTTCCACACGCTCGTTCACCCACAGCATATTTGCCAGGTAAAACATTGATCTGGTTTAGTTTTTAAGTTCTTAGCCTGAGTAATGACTGCCATCTTACGCCCTCTTTATTGTGAAAAACACTACATTAAATAAAAAAGAATGAATTTAGATATCGGTAATATCAGCATGCTTAAATCAGTACATATTTTTCACTTTTGTGCATTTAGGTCTGTTTCAGGCCTTTCACAGGTTGTGTGTATTTCCATACATCATTGCACAGAAGATTTCATGATGGTTGTCCTAACACATATTTTCCTAATACAATTGTTACCAACTTTGAAAGTTATTTTTGGTAAACCTGTAAGCTAGAAAGGCTGACGTAAGCAGTGAGCAGTAGCCAGTGCTCTAGTGCCATAAGAGTAGTAGTAGTCAGCTGAAAACTACAACCGATACACTGGTAAGGATTGTTGAGTGATGATAATTATTTTTGAAGAAACTGATTACAGTTGCCACAAGTCACATTCATCACTGTGAGTGTGAAAATATAGTGTGTTACCAGCATGTTTCTTGAGTTGGTTTCTACTCATTCACATCCTAAAAACTCGGAAGTGACTGGAGCTCAAATGGGTTTTTATCTGAATAAAAGGGGCGGTAAGTGAGAACGACTTCAACGCTGTATGCAAGGTCTAAATGAAGTAATGTCACACACAGTAGCCTTTGTAAGACAAAAACCCTAATGAGTTGGTATAATTCTCATGAATACCATAGACAGCACTTTCACTGTCAGGATTACATTTGACACACCACAGTGTAACACTTACGGAAGGAACAGGCCATAATTTGGGTCTGTATTGTTACATATCAATGGTAAGTGCAGAAATTAGGGAACAGAAGTAAAGGAAAGCTGATTTTAAAGCCTGGAAACATGACTGATCGCCAGCTCTTTATCATTCTTTGTGCTGAAAGTATTTGTCTAGCAGCATTAAGCATCTGCTTGGCTGTTTCACACAGATGCTGTAAGTAGAATTTGACCTTTTGTTCAGCAAGTGCTTGAATATTTAATGTAAAAATATTAAGTTATCAGAAGGGCTGTCTCTTTTGGGAAGACTGTTCAATTTTTATATAGCCCAAGTTGTTAAAGTACTTTGGAGCATGAACGACTTCAGAGCAGAACAAAGCAGGCAGTGCTAATGTGTAGAAACTCCAGAAGTAAATAACAGCTGTTCAAGAAGACTTCTATTAAATATGTATTAATTAATTTGAAGTGCATCACTTAAATATGTGAAGAGATTATCTTGTGTTAATTTACATTAAAACACACAGCACTTGTTAGCCTCATTACAGTATCCTAAGTATATCCTAAGCTATCACCTTATCCTACATGGAGCATTTTTTTGGGTGTTGATTGCTTTCGATTTGCCCTTTTAAAATGTCAGATAGTGGCCTCCCTTTCTTGTTGGATCTCTTGGATCTCTTCTTCCTTTCAGGTTTTGCTCTTGCATAGTTAGTGTACGTACTTGTGTCCATTCTGTGCTGAGCAGGAAAAGACTTGATTGTGAAAATATAACAGTAATTGCCCATATTCCCTAATGTGCCCACTCCAACTTCGCGTGTGGTTCTCGCTGTCAACTTATGAACCAGCAGAGAGAATGTAAGTGTCCATTTGTATAGCAAAATGATTTTACATGAAGATGCAGTATCACCTTTAGTACAGGAAAGATACCTAGTAAAATGGGGGTCTCTAATGAAATCATAGATAAATAAAACTCACCAGTAATAATAGTAATAGTCTAAATAAATTTATAAATCTTAATAAACCCTCATTCCTTTCATAAAACGGAAGTATTTTTATCTGGACCTAGTAAGACGAATAGTTTTTTATCTATTTCGGTGACGAAAATATGTAAGTTTGTAAGATTTACAGATGATTCTCGAAGATTTTCTTCCCTGTGTCATTTAGGCAGCCGATCCAGCTGCTAGGCTGTTTTTCATCCCATTATTTTGACTCTGCAGACTCCCTAATTACAAGTTGGAGTTCAGTTCTTGTTTCCTGCAGCTATTCCAACAAACTCTGCGCTGGGAGGAAACTGAGGAATATAAAGGACTTGCAGGCAGGTTCTGGCAGAGTAGGAAAGGGGAAGGAAACCAAAAATATTTGGCTTTAGCAAAATCTCAAAGTCCGTGACAAATCGCTACATTGAGTGGTTCTCTTGAGAGAAGTTAATGGGGATGTGATTGCTATATTTTCAGGTTGTTTGCAGCCTCTTCGGTTAAGACTTTGTGAGTTCACACCTAGGTTATATTTCCAAGATTGTCTCTGCTGGAATGTGTGCATAGGGAGGCATTTTTTCCTAAATGAAAGCTAAAGTTTTGCAGGATAGTTATGGCAACAAGGGGTGATATCTGTAGCAAAATCCAGGCTTGAAATTCACAGCTCTTGGGTTTAAGAGCAGATTTATATGTATGTATCTTCAAAAAAGAAGCCATTAAGGGCTTCAGTTACTTTGCTTAAAACTTCACTTACTTCCTGTGCCTTTGCCCTAACATCCAGTCAGTGTTTGCTGTGCTGAGGAACTTAGAAGTTGAGTTTAGGAACAGAACTGTCTGTGGCATTTTTCTTGCATGTTTGCAGGGCTTCTCTATGCAACCTAAATGATATATTTTTCAGAAAGGGTGGAGAATTGGTCTGAGATATTTTTTTTTTTGTGGGCTAAAATGCCATGGTGTGTGGTAGAATTGACCCTCTCCTCCACTCTATGATCCCCACTGCAGAAATACCATCAGAACTTAAAATCCTTCAGAGAGAGACAGAGCTCGATTCCTGCCTTAGAAGCATCAGGGAAACCGACCCAATTAGCTCCTTGCTCTTACAAGAACCAGTGCTTGTACTGGGGATTGCAAGAAATTGTTCATGTTGAGGCCTTATGGAACTTCTCTCCATTTTTTTCCCTATTCTTAACCATTGTTTGACTGTTAGTGACAAGGATTATTTCATCCCTTGAACACTTGTTTTAGTGATAAAAAGCCTGTTTCCCTTAGGATGTCTGTTAAAGACCTGTGTTGGGATTGATAACTTCAGTCACGTGTTCTCATGTGGTGACTTGGTTAGGAATCTTCTGTTGAAAAGTCCATAGTTGGTCAATATTAAGTTGAAAGTGATGCATGACTGCGTTCATATTCCTAACTTCATCTGTCAAAAAGACTTTGACACTCACTTGCTCGGGTCTAGACAGACCTATTAAAGGCAGACCTATACTTTCCTTGGATTATTCATCTGGCAAAGTTACTACTTGCCTATGCGCTATCTCAGACTGGTGCCTTTGGGGCACTGAGGTATTCCAGCCTTCGTCGACGAGTCCCTTTCTCCCCTGGGCTTTGCTGGCGGTCAGAGAACCATGGCTTCTTCCCCTCAGCCTGTGTGGGTCTGCAGCAAATAGAGGAAACAGAGACAGCAGCTGAACTAAAAGTAAGGCCAGATGGTTTCTGGTGAAATGTTGAGAGCTTATTCACCTCAATGTTTAAATGCACAGATAATTTGAGGGAGAAAAAAAGTCTTTCTGCAATGCAAATAGGAAAGGCTTTTCCATGAGGCAAAAGGGTTGCAATTCACAACATATAGTCTGTTTCTTTGCTTACAGTTTGAAGCTTTAGAAGTAGTAAAGGTAAGGAGAGCCTAAGATGTTTCTTGTTAAACACTTGAGGATAGGAAAAGATGTGTGAGGGTAATTATCTTGATTAAAAATCTGTTGATCTTATTAACAGGTAAGTTTCTTTCAAGATGTCAAAAAGGGATTTTGCTCATTTGGGCTGTAACTACTATTCTCTATGTTTAACTTCCCTCTTTCCTGTCATTGTCAAATTTTCATTGTTTCACAGAGTAAATTCAGTGTCAGACAGCAAACGTTAGTGTTTCATAATTTCTTTTTCCAAAGGACGTCACTCTCCTTGAAAAGAATGGGTCAAAGATGCTGTCTGGTTGCGTGGATCACTGGGTTGTCGCATGTTTTGTATATTAAAATGCAACTTCTGTCCAACTACCTATGCAAAGGGAGGTGGAATATCCAGTGCAGGGAGTGGGAGCTGATGGGTATTTAGGACCTTTTTATTACTTAGTGAACATTATGAAGTGTACCAGTGTAAGTTAAGCGTACAAGAAATTTTAAATATCTAAATTTGCCAAATCTGATATGAAATTAAGTGTTCGAGATAGTAGTTAAACTCAGAATGGTTTGACTTTGTGCTGCAGTCACTGTATTAGCTATGCCATATCATATTGCTATCAGAATGAGGTCATGAAACAGAGGACATTGAAATCACCTTTCATACAAATGTAGGAGAAATCCCAAATTCAACAGTAAACGAGGATGAAAAGGGAGACAGCACAGTAAGGGCAAGAAAAGATGCTTAAGCTTCCTGCAGTTCCTGCCTCATTGTTTATTCCAGCTTCCTGCTTTTTCAGTTTGCCTCTCAAGCCTTCCTTGTGCATATACATAGATTATAGTATGCAGAACACTAAGAAAAAGCTGAAGGCAGAAACTGACTTAATGAAGACATTCTTGTGATAGAGAAAAGATTTTGTTGTCCACAGATGCGCCAAGAAAAATAGAAAAGCAGCTGCCCTTAGAAATGGAGTAAAAGTAGAGATGAGTGCCACGTCATGATGCTTTAGTCAAAATCTGATGTGTTGAAAGTCTTTGAGAGGATCTGTACTGTTGTACAGGGATATAACCAAGAGGAGAAACAATAAGCTTCTGCTGGAAAAATACTGCAAGTCTCCTGTCTTAGATACTGTCCTGAATAGTGTTGACTTTTTGTCAACTTTCAGCTGGAGAATAAGGATAAAAGGAAATAGCTTTCAACTATTCTGTTATGGATGGCAATATTAATAATCAGTTTTGTGTCAAAACCTGCTGTTTCCTTAAGACCGAGCTATAGAATTATAGCTGTCATCTTCCAGTGGAAGATTCTGAAGGGCAGAGGTCCTCATCTCATTAGTTTCCGTCTCTCCTCTGCAGGTAGTTATTTTGTCTTTTCTGAAAGCCTTTGTGGGCAGAGACAGCACAAAGGTGATGGAAGAAATTCATGTGGCAAGTGAGATGAAGTGGACTTGAGATACAGCAATCAAGTGAAGGCTTCCTGGGTCACCTGGCCTGCAGAATTAAGGAACTAGGGATGCAGTTGGTCAGTAGTGAGTTATTAAATTTAAGGAGTTATCTGCACTACACCCAAGAGGTGGCGAGCACTGGGGTTTGGTTGAGCTGGGATGGCTTATTTTACTCCTTGCATTGTCTGTTTAAAGTATCAACTGAAGCATTCATGAAGCAAATGCAGCTGGTGGCATCTGGGCTGTGGAAATGATAGTTTGTAATACTTTTCTAATAGTAATTTGAGAGCTTAAAGAATTATATGACTAATATTTCAATCGGACACCAAAAACCTTCAAGTTTCAGGAAAGAAATGTTTTTTTACACTGCCTTGATCAAATAGCCAAAAATATTAGAGGATTCCTCTGAAGCATTAGCCATGGCTGCAGCAACATACCCAGCGAAATAGATCAGTGGTTCAATCTGCTTTGACAACTCCTATGTAACTAAAAATAGGAGAAATAGAAGAGAAAATTTGTAGGGCTGGTAGTGGCTTGTATTTTTCAATAATTTATCAAGATTCGAGAGCACAGATTTCCTTTGGGAAATATTAGTTCTTAGGTTTACAAAGTGCCTCAGTTGTAAATACCCATAAAAATGACAATTTGGTAGGTCGTATTTATTCTTAAGCGGGTCAAAGGACATTAGCGTATTCCTACTGTATAAATCTGTCAAGTACAGAATTTCTTTATGCTCCCAAATCACAAAAGCGCCTCTTACAGTCAAGGAGAAAATGTCGCATTATTGCCAATCAAGGACAACAAGCAAGCATATCGATCTCTACCCAATAACTTTTGCCCTGCTCTCTAAGTTTTTATCACTGAAACTGGACACATCAAGGGATTGGGTTTAATATATACATATAGTGCTGATTTATTACAGGAGGAGAAATACAGTCTGGCCTTACTTCTAGCTCAATATTATAACACTTATTTTATTTCTTGCATGGAAGCTTTCAATGACTTTTTCTACAAAGTGTATAACTTTCAGATATCCCTGGATGTGCACACATCTTCAGCTCGCATAGGTACATTGATTGTTACAGGTGTACATGCATCCTGCATTTGGTTGTCTTACAGTCTTGATTTTAGGAGTTTATGTATGCGGATTCAGAGAGACATGACTAAAGATAAGCTTGGGGAGAGGGGAGGGAAGTTTGGAGGGCGTATAGGCACAAAGGGTCTGGGTGCTGCTTGCTGAGCCTGGTCTGAAGATGCGTTGGCTTTCATCTCATCTGTGGAGCTTGTGTATGTAAAGCCTTACGTATAAGGCTGTTGAACCCATCACAGGCATTGGAATGCAGCAGGGGACTACCATCATCCTTCTTGGTCTCTTTTGTTGGTAAAGCTTCATAATTTTTGGTCATTTTTGTTGATAACTGCAGATCACTGCAAAGGATTTGGGCCACTCCGCAAACGCAGCATCTTTGTACTCTGTGTATGCAGTGATAACCATGGCTTATGGTAGAGGTATGATCAATGAATTACTTCTTGGAAGGCAAGTGCATCTGCAAAACTGAAGGGAAAGATCTTCACAGAATTAGAGAACAGTGAAGGTTGGAAAGAGCATCATCTAGTCCAACCCCCCGTCTCAGAGCACAGTCAACTAGAACGGGTTGCTCAGGATCTTGTCCAGACAGGTTTTAATATAAGGAAGGAGTTTCCGCAGCCTCTCTGGGTAACCTGTTCCAGTATTGCAGTGGTCAAGGAGAAGCTACTGGGTTAAAAATACAGGCCATGTAAGTCATCTGGAGCAGATATCTTCTAATTTTGTTATGATAGATGTATGAAACAAGTATCCTAGACAGCAGCCAGCTCTCTGTTTTTGTGTAATTATAAGTCCTGCTGTCTTTTTTACCTATCTGGGCAGAAGACGTGAGTTTTGATTGATCTTTGGTCTCTTAAGAGCTGGGCAACCCTTCCATAGAACAAATGGGTGCAGAAATAGCTGATAGATTTGCTGCCCATGTTCATAGTGATGTGAAGTGAGCTGGAAAGGCCATACACTACTCTGCTTTATTTCCTGATCGACTGGGCAGAGGGACGTATGTTTAATTTCTCCAGACTTGTCCTTCCCCAGACAGACATTTTGTTGAGAGGTTGTATTCAAGGATTATCTATGTTTGTCAAGATTTCCAGATGCCTAGGAAGCCCAGCATTTTCTCGGCACGTGAACAAATCCTTTCTACCATGCATTTATAGCAAATCTGACACTTACTGGAAATGCCCGCTGCACATGGTGTGCACACTTGCAGTAAATCCGATGTGGCTGGGGCTCTTGTGCATGTGCCCTCCTGTGGATTTTCACAAGCACAACAAGTTGGATGTGTCCCAAACATTTTAGATTAACTGTGCATGTTCAGACCATCTGTGCAACACATGTACCACAGGTCTAGTTGATGCTTTATGAGTTGGGCACGATGCATGCGCTACACAGCTCCTGGTGATGTATTTCAGTATAAGAGGAGTTCAGAACAGGATTGTGGCACACGTAGAAATCACGCTTTTCATTGGGAACCTCTAGGAAGAATTCTGCTGTAGGAAGAAGCTGATTTTTAGTTCTTCAGTCTCCTGATTTGTCACAGATAATTGTCCAGTAAGCCTTACCCTACCTTCAATGTGCTTTCCTATTGCACAGATTTCAAAAGGATGTGAGAAGGCAAAGGGTTTCGATTTTGGGGGGATGTGTGTGTATGTCTTGACTGGAACATATTTTCTTCACCAATGTGAATTCAAGCCAGAAGAGGAGAGAAAAAGAGAGTGAGCAACTTGGAGTATAGAGGAAAATGTGACCCAGGGCAGACGTTATCCATTTCCAGTGGCGGGTGGAAATGTTGAGCTTTGCCAGCCACCTTCAAGTCACCTCTCAAAATCAAGCCCAGAATGAGAAAGTTATAACTACTTCCATGCAATTCTCACCTTTTCCAGGTAAATAGAGAAAGCTGTAGTTGCCAGAGCAGTGATGAATCATGACTTCCTCCTATCCAGAGAGCCTTGGGCTTTTTCCCCCTCCAAACATTTAACTTACTCGCAGGGCTGTCAGAAAAGCAGTAGATTTTTTTCCAAATATCCATTTGCCTTTCCATTTATCTACTTTGATCTAAAATATAGAACCTGATGGATGCCCTAGGTAAATCAAACATTTTCCGTCTGCCAAAACGGTTTTGCAAATGCTTATTTCATGCCATTACCATTTTTCTGTTTCTAGCAGTAAATCAAAAAGTATCAGCCATTCATCCACTTTAAAAGTAATGCCTTTCCTTTGCATAATTACACATACCCAGTGGAGATCTGTATGCACAGTAAATCTATTCCTTTAAAAGGTTTCGCCTTAAGTACCACAATGACATAAATTGGTGTAACGCAAATTTATTTATTTAAAAGGTTTATTCTTTTAACTGATCACTAACTGTTATCCTTCCATTGTTTGATTTGGGTGGGGAGGGCTTTTATTAATGTATCAAGAGTTAATTCTGCAGCAGATGTTTATGTAGAAAGGTCTCACTCCTTACAGGACTTGTAGCAATTGATACGTGTGTGTAATTTATTCTCATTACAGGTTTATTCTTAACTGGTGTTCAGGGGGCATTCACTGTATCTCCAGTAGATCCTTGAGAATTAAATAGTTTAATGAATGTAATGAGCAAACCTGAAAGAAGTACACGTAGAAAAGCGTATATATTTGGACATTACCTCTCCAAATTTGCAAATAACATAAGTACAGTATTAAAAGTGAGTGAGAAGTTGCCAAAAATAAATGTCTTCCAGTAATAAGTGCCCCAGACAGTATTTTGGCAAAGATTAAAAAAAAAATGGCTCTCTTCATCATTCTCGTGTAAACTTGCTCATCTTTGTAAGTCATGCTTGTAGCTCTCAGGGGTGTCAAACCTAAAGCAGACAAGCCCAGCTGGTGGAAGCCTGGGAGTGAAATGATGAATTTTTTAGCAGATCCAAGTTTATTTTTAGGCTTTATAGAATTATCTTTCATTTCCCTGTGAGTGAAATTGTAGGAAGTATTTAAAAAAAAAAAAAATTTAAATGAATAAACTTTACCAGAACGGCAAAAAGTAGCAAAACACTGGAACCTAACTACAGTTGAGCACGTAAATGTAGCCCAATTGCATTTGAAATTGTGGCTACAGTATAATCCTGCAAATATTTACATACATGTTCAGTATAATGCATGTGAGAATTCTTGAGACATGCACCAAGTCTGAAGACACACCAGATTGCAGGTTAGGTTATGACATGAGCCATGTCATGGAGAACTGAACAAAATTCCTAGTGTGAATGTATTTTCTGTGGATATATTTTCCGTGGTACTGGATGTGAAAGCGAAATTCAAAGTGGCTGTATTTCATTAGGTTATGCAATAAAATCGCGTGTAAACATTTTGGGGAGAGGATGGCTCATAGGAAAGTTTGGGGTCTTGAATCTCATTTGGTTAATGAAGGTACTTTCATTAACACAATCAAAATATTCAACTCTGTAATTTCACACTATCCTTTGCAAAATGTTATCTCTTTTTGCTGGCGTTATAGAGCTCTCAACATTCTTTACTACAGTTGGAAAGGAACAACTGCTTTAGTATCCAAGGCAAACCTGGGAAAATGCCATGGGCCTGGGATGAGAAGATCCATATGATACTTGCAGATCTAGCAAGGGCTGTATATTGGTGGGAAGAAGTTTATTACATGCAGCTCCACATCCCTTGTCCATTAAGGTCACACTTTTGAGATTTCGTTTGAAGTGGATTTGTCTTTTTTGTGTCTTTTTCTAACACATTTAATAGATCAGAGTTTGCCAACTCTCCTTTTTGATCAGAATTGATGGCGGTGGTTGCAGTCACAGAGCTTCACAATGGTATTGGGGTACTGGGGAAGAGTAACAAATGCTGGGCAGAAGGGCTTGGGGAAAATACTCCATTCAGGTGTTTTGACTCAAGTTGATTTACATACTCTGAAAGTCTGACTCTGATTCTTGTTTTACGTCCATTCTAGCTGTTCCATTTCAGACTAATACTGACCTGTGACAGTAAATAGCAGTCTTTCTTTAGTATTTAGTTTGCTACATAAAGTTGTGCAGTATAGTCCAACTGTTTCAGCCAACCTGAGTAACATTGACAGAGGTATATGCCCTGGGTAGGAAGAAAAAGCACTCTTAACTGGTTTGTAATGGTTCTTGATAGTTCTAAGGGCAGGATTGTGTGTTGTAGTTGTCTGTGATAGAGACTGGACTACTAAGTGACAAAGATGCCTCTTTGAATCCCGTGTCCTAGAATGAGCTCATGGGAGCTGCTAACTGGGAGCACCGGAGGCTGCAGCCCTCCCCAGTGAAACAGCCTCCCCTCTGTTCTGCAGTTGGGAACCGGAGGAGCCACCTTAAAGAGTGAGAGAGTACCTCAGCTCCCAAACCGGCTCAATCTTTGTCTTCCCATGCTGTTTGCATCGATGCTAATCAATGTTAATTATGGTAGTGGGGCTTGTGATGTACTCATTATAAAAGCTATCCTATTTTTCTGCGCTTGTACAGTCTGTAACACAATAGAGCCCTGATTGGGGTTCCCTAGATGCTACAAATAGTAATACAAATTGTTATAATAATGAATACGTGGCTTATAGTGTAAGACGACCAAACTCAGTTCATACAGCCTGCTGAAGCATCACTTGATAATTCTGTTTGCTGTTACCGCTAACCATGGCATACTGGATGTGTCTTGACAGCTGGGGCCTCAGCGCAGTAAACCATTTAAGCTTTTGTTCGTGTTTAAATAGGTGCTTCTTTTTAAATTTGCATTTGCGGCTGTGGTTGTTGGTGTGAATGTATGCTTAAAGTTAAGCGCGTGCTCAAACTCTTCTGATTCAGCATCTTATTTGTGCTGGGCTTATTATCCCACCACCACTCCATGACTGTACTGGGAGTTGATGGGCACTGAAGGACAGGGTGCCAGGATACATGTTTCTTTCTTAGGCTGAAGGCTATAGGTACAAGAGCGTGAAGATGCTTCCTCCCAGGTGGTGAGCAGCCGCTTGGGTGTTGGTTGTCACAAGTGTTCCCACCTTCTGCAGGGGCTGGAAGTGGGTGGAAGCCCAGAGCTGGGAGCTGACGCTTTTCTTCCGCCAGAGGCTGCGGTCCCCTTCCTGGTGTCACTCCGTGCTGGGCACCCTTGTACTAAGAGCTGACACCTGACAGGTGCACTCTTCTGTGATAACTTTGGTTCAGTTCTACTGTTATCCTCACTGGGAATTTCAGCACCACTGTTTATATGCATTAATTGGTATAAATAATTACTATTCAGCCCCTGACTCCGCATTCCCAAGCCTTACCCTTATGAGTTCCAGTGACTTAAATAGTCTCATAATTTGTTTTCAAAGAATGTTTTCCACAAAGAGTCCCTTATTGCTTGTTACCTGGTTTGTTATAGATATTGATTCTAGTCCCATTTTTTGAATTCCCCCCAGACTGCATGCCTGCATTTTAGTTCTCTATATGCAGTTTAGGTGTCTGATTATCTGCCTGACTTAGTAAGTTTTCTATTGTGTACCACACCATGTTTACCAAGCCTGTGTAACAAAAGTCGTTTAAATTGTTAAGGTGTTATATTACCTCTCTTAAGTGTGTATGTATTTTTAAAAGGAATTTGAGTCGGTGTTGAGTTGCTTCTATGTTTGTAATGAATTTAAAATATTTAGTATAGCTGCTAGATTTTTCTGTTAACTGTGCTTTACTGAAATTTCATGATCTATAGCACACCCTAGTGATAACTGGAAATCATGAAGTTAGACCCAGTCAATTTTACTTCTTTTGTGGTGAAGCAAAACTTAGGACTCCACTAAGCAAAGTCCAGGAAAGTAAATGCCTTCATATCCAAGATGGGAATTGGGTTGAATCCCTTGGTTTGTAAAACAAAAAACAGCCTTAGAAATTGAGACTACAGGATTTCCTTCTGTGAAAAGAACATCTGTATAATGAGTTCATCTGGTTTGCAGTCTGTAATGTTGGACATATTTTAGAACAGACCGTGGGGAAAAGCAGCCCAGGGTTGTGTGAGAAGAGAGGAGAATATTTGTTGGGTTCCCTTTTAGACTGGAGAGAGCAACCAGACCTACATACAAGCATTGTGGAGGAAACCTGCAGGCAGTCTTCATCGGTCAGAAGCCCAAATGATCATTTAGTGTCTTACAGGTAGAACATTAAAATTTATGCTAGATATTCAACTCCTCCTTTTGCAGATGGTTAGGTTACTTGGTTTTTCAAGGTGATGGTATTATATTTATTTTTCAGGGGCCAGCAGGCCCGTTATGATCCTGCAGAGGGATGTCCACCTTCCTAACTTTAGGCTACCTTGCATGCACCTTTTTCTGGACTTCTGTATTTCAATAATTTCTTTTTAATTGTCTGAATGCACAGGATGTCAAGGGTTCCAAATTGGCTGCTGTTGACCCCTCGATGGGGTGAGAGGAGAAAGCAGGTTTGAGAAGGACTCTGAGAAAAAGGTGTAATTAAATAGTCAAAAAGGAGGGCAAATATTTATCAGAGGTGAAATCAAATTGGTGACATGTGGATAACACTGAATGGAAGTGAAAACAATATGAGCATCAGAGAAGAGCGTAGGCCTTGTAAGTTACGGTGGTTGAAGTTAAGAGAAACAGAGAATTCATCAGAGAAATGTGAGTTACCAGTGTCTTCACCTCCCAGCATGTGAAAGCTGTACTGAGGATCCACTGCAGGTGCTGCCGAGCACTCGGGTGGCTTGTGCAAGTTCGGTATGCCTGGAGTGTTTTTGTTTGCTCTGTCTGCTTAAGCTGCAAGGAACTAAGCTATCTCAGAAGGAAAGCAGGTTTGGCCAGCAGACAAGCAGTGCTGAGGCTGTCGTCGTTTTCATGAAGGGCCATGAAGGCCTGACAAGTGCAAGGCAGCCTGTACCAGTACCCTACAGCAGCTTGCAGCTCCAGCTTGGCTCAACTGGGAGATCTGATCCTGTATCTCTGTTACACGTACGGAGCGTTACTTGCTCGGGTAAGGCAGAGCTAAAGATGGGGTCTTGCTTTCTGGCTCGCTCACGCGTGAGAAATCAGTAATATTTTGGGGAAAGGCAAGCTTCCTCTCAGACCTCTGCATTTCACCCTTGTCAGGTAATCCAAACAATAATGGAAATGAGCATTTTGTTTTATGTAAATAAAAACAAAAAGTTTGCAATAATTTATGGTATTTATTTAAATGACATGCAAATTACTTTGTGAAACTTAGGGGGGAAAGCAGCACAACTGAAACAGCACAATTGTTTCCAAGAACATTCATTTCAAATCCACATACAATATTTCATTCATGCTTAATTATTTCCCCAATGCTAGTCTAAGCATTACTAGTTTCCTTTGTCTCTCTGCTTTTGCATGCAGTGTGATTAGCAAAACTGCTTGTGCTCTACCAACTCCTGCACATATGGGGTTTAGCCTCTTTGTTCACGGGGTGGAGCAACAAGCACTATGAACACTCACACTGCCAAATTTGGCACACGTGAGCCCTCCAAAGTATACAGATACCACCCGTTTCATTTAAATCCCTGTCCATATTTTGCATTGCTACCATAATGGCAACTCCATTGTCTGGGCGTATTATTTGAAGCGGCTTTTCTCCCATTGTTTGTGCACTGTAATCCTTGAGGTTTCTGTAGTCATCGTGAGCAGCTTACTTGAAAGAAATCACTTAGCTCTCACAGATCACTCTCTCTGAACCTGCTGGCAAAGGAACGGGCCATGACTAACGCATGAGACCTGTGATCTTTCTGAAGAAAATCTCTTCAGTAGAGTTTATAATTTGTTGCTTTCATGGGGCTCTGTTCTCAGGGTTTGGACTCGGCGTTATCTTTCGTCCCCCATGGATTTTTCTACGAGGCATGATGGGAACGTAGGCTGAAAAAAGAGTAATAATGCTGGCTGTGGCTGTGTACCCTAACAACATTTTACACACATTTCAAATACTAGCAAAGGGACACATCTACTGTTTGACAGAAATTAAGGACAGTTGTTTATTCTAATTGCAGCAAAATCTTAGCCTTTTATTCTTCCGTGGTATAGATTGGCACATCCTGCTGTGAGTCTTTTCAACAGACTTTTGAGAACTGAATGCTTGTCTACTTAGGGCAGAATGAAAGATCCCCTGGAACTTGTCATAGAGAAGGGGCTGCCCGGTTCTTTCCCTTTCTAGCATTCAGTCATCTGCTTGGTCAGTGCCCTCGCTCCAGTGGCACTTGCCTCGTGATTGTGTACATGCATGATGTTGTAGGTAAAGCCATTTGGCATTAGCTGTTCTTTCTAAATTATGCCTGTTACCAGTTTTGAGTGCACATCATTTTACTCCTGAGACATCATTTATGACATTTTTAAGGCAGTGGTTCCCAAACTGAGGTCTGCAGGAAGCCAGCAAAGGGCCTCTTTGTAGTTCACAAAGAGTTTCCAGCTCTTTTTGTTTCCAGAGTCTAGATCATGTTACAGGACAACTATAAATTTAGTATAAACACTGCCCTGCTCTTCATTTAGCTTGGCAATAGCTTTTTAGGGAACCCTGTGGTAGCCACATAGGCATTATGTGATCCCAAATGGTGACACCCTTGCGACTGCAAGTGAAGCAGTGAGGTGGCCCGGGAGGCAGGGTTAAAATATAACATGCTAAATTGTGTAAGCCTGAAAATCACACTATAACTCATTTGAGTATTTGCAGTGACTTCTGGAAGCTTTGAATCTGGTCCATCATTCCAAAGTGACTTAAATTCACCTTTACATCTTCTTGCCCCGAGCCTATCACATGAGAAAAGCAAACCAGGCAATGCAATCTGTACAAGCTGGCCTCTTCCCTTCCACCCGACTACCTAGCTGACTGTGAGCTCCCCTCTTCCCTGCCACGTTATCAGAAGTCAGGCCCAAGAAGGCTGGAGAGAATTGTCCCGTGTTCCCAGAACAACAGGAAACTTCGACTAACAGCTTTGTAAAATTTGGGCTCTTATTTAGTAGCCATGAAGTCAGTGGAAGGTTGGAAGTGAAGTCAGCCAAGGGCCCTTGACTCTGATGGGCCTTAAGGCAGCTTCTTTGTGCTTACTCTTTGCGTCTCCAAAGTAGTGTTTGCCTGGGGCCAGAATTACATATAGCTGAACATTCACTATTCTCAGGCTCCACAAGTACCAGGTCATGGTACAGATTTCTCATACTACTGAATAGTATCGAGCACGGAAATCTGTCACTGATGTTATTCCATACACCTTCAAATGTCATCCTGCCATCCTTGATACTAGAATGCTTTGTTCCTTAACTGAATTTGCAATATGCATTTTAGATCTGATTTTGAACTTTGTCTACTTTATGTATGTGCTTTAATTAGAGGGTTGAAGAAACCTCAGGTGCACTTTTTTTGTTGGATACTTTCTGCAGGAGTGTGATGAGTGGAGGAAGTGGTTGTAGGAGATTGTCTCTCTTTTTTTTTAGCTCTTCTCTGTAAACCTTGCAGGTATTTTGTGTAGCTGTTTTTTAACCAGGATTTTATTTCCACTACAGTGTTCATACATGCTATAACATATAAGCGTGTGAGCTAATTTCAGGACACTGACTACTTTTACATTCAGATTTGCTGTAGCTTTTTTTCTGAAAAGGTCACAAAATGGCTACTCTGTACAGTAAACATAATTACTGAATTAGGCTGCCGAGGAAGCAAAAAAACAGCATAAATGACTACTGTAATATGAGTCTAAAAGAGCAGAAGATAGGTATACCATTTGCAGTTAAGGTTATGCCTTAAATGTCTTATTGCTAGCGAACACTATCCAAGCAAGCTGTTAATGTGCTTTATTCTGAAGCGCCAGCCTATATTTTTGGATCATTTTTCAAGACAGAGATGATATAAGGCAATTAATACTGTTTTGTGACCTTCTGCACCAGTAGTCCATCTTTTTTGGCGTTGAAACTGATTTTGCCCAACGTGGCATTTTATCACCTAGGAGTGTGTGGGGAGATCAAAGAATCACCTTTTACAGCAGCGGTGGAATGATTTAGTTCAGTCACACTGTTCTTCAAATTCACCGTTTCCTACAAGCTGATGAGGCAAACCTCTTCTTTGCTTAATGTCACATAAGGTACATTGAAAGGCTGTGAAAAGACAGATGTTCTATATCTTCACTTCATATGCAAAAACCTGTTATATCCTTTATTTGCATTCAATTAGAAGTCAGACCCTGATGAATATCTAATGTAGGAAATGGGGAAAAGATTTGCCATCAAGCATATGCTTGGCTTGTAGCGGATCTCTGTAACCTGCTGTTGTGTCTTGCTGTAGTGATTTGGTCATTTTTACTCTATTATTCACACCTGCATGTGCAGAGGTGAAGGGTGTTAATAGGTAAAAATTGGAGTTACGTTCCTGGTTTTAGAAATGTTGCCTTTTCTCTTTGCACAGAGCTCTGGAGAAAGTGTCGTTCCTTTTAAACAGCCATTCTGCAGTTCCAAAATTTCCCTTACTAAGTGGCTCTGTTTAAGGAGGTAAATACTAGAGCATTACTTTTATATTCATTTTCTCTTCCAATATAGGTTTTGCCTTTTTTGATCTTGTGAAGCTCCCCATTTTCTTGGCAATCCAGAGCATAATATGAGGAAAGCTGAAGTTATAAAACTGTAGTGTTGTCAAGAAGGGAAGGTTCAAATTATAACTATAATATGAAGCAGAAATGGCAGACTCTTTCAGAACAGATGCTGTTACTGCTGTGACCCTGTAAGAGCCCACATGGCGGGGTATTGCGCTATCAAGGGAGAGCTGTAGATCTATCTAGAGCCCTAGACATTAGACAGGGATAAGCAAAGCAGCTTTTCTTCACTGCAGCATAGGATTTCCCAGACTTCTGGGGGAACTGATGGAAATCTCCTACTCTCCTAAGTTTGGATATGATTAGAAACCTGCTTTGTTACATCTTCCACGCCCTTTCTTCTCTGTGGACCACTTCCATCACATGTTCTGGGCAACACGTGTCTTTTCTTCCTTTTTCTTCCTTTCCTCTTGCTTTGATGTAACCAGTAAATTAAACCAGCCTCACACGTATTCAAGTTAACACATTGACACGAAAGGCAAATCTCAAGGGTATTCTTAGGTGCTTTGCAGACTTAGGCAAATGGATCTATATTGCCTGCACGTGCCTCAAGTTTTGAATGTGGTTTTTTTTCCTGCCATAGTGTGTCCTGGGTTGAGTGACACGGGACTAATTTCCCTTCTAATGCTGGGGAAAACTCCACTTTTGGAAGACTCTAGTGTCTTAATTTGTGAAAATATTTACTTTATAGCCAGCTAGGCTATGTGGGATTCAAGGTCTCAGTGTTTTCAAGCCTTGCCAGGTGCAGGGATGAGGAGGAGCAAGGCCTGGGCATTTGACCCAGGCTGGCCAACAGCATTATTTCATACCATGAGCGTCACATTCTATATAAATTAGAAAGTTTGCTGCTTAGTTTCTCTCTCCCTTCATGGCAGCAGTCCAGAGAAACTCCTTGCCCCGGTGCCGGACCCCTGAGCCCTTCCCTTCCTCCCGAAGCTGTTGCGCTCGCAGTGTCCGGCATTTCCTGTCCCTGCTGGGAACGCACAGCTTCCTGCTGATAGAATTGGCTGAGTATAATTCTTGTATATCTTACATTGGTATCGGGATTAATACTGGTTCTTTAGTATTATTGTTAATTATTTAGTCTTATCCGATTAAATCTATTTATATTTCAACCCTTTTGTTTCCTTGCTTTCCCCAATTCCCCTTTCCAGGTGGGGAGGGGTCATCGGGTGATAGAATAATTGTCTAAATGACAATAAATTGTTACGGGTTTTCTCAAACCATAACATAGTGATAATAAGAAATGTAAATATTTGGGGGGCAGGGGGGAAGTGCAACTAGATTGAACAATGAAACTAAGTCTGTCCCATACAGTTGCCTAATAGTCATGGTTTTTTTTCTGGGATTCTCTGGCACAGAAGAAAATTTAGAGAAACAGGTTTTTTCTGTCCAACAAGATCAAATGCCTCATCTTAAAAAAATCTGTCATGTTTCCTGTGAAGTAGGTAGTAGGTCTTTCAGATAATTGCATCAGGTATTTCTGGACAGTTGCTCCAGACTGACCCTGCTCCTGATGGGCATTTTCTCAAGACTCCGTAAGGAGCAAGCCGAAAGCCAGAATGAATCATTCTGTTGGTAGCAACAGCCCATCTCCAGCTGAAATTGTTCCTGACGCCCCTTGGCCTGTCTCCTAGTGTGTCAAAAGCTGTGAAAATACGCAGTGAACCCAGCACGCTGAGGACATGCTGAACTGGCTTGTAGTTATTTTGGGTTCTGCTGTATGTTAGGAAAGGACTTGACAGAAATCTGTCAAACCAGAATGCCAATGCACCATTGTTGTAGTTTATTCCTGATGCTTCCTTTTGGCAGATGACTTGAGGACTTTGAGGGTGAAAGGGAATTTTTTTTTTCCTCTTGATTTTTAAAAGTATAGAGTTCCTAGTAACCTGAATAGGAAAAAGATGTAAAACATCCTGATAAAGGAAATTAAATAGTGAATCAATGTTGATAAAGGGGACAAAGAGAACTACAATATAGGAATAACAATAGCATTAGTACTTAAAAGAGCCCAGCATACTGCAGTGAATACAATGAGGTTGTTGACAGGATGCGATTTGCAGCAGGACCACCTTGAACTGCTCTCCACCAGCTCCTAGAATTCAAAAAGCATGTGAACGTTTATCTCTAATATTCTAATATATTCTAATATAAACTAATTATTTGTTAAGAGTGGATGTTGGAATGCATAAATACATGCTAGAATTACAGTGAGAGATCTAGCTGGAATACACAGTCCGGAACAAGAGAATACAGCCAGCAGAGCTGTCCCTTCTGGCATTTGGGATCACTTTTCCCCGACTGCAGAGCGTGTAGCCGCAGCCCTGCGATGGCGAGGTTTGGGAAGCCACCAGATGGAGCCCGCCGGGTAGCAAACGTGGTCAGGAGAAAATCTATCGCGGGTCTCGCTGCTTCGGTGGGACCGAAAATAGGACCTCTGTGCTGTTATTTAGCCCAAACTCACAGAATGTCTGGTGGAATGTGTGGTGGGCTGCGTCATGTGCATCGGTGGATGCTCACCAAGGATAGTAAGGGGCATGCCATCAGGTGCTGCCTGGTGACTATGTACAGGGTCGAATCTTAATCCAGCTGGTAACAATAACCAGATTCCCATTGACTTCAACAGAGTCAGAATTTCTCTGAGAGTGAGATTTACAGCAGCGTGTACATCCTTAAAGGATACACTTTGTACTGTTATCTTGCATTTTCATTCAGTAACTTCTACCACAGAAAAAAATTAGACCTAATAAATACCTGCAGATGTAGCCCTAATAACCTGTGTTTATTGTTAACCAGAGCAGTGAAGTAATCATTCAGTTTGGGATATAGTGACAAAAATTCCCTCCTTCGATGTCTGTCAGACTTTATTGCTTTTAATTTTGCTCCTTGCAAAGCTGCTTGTGGCTGGAATTTGGGGTGTTACTTCTTAAAATATACATGGCATTTTGGTTCTTTGCTCATTTTAGGAATTACATTTGCTTTTCACATCTGAAACATAAAAATCAAGAGCACCAGTAGACCTGTAACATTTTGAGTTGTTACACAGAGAGCTATTTTATGTGATCGTATAAAGCATGGGGAGGTTAAGAAGTCCCCAGTGCAGCCACAGGAAAGGGACAAAAATTGTGAGTTATATTCCTTCTCCATTGCCTCATCCTTCTTTTTCATCTTCTCAACAAGGAACTGAGGGGAGATGGTTTACCTTAAATCAAAAATGAAATTGTAATAAAGGCTTAGTTGACAAAACCGAAAACCTCTGTTAACAATCTGTTCTTGGGAAATGGCAGAATTTTTAAGGTCAGGCAGTAACTTTTCAAAGATTGTACTAGCATTAAGCAGCAGTGTGTGATATTTCAAGAGCCGTATGTGACACAGCTGCGTAACGCTGCTTCGGCGCGTCGCTTGCTGGATTGCATATGGTGCTCTATCCACCTGCCACGCTGCGCTTCACCCGGCTGCTGCCTGAAATAAACCTGGACACACAAATATTCGCAGGTGACAGTCTCCCATTAGGGCCAGGGGTGTCCTGATAGCATCTCCCTCCTCCCGTACGGGCTCCGCGGGGATGGGGAGATGCTCAGAGCACTGACAGGCTCCAGCATCCTTCATGGAGCCGCAGATGCTCCCCGCGGCGGGTTGTGCGGTCCCAGACGAGCACCAGGCGCTAGCACGGGGCCTGACCGTGGCCCTGAGCCGGGGCGGCCCCACGCCCCAGCCTTGCCGCCTCACGCCGCCCCGGGCTCGGCGATTTGCCCGCCGAACAAGCGCGGGAGCGGCTGCACAGCCCGGCCGGCTCCCCGAGGCGAGGCCTGCCGCCGCCCCGGACGGAGGAAAGGGCGGGCCGCCGCCGGCTCGGCGCTCCCTGGGGCGGGCCGGAGGCCGGGCTGCGCGGGGGTCGCCCCGCCGGGCCGCGCTCCTCCCCCGGCAGCGGCGGCGCAGCCCCTTCCCTGCCGGGCCTGCGGTGAGGCGGGCGCCGGTCGCTGAGGTAGGCGGGAGGCGGGAGGGAAGGGCCGCGGCGGTGCGGGTCCCCGGTCGGGCGGGGCCCGCTCTCCCCTCCGCTTCCCGGCGAGCTCCCCCCGACCCCGGCCCGCTGTCAGCGGGGTCCGCGCGGGCGGCGGCGGCGGGGAAGGCTCCAGCAGAGGCCCGGGGGCGGAGTGGGGAGCGGGGGCCGCGGGGCGCCAGCCCGGCGGGGGCTCGGGGCCGGGCCGGGGCCTGGCTTCCTCCCGGCAGCCGCTCCGGCCCGCGGGGCCGCCCCGGGGTTTGGGGCGTCGTTGGGGTGCGGCGAGATGAGCCTTAAAAACGGCCAGATTCGGGTGGAACTCAGCTTTAGGCGCCGGTTCCCCTCTCCTCAAGTTACATTGCGGCTGTGTCATCGAGTCAGCAGTGGTAACCCTGGAATGGGCCTTGTAGGAAAATAAAAAGAAATATATCCGAAGTGTAATTAAATTTCGGCTGTTTGAAAGCATTTGTAATTACATTTTATGCTCAGCCTATTTTAGTCATAAAGATTTTAATAAATTTTAGAACGTTTGGAACATGCTGATTAGTTTTAATGAGCTGAAGTTTATGTTTTTGTAGTGAGTCAGGGAAAGCATCTTTAATTTTCAGGCTTGGTTCAGATTTGGAAGATACCACTGCAGTGTTCTGCCCCAAGCATCTCTACAGGGGAACGAGCTCTGCTGTTTGTGTGTCTTCCAAAAGTGTTAGCTCTTTTTTTGTTCTTAACTGAAAGTCTGATTGTTTTGACTTTAGCATCAGCTAGCTGATGCAAGCGACCTGTAATTCTCTTTTTTGGATACTGCCTTCAAAATGGAGAAGCTGGACAGGAAATGAAAAAACAAATAATTCCACCCTTAATTTATAAATTAAAAAGATGTTGAGTAGGTCTGAAAAAATTAGGGGCTGAAAGACTTATGGCCAGTCTTTCACAGATTACTTTGTAATTTAGCAGTCCAGGTAAGCGGGATGTCCTAAGTGTCTAGATGGGTTAGACCCCAGATTTCCTTTAATCTTAGTGAAAGGAGATAATTCCCACTGAAATTAACAGCTACCTGCATTTTTAGGCATCCAAGAGCCTTGTAAAATCAGCTCCTAGGTTCCTAAAAGCAGTTTATTCATGTTACGATTAAATTTGTTGCTGCTTACGTGAAATAAACCAGTTAAATGCTTTGATAAATTTACACGCTATGATAAATACACAAAAGAAGAAAGTAAGCAATGTTCTTAAGGTCGCAGTTCTTATGAAACGGTGTTAAAATGAAACGGTGTTAAAATGCTCTTTTATGCGTTTCAGTTGAATTCAGATTGTCTAGCAAATATGTGAGTTTCTTACCATTTAATATAATTGACTCTCAAAAAATTGAACATCTGAATAAATGTATAGTCAGCAACATAATTATATTATTACAATAAGTATTTGTAGGTGTGGTGAATCCTCATGGTTGGGAAGGAAGAGTATCAAATACTGAGATAATGTTTTATACTGTTTTAATCTTTACACCAGTAAGTAGGAATAAACCCTAAATAACTGAAAATTACAAATGTAGAGCAGGGTTTAAACTGGTATATTTAAACCAAGTTTTACTGGCTGCGGATGCCAGTCATGATTTAAATCAGGCAGACCACCTGCTTTGCAGATTTCAAATAGTACAGTGCGCTCTAAAGGTAGGATTTTCAGAAAGTGATGATTTAGGAGCACAAATGCTACTCAAGCCAACAGTATGAGTATGGACCAGTGATGAGACAGTCCTCTCTTGCAGATAGGAATATCTTGTTCCCCTGCCCATCCACAGCCATTATTGTAATAGTTAATGGACTTTTGGCCAGTTTAATCATCAAGTCAGATCTTTGTGCCCGCTGTTTTTTGTGAAGCTGTGTTCTTTACTCTGTCTCAGTTGCGAAGTACTTTGCGTTTGGTTTTGTTCTAATGCTGATCTCATATTTATTAAAAAAAGTCACAATACAGATAGAGCTGTTGCTATCTGTATAGTCCTGGGCTATCTCCTGGGCATCTCTGCTTGCATAAATATTTGCTGTTGTCTTGAAGTTTCAGTTTGAAGTTCTATACAGATCTCACCTCACATTCTTGCTTATCACTGTATGGTGTCCACGAAGATAAAGTTAACTCCTGGTAAGAGGACTTAGACCTATGTCTTCATTGCTTGGTAGGTTTAGAATTTGTCCTGTAGGTGATTTTTGTTCTATGCACGTGCATATTGTAGAGATGTTTATTGTACTCCGTTAACTCAATAGGAGGGTGTAAGGAGCAGTGAGGAGAGCTCAGCAGTGGTCCAGGCTGTGTACTGGTTAGAATATCTCCTGCGTGGACATTTGGGAGGGTGTTAATTTTTCCATAAGTGAGACAGTGAGCCCAGGGAATAAAAGGGCTTTTGCCCATCTAAAGTCATCATTCTGTGAAGGGGGAAGTCGGGTAATGAGATGGGAATGTTAAACGGGAAGGAACTGAAATGAGGTTCACGCCATAGGTTAATCTGGGGACCCTCTTTGGTTGTTTGAATTAATAGGACTTTCAGTGAGTTGGGTATGATGTGATCCTTTTGTTATTTTAGTTCTTTCTGTGGCATTTTTCTTCTTAAGAAATGTACTTTTTAGTAAAATCCGTTGGTTGTAGGCTTAAAGATGAGATACAAACACATGATGTTATCGTTCTCTTTGGATAGGTAGAGCAGGATCATTGCTCACTTTGCTCCCCAGTCCCTGGGGTGAAAGAGAGAGCATCATCTAATTTAGTCAGAAGTACAGAGTCTAGCATCTCAGATGAGTGTTTGGGGAGACCACAAAGAGAAGAGGAACCCTGCCACTGAACTGTGGTGGTAAAATAAAAAAGGAAGGACTGTTATAAAACAAAACTTGGTTTCTCAGCGATTTCATTTTCCCAGACTCTTGGTGGTTTTTTTCTTTAAATGCTGAATATTCTCAGTGCCACGTGAAATCAGTAGGAGCTGTGAGGACTCGGCATCTCTGAAAGCTGGGCTCAATTTTATGGATGTCATTGACATTTCTATCCCTCCATTAGTGCACATCCAGTATTTTACATTCCTACTGTTTTTTAATGTCTGGGTGGGTTCTGTAGAAAATAATTTGCTGCTAGAAGCAAATCATAGTTTGTTTACTTGTCAGTTACACAATCCAAGTTTATAAATATTTTTGGCTGTCTTCTGGTTCTGCCTCTGACACACAAAACTTACAACTCCTTTTAATCTAGGATAGGATTCTTGTTCCTTGTATTTCGCTGAAATTTTCAAATATGCTTATATTACCATTCCGCTCGCCCAGTGATTCTGATCATTAGGTTGATGTGAGCCGCAACTTTGTGCTCTGCATTCTTGCAGTTGGCTTCTTACAGACCGTACCAGTCTGTCAGGTGTTAGAGGTTTGCAGATGCAGAGCTTTATAAGCCTTTGTTTGATTTCCTCAGCCTAAAGCTAGCTGTCTGTCTGCGGATATTTTTTTTTACTATTTTTTTTTTTCATGGCTGTTTATCCTAGTAGCAGGTTAAACTTTTGTGGAGTCTCTGTGCTGCAACTTGTTCATGTATTGTTAAAAGATCCGGCTTTCATGGCCTGTAGTGTATGGTTAAAAAAATACATGCTCACTCTAAATTGTCTAATTGAGCACCATAATTCTTCATCAGAACTGGAAATTTTCAAAGAAATTCATAATGGTGTGACTTCATAAAAGACCTCTGCAACATTGCTCCACTCATCTGTGTCTTTGTGCTGAATGTAGGAGTCTCTGGGATTAGTTCATTGTGTGTGAGTGTTGTAATATGATTATCTTTTAATGGCTCCCACTAGTGCTCTGTCTGTACAGTCTAAAAAAACCCCAACACCTAACTTGTATGTGCTCTGCATCAGCTGTTTGTATTCACTAAAATTCACTACAGAACTTAAAATATAGTGAATATACCAGGAGATCATAGAAATGCTACTAGGAGTTGAGAGAAAATGAGTGCTCCTTGTAATGTCTTTGAGAATTTTGAGAGTGATGCTCATATTTGGAATTAAGTAGGAACAGCTCTGCTGTGAAGAATGCTCTTCTTCAATCAAGCCAAAAAAACCCAAATAAGTTTTAATTTTGCAAGTGGAAATTCCCTTTGGGGAAGCTGTGAGGGGAGTAAAGCAGTAAAATAGTTTACTATGGAAAAATATTTACACTTGCTTGAGTTCCAGTATGTTTCTGCTTTATCTTAAGGCTAATACATTATCGTGAATTTGTGTGTTCACCACACTTTGCATGCCACCAGACAGCAGTGTGATTCCTGTTTTCATTATGGTCTGGTGTTTGTTTTTTTTCCCTATTGAGCCAGTTGTACTTTGAATCTAGTGATGAAATAGTTTTTTATTGATTGAGAGAAACGTCAGAGTGGCAGATCACCTTTGCACTGCCTGAGATGCCATGTCACCATAAGGAAACTTCCTAAGTATTGGCAATGTGGCAGATGGAGTAACGCCAGTGCCTTTCCGTGCTCAGCCAGCTTCTACACGCTGCAGGAACCTGGTGCATCAGCTTCAGGTTTCTTTGCTCACAAAACATAATTTCATGTATATTACAATTAGATTGGTTTAGGAAATTGTGGAAGTCAATCGGTTTGATTGGGGGAAAGCAGATGATACTCTCAGCAAGAGCTGTGGTGTTGTCGTCTCCAACTTGCATAGTTCCATTTGTGATGCAGAACCTCCATACTGAAGCGCTTTGCATGAGGTGTTCTCTGGATTTAGCCCAAAGAGAAGCAGCGAATTCATTTCAGTGCTCAGGCAGTTGGGTTAGTCTGAGGTTGTGCTAAGGAGGTGTAGGACAAGCAGGAATCAGTTGCTTTCGCACTGAGGGGAAGAAGTCAATTCTGCAGTGCTTAGGGCTTCTCCGTGCTGGTGTGAATGTTCCTCTGAATGGCAATCTGCTCACCTTTTGTTAAGAAAGTAAAAACAAATACTTAATCTTCTCATTTTCCAACATTACCAGGCTTGGCAGTGTGAGCTCTACCAGTTGTATATTTAAGGTTTTGGTTTTTTTCCCTACTGCTCTAGGATGAGCAGAGCAGCCATTTGTTTATTACTTTGAGCTTGAATCATATTGAATGAGATAATATATAACTCTGGAAGCAGAGTGTGTTACTCTGCTGTCACTAACCGGCATGCACTGGCATTCTGATATGCTGTGGTGTCATAAGCCTGCCAAAAACCCAAAAGCAACAGTGGTAAAGCGAAGAGCTTTGATGTTTTCCTTAGACTGGCATGAAGATGAATGAAGTAGTGAGAGAAATGCAACTCTGCTGAATTTTCTACCGTGACTCTCTGCAGCTATGGAGCATGTGTGGTGCCTTCCCACAATCCAAATTTTTGTTTAGTGTCAGTAGTGCTTGGATACTGCAGTGACACGGCTGATTTGGAGTCAGCCATTTTAGTGCAAAAGAAAGCTTTCGCTTTCACAGTAGTTAATTTTTAATATGTAAAATTGTGTGATACCGCTCCACTTTCACTTTGCAACGAGGAGATCTGTTCAAGAAAGACTTGAACACAAGTTGGCTGGAATAAAAAGTGTTCTAGAGGCTGGAAAACCAAACATTCATCTGTTTGATAGTGCTAGAGTTACAGGTACAACAATAAATCTTCATTCTGTGTATATGTGATTATATTTTTAACCATATTGAATACGAGTTTTTCTCCCCTGTGAGCCCTTTCCTCAATTACTGTGCTGAATGGAAGGTATTTGCTTAATGAATAAGCTTTTTCTTACTGTTCAGTGCTAAATCCTCAGGCCTTATTTACTGAACGCTCTTCCAACTCTGCTATGGGGATGGAGTTTCTTAATTTCACTTCATGGGTTTTCCTCTGATCTGATTGGTCTGAATTAGTATCTTTCATTAGTATTGAACCTATTTTTGCAACATGAGATGAGGTTATTTTTAGTATCTCTGTCTGTTCTTCTGTCATTAAAGTAGTCGTTAAAGTCAAACTTACTTTGCCAAACTGAAAGACAAAGAAGGGCTTTTCAGTGCTTGCCATTGTGTAACACTGCACTCAAGCAGAGCTGCGTTTGAATTCAGTTGTTATTTTGAGGGGTCAGGATTTTGGCAAATACCTCTCTTGAGATTGCAGGATGGGTGCCTGGAAAAGTTAAGAGTGTGGTAACCGTTTCTAAAAAGTTTGATTCGAGTGACTGGCTTAACAGCAAGCCAACGTTAGGTACAAAATAAGGGGTAAAATGTTTTTCTGAAGGTAGAACCTTTGCTTTTTTAAAGCAGAGAAGCTCTACTGTCTTTTCGTGCGGCCTCTTTCCGTGCTCACTATAGTCACTGGCACCTGCAACTCTGAGGCACGTGTTTGCTTGTTGTGCCTCCTGATTTACCTGCTGTGACAAGGCAAGCAGCCTGGGCAAAAGAATATGTAATATGCAGGAATTCCAAAAAAGTGCCCTGTATTAGTATTTTTTTTTCAAACTAGGTCTTGTTCGTGTGCCTTTTCTTGGGGTTGCGTTGAGTGCAATAGGGTGGCTTCGCGAACCCTCACCTGGGCACGTCCTGCTGCCCTTTTTGTTAGCAGTGGCTGTGGCAGCAGCAATGGGTAGCCACGCTCTCTGGGGGCCTCTACGGAAATGAGTGGGCTTATATAGGCAGCTGCAGAAAGTGAAGGAGGGGGAAAAGCTTTGGTCTCAGAGGGATCATTCTCAGGGCCAGGTATCTGCCCCATGCTGGACACTTGGCACTGCGTGTGAAGGAGCTGAGGTCCCATCTCGCTGCCTCCCGCTATGCAGGAGGGTCATCTTGCATGTCTGCTCTGAGTCCCGACCACCCTACACATATAACCCTGCATTTCTGATGCCTTGTCTCCAGACCTCCCCATTTATTCCCAGTCCCAGGTCTCTTCTCCTACTCCTTCTGAAATCTGTTCCCTTCCTCAGGCTCTTATTGCTTGCTATAGCCAGCCTCACGCCTTCAGAAATCAGCGCAGAAGTGTTTAAGTGTGTAACAAAACGGGGAGAAGAACTGATATGTGAAAAGAAACAACTGATTTGTGGCAAGAATTAGGACAAGGAGAAAGATGTCTGGCAGATTTGTCAAATTATAATCTGCTGTTTACAGTAGAGTGAGGCTCTGCTTTGTCTTTTTCTCGGAGCTGTGCGTGATGCTGGACACCTGTGGAAATTGCTCGAAGCAAAGGCAATGTACTGTAGAATTAGTCTTAAGTCTTTCGTTGATGGTACTTGTCCTTGTTTGGTCGTCTGAATTTGTAATAAAACCAGATTTTTCTGGTCTACTCTGTGGTTTCATTTGCAGTTTCAGTAACCTTTAGCTGTTTTCTAATAGGTTTGTTTTTCCCATAAATGAAAGAGAAAGCAAATTTTTCTTTTGCTGTATTGACCATGCCTCTGTCCTTTTAGTCTCACAGTCTCCTGAACTCTGTTTTTTCCTACAATTCATTTAGCAGCAAGATTTAATCCCTGTTGCAGCAATCAAAAGATAACTTAAAACGTCTTTTCTAGGATTTTAACTCGCCAAGATGCCCATCCATGTTGATGATGTGATGCAACTGTTCTGCCACCTCTCTCAGGAGAAGGGGATGAAAGCTGCTGTGAAACACTCTGGTCGAGGAGCACTGCTGGCGGGTGCAACAGCATTTCTTGGGGGTCTGGTAGGAGGTCCACCTGGAATTGCTGTAGGTAAGTGTGTTTTGCTTTAGGAACAAGAAATGTGGTTAACTCCTTGAGTGAAGAAGCTATGAAGTCTGTGTAGTAAACATGGGTTGAAGGAAAGGGGCGTGCAGCGCTGAGATTTCATGTAACTGGGCTTTAACAAGATGCCATTTTATATGTCGGCTTTTTAGAAACGAGGTGTGCATCAGGAAGGCATGTGTCAGTGTTTCCTTCTAGGGTGGTGGTGACCTTGCTGCTTTGACTCCTGTGTGGCAAACAGGAAGCCATCCAGAGGTCTGAGGTTGAGATAGCAGTGCCTTTGAAACCCTTTGAACAAACTGTTAACAAACCTCTTGCTTTTGGTGGGTAGAGCCCTGGTTCCCATCTGCTGAGGGACACCAGTGTCCGAGGTGAAGGGATGAAACAGAGAGCAAACTAGCAGGCTTTGAGCTAGTTAGTGCGGGCTCTACTCCAGCACTGCCATGGGGAATGAGGAGTAGAGGGGTGAGGCAGGGGCAAAGGAGCACAAGAGGAGATGGTGGCAGTCGGGGGGGATATTGGTACCTGGTGGCACGAAGGAAAGGAAATTGGGATGTAAAGCAAGGGTGAATAGGTATTCTCAGCAAGGGACAGGATCATCTTCCTAATGATCTTATTAAAAATTATGTTTGTTTCTGTATTGTAAAAGTACCTGCTGTCCACTTCTCGATGAACTTTTTTTTTTCCTCTGGAATTTATTATTCCCTGTCGCTTTCCTTTTTGTCCTTGTATGGAAAATTACAGGAAGGCCAGAGTCTAATAGTACAGAGTTGTCTCTCTGTATCTTTTGTCCAGTTTGAAAGCTGCCTTGTCATTGAAGTCACATGGGCCTTGGTCCTTGAATGCTCCTTACTCCTGCGAGCAGTTCCAGCAATTTCACAGGCTTATTGGTATTGGAGTGAATTGCAGTATGCCTGCGTGAGGGTTAGCAAGGCTGAGTTACAAAAACTAAGCAAATAATACATGAGGAGTGATAACAGAAAATGCAAAATGAAGCTGTGTATTTACTCCTGTTACAAGTACAGAGCTTAATTAATAGCCAAAATTATATTTTGACAAACATATGACTGAAGTTATCAGGAGCAAAGAAGTCAAATTAAGCTTTTTCTAAGAAATTTGTAAGCTGTAAATCAGAAGTAAAAGTAAAAATGAAAGTGGCCTCATTCGTGAGTGAGATGATGAGAAGCACTGAAAATTATTCTCGGATGTGTTTTCTCATTTTGTTCAAGTGTTTGCTTAAGCTTTCATAATGTCTCCCAGTCAAGCTCGGTGTTCTTCAGCCACTGATGAAGGCACTGGAGCAAGTATGCTGATTACTGTTTACCAAAAGTGTATAATAATAAATATATATAATAAGTATACCATAAACCATGTCCCAGTTACAGTGCAACTAAATCAGAAGACCCTCATTTAACTTCTAAAATTGCAAAGGTAAATGACCCTGGGTCTTTAGTGGGTTTTAGGACAGTTACAGGGACATTTGCAATCAAGTGCACTTTCACTTAGACGAACAGCCTGGATAGATGTGGGACTGGGGAGCAGAGATTGTCCTTGTTGCTGCCTTGCACCAAGAATGAGAGGATAAGTCACCTTCCATCTGCAGCAGTCACTGGAGAAACTTGCAGCATATCGTGCTTTCTAAGGACTGCTTGCTCTGAGAAGAATGGATTGTGGCTGTGTTGCCTGGGGGGAAAAAGTGTGATCGTGTAACAAATCTTGTCTCAATAGACAAGGAGCTTAGATATCAATACTTGTAGCGGCTTTTGCATTAAGTGCCCCTAAATCAGATATTGATGTTCTCATAAAAGTTCCTTGAAGATGAATTCAGCCATCGTAGGCTTTCAAGTATTTCTGTGGTATCATGGGAAGAATTGTCAACTGAGTAAAAGCTGCAAATTACAGAATTTTTGTCTCATGAAAAACTATATTCCTGTGAGTGCTTAAATGACTTTTTAGGAGCAATCACTGGGGTGGGAATTTTGGAGGCAGAGTCGGTTCTGATGCCCCTCCATTGTGAGGGTTCTTCCTTCCACCAGGATGGTGGAGGCTGTCTCTGGGCAGCCCTGTCAGTTGTGTGAATTCCTGTCGGAGAGCACTGTGTTTGCTTAAACCAGGACAGTTGCAAATTAAACTGGTAATGTTGTCCCAAATCTGGGTTCTTTACCCAGTGTGCAAGCCAGTAACATACAGAGGAGAGGTATTTCCAAGTTTATTCCATTAATGCATAGAAATGGGAGCACACCTTAGTTTCAAAAATTCCCCTTTTTATACACTGATTATTACGTATTCTAACAATTAATACATATTCATTGTTATTCTCTTTAATGATCGGTCAAGATTTCTTCACTTCCTATGTAAATTAGTATGCAGACTATCATCTTCTTCCATTGTTCTCATTTGGATAGGTGGTCAATGAGTTGGTGGTCGCAGTCTCCACCTGATGGAATTACCTTTTACCAACTTCTCCTCTAATCTTGGCAACTCCAGGTGGCTTTCTCGGTTTGCTGATGAGGCCTACAGTTCATCACTCTCTTGACAGGAGTATCCTGCTTATCAACAAAGCTACATTGTCTAGTAGTTAGTTCCTCAATCTAAACTTAGATAAACCATGTCTAGTTAATATTTCTGTATAAATTATCAAATAGGTTTGGGGCCGTATAGAGGACTTTCAGCAGCAGCGGCAGGTTCCCTTGGTTGCTTCAATTACATGTTACATTTCATTTTTCTAATTAATATCAATGTTACTACCACAGTAACTCTTTGAAAGAGAAGAAATATGTAGGAGTGTAATGCTGGTTTCTCAGCAGCAGCCACAATTGTCAGCTGTAGAGGATCCCTCTGCTGTTATCTTGATGATCTGGAACCACTCTACTTACCAGGAGCATTTCTTGGCCAGCTGGGATGGGTGGTGCGGGTGAGGTGTTGATTTGGTAGATGAAAGTGTGAATGTCTGTAACCCCACAAAGCTGATGGGTTTAGTCTCTGTGAGCACCTTCTCAGGGGTGGACTTCAGAAGCAGAAAGCTTGGATGGTCCTGGGAATCTCTAGTAAGAGGTTATGTGTTGGCGGTTCTGATTGATAAGGCAATTGTTGGTCAGATGTTTTCCTTGGATGTGGTTTTATTTAGTAGTAGAGCTTATTGTAAAGAGACCAATGCCGTAAGGAGTGTTGTTTTGTTTCTGATGTCTAGCTTGAAGCTATTAGCTTTGGTTTTGTAAAGAGTTCCTTTGTGATTGCTGTGGACATAAAAAGCTTTAAAAGTCCTTCTTGGTGCTTTGAACATTGTGTATAAACCTGGCTAAAGTAGACACATCCGCAACTCTGCATTGATTTCTAATTAAGGTGGGAACATCGTTGATGAAGGCTGTGGGTAGAATTTCAGATTTTAACATTGACTGGCAAAGAGTAACATCTCTCTCTCTCTTCTAGGAGGAGCATTTGGTGGATTGCTTGGTGCCTGGATGACTAGTGGACAGTTCAGGCCGGTCCCTCAGATTTTATTGGAATTGCCTCCTGCTGAGCAGCAGAAACTCTGTGATGAAGCCGTTGGTATTCTCAGGAACTTAGACTGGACTGATATTGCTCAACTGACTGCTCTTGTAATGGGAAACGCTAGTCTCCAGCAGAAATTGACAGCAGTGCTGATAAATTACCTCACCAAAGAGCTAAGAGCGGAGATACAGTATGGAGAATAAACCTTCCCAGAGCGGGCTTTTTACAGTGTAATGAATTTTACTCTGACAATTGTCATTCTTCAGCATAGCAATTAGTAGTTATGGGTACTAATTATGAATATAGGCAGATCTAAGTATTGTTTTGGGGTTGGGTTTTGGTGTTTGTTGTTTTTTGGTTTGTTTGGGTTTGGTTTTTTTTGTAAGGGTAGTATTAGATTACTGCATTATCCTGACACTGGCTTGCTATGTAATTTTGAATTACTCTGCACTAGGACTGGATTCAAAGTCTCTGAAGGGAATTATGGTTCTCTTACGCTAATGTATCACTAGTTAAAATTTTTAAAGTCATTCTGTTTTATTTAGGAGATTTAATCCTGTTTGTGTAAGTGCTTTAAATTTATCTGTGAATGACATATAGGTGCCAAAGTAGCTAGGGCACTTTGAAGAATTTTATCTACTTTGTGTTTCAGTTCTGCGAAGGAAAGTTATAGGAAGGTATATCACGTTACTGTGAACTCAAATATCTCAATCCTTACTTTATTCTTTGTTGCATTTTTATTGTAATTCTTGAGTTATTTATTCCCTTCTGTAAGAAGTGAAGCCAATGCCTAAACAAGATTTAAAGGAACAGGTAAACAAACCGTGCACAATTAGTAGTTCCTAGAAAGGGAAGGCATGGCAAGAATACACTTGAAAAAAAATATCGGAGATGGATCTGCCATTTTTGTACTATCCCCAGGATTAGGGTTGTTTCAGCATTGGTTTCTTGACTGAATCTGAACAGCTGGTCCTCTGTTTGCATTAAAATATTCATAAGAAGCATCACAGCAGCCTGTGTTTTGCTTTAAAGTAAACGAACTCTTTAAGAACTGGGTCCTGAAATTTGAGGAAGAAGCCAGGCTTGTACTGGACAGCCAGCAGTTGGCAGCGCGGTGGCGGGGGGTTGGGGTGGGGTGACATGTCGGCTGCAGTTACCGCTGTAAGCTCCAAATGCAATCCTGCTGAATGTCCCAGCCAGTTGTTCACTATTTGTTTCAAAGCACTTGTAAGACAAGTTCGTAAGTAGAAAAATGTGCAGGTGTGCCGCCTTTTACACGTAAAACCAAGTGAAACTGCTCAGGTAATTTCATTTTTCCCCGAAAATAAAGATAGATCTCTGCATGTGGTGAGGTTTGTAGAAGTTGAGTTTTAAATGGTGAAGCTTTAAACTCAGAAGTTGCTATTGTATACATTTGATTAATTTACTTCTGCAGGTACCCTTTGCCATTAATAAATTCAGTGTACTTTCCTGCCTCGAGTGCAGGGCAGTGATTGTTCTTCTCATCATATAAAACCACTTTTTCAGTGATGTGAAGGACAGATGGAAGTGAATGGTAAGTGAGCACTTCTTACCCTGTCAGAGTTTCATAATGCCAAGCCTGAAATCAGTGTTTTTTCAGTTTCGTTGACAGATTGCACACACTGAAACTGGCTTTTTAAGATTTTACATACTGTGTATATCCATTTTAAAGTACTATTTTTATGAATGCAGTTACTTTTATTTGCAATTTTCTGGTTATTTCACACATTAAATTAACTCTTTCCAGAATAACACACTGCAAACAGCAGCAGATGATTGAATGATACAGTAGGATTGAGCCTGCCATCTTACAATCAGCAGTTCAAACCCAGCCATGAAAGAAGTTGACATCTGATTGTAAAGCAGGCCATATTAAAGATGATGGTTTCAGTTAATTTATCATAGTATCCAGTATTTAAACAGATCATTACAAGTTTCAGAGTGGTTTCAGACATCAGTATCATGACTCCCATTTTACAGGTATTCATAAATTTGGGCCCAAATGTAGGTAGTGAATTGATTTTTATCACTTGTATCAGTGTAACAGACATGAACGGAGCTTAGATTATGTGAATCCCGTCCTGTGCTCTCCCTGTTACTCTATTTCTTGGGGTATTCTTTCAAATGCTTTCTAGTATACCCTTAGACATGATAAACCTGTTAGAACTACAGTCTTTTTTAGCTTTCACTGGGGTACAAGGGATACATGTGTCATATGGATACCAACAGAAATTGGTTTTTAGTAGTTCGGAGTTCTGTATGGACCAGTCTAGCTTCCGTTAAACCCCACTGCTGCTGAGCTCCCGAGAGGCTTTATACTCTGTGCCTCAGAGTAGCATGCTCTTAGTCATTATAATAAATTTAACTTCCATAGGTTTTCAGATGACCGAAGTAAAACCAGGAAGAAATGAATCGAATTCTGTTTGTTCTCTGTATCGTTATTTAACAGGTTTGATACTTGTTGAACTACTTGGAAGGTGGCAAGTACCTGTTGTCAAAGTGGTAGCAATAGGTTTGCAGTTTGGTCTGAACCACATTTCACTGCTGGGAATAGAAGAACAGAATCCAGCTCAAGTGTGCATCTGAAGTGAGTTTGGACATACGAGAATTAGGAAATAACCACTTCTGATTGCGGAGACCCTGATACATAATTTGAGGGTGAATGAGCATGGGTTCATTGTTTGTTTTTTTGTATTTTAGTAGTTTATGACAATTCATAGTGTTGAATGCTGCAGAAAGATGCAATTCTACCTTTATTGCTCTGAGTATAGCCCTGTGCTGTCGTATCGAGGTCACCATGATATCCGGCATGTAGCCGTATGCGTGGATTTGGGCAAGTTAAAAGAACTCTTCGGCCGATTTGATCATCTGAGGAAAAGACCAGCTGCACGAGAATGTATTTGTATCCATCTGTCGCTGTTCTTGGGTAGAGGCATGGCTGTCCACCGCTCTGCGTCCCTTGTTGGCATTGGAAACGGCCACAGGCAGGAGATGGCATCTTCTGAAATCCATTCCAGCCGCGTAATGCCCAGGCTGGGTGTAAGGCTCAGCTAGTGCGTAGGAAACGAGGTAACGCAGTGCCAGCAGTTTCGGGAAGCAGCTGAAAGAGTCACTATGGGGAGATGTACATATTTATATAAAGAAACCATCTGTGATGCTGGTTATTAACCTGGTTTTGCTGTAGATGTGGCAGAATCAAGCTAGGTTTTCACTGGCAGATGGTGTATTTTTAGTTAAAAATTCCTTTTTTTTCCCTATTTTTTTTTTAAAGCTGTCTGATTTCAAAGTAGAAAGCAAGCATGATTATAAAGTATTATGTTAGCAAAGGGAGGGAATATCTTTTTTAAAAAAAATTTAAAATCCTGAATTCAAACATAGATTAGTAATTGAGATGTGCCATCTAGTGGCAATTAGATTATTTCTTAAATTCAGCCTATCGAGGCTGCCTCAGTATATGGATAACACAGTTATCTTTTTCCATGAAAAGCAGGGTTAATGTCTTTTTTTTTTTCTCTTACTCTGTTAAATTCCTTGCTTTAATGAATTTGTATTAGATTACAAATATCAGCCCAGTTACAGCCTAGACTAGAATTCAGATATGTTCCCTGCTGAAGTTGGTTTTTTTGGTGATTATCATATGTGAGCTACGACTGCACAAATATTTACTGCAGCTGCATGTCACATTTAATTATAGGGAGAAAATACACAATCAGGCAGAGGAGGGCGGTTTCACCCTCATGATTACTGAAGGACAAGTGGATTTTGTGAGCTGAGCAGCAGCCAGTTTGCAAAGGCTGATTGACCACATTTGAGTTGGCAAGCCAGTAAAGAGTAATTGCTTGTTTCTCAGAGGGTTGTGTTTCTTTGTTCAGTATTATCACCTTCAAGCCTGTCCCTGCAGCAGCTCTACCTGGTCTGCGCAGCCTTTGGAGTGGTGCTCCCCTCTTGTGTATGACTGGCCCGTGTGTAACTGTTGCTTGCTGCAGGACCAAGGAGTATTTGGCTGTGAAAATTCTGTCTTCTGCTAGTCACTGTCACAGCGCAGACTTCCTAAAGGTCCCATTCCCAATGGAAACACGGAGGCTCCCAGGCTTGGTCCTCTGGAAGAGCATGGGAACTGCGAGAGAGGCCTTGAATTGAGGGTGGGGAACAGGGTGCTAGAGTGGTGCACTGTGGTGGCACACCACAGTGCCTGTGATGCTGCTTAATTAGTTGCTATAGTTCTCATTCGCTGGAGGTTTTACAGGGTTTTGGTGAGATCCTTTTGCTGTGGAAGAGGGTTCCCTGTACTGACCCACTGATGTGGTCAGTGCACAAAGAACTGTGAAAGCAGAACAGTCCTGAGATCCCATTAACTAACGCGGAGTTTACAGCGGGCAGCGAGACCCTCGCCAGCAGCAGTACCCTGCCCAGAAGGTGGTCTGGCAGAGAGCTGCTTTGAACCTCGGAGCTGAGGTTCTGCAGAGAAAGTACGTGCCGCCACGGAGGAGGGTCTGATGGCTCTGGGCTCAGCCCATTTACATCGTCTGTGTCACATCAGCCTTCACCTCTTACTGCAGTATGAAAAGTGACACAGATTAGCGTTACATGGGCAGTTTTTCTAAGGACAGCCCCTCTCCTTCCAGGGCTGCACACCCGCCCCGACGGAGGGCTTTGCTGGGGAAGAACATCCCGAAGGAGACAGTCTCCATCTCTCGAAGGCGGCAGCCAGCAGGAGGGGGTGCTGTGCAGCCGCCGGTGGAGGGGTCCCTGCCTGCCAGGGGAAGGCAGGGCTGGGGTTCCCTGAGGCTGCTGCCCTGAAGAGCAGGAGGCTTTGCAGGGGGGCTTTGCTGCCTGATGAAGGGCAGTTCGTTTAAGGAAGCCCATTGATCTCCTGCAGCAATAGTTTGCTGGATGACTTGGGGCGGTCACCCAGCGTCCCCATTCATCCGCTCTTGTGCGAGGTGGCGACGATGACGCCCAGCTATGATGGAGGGCTGTGCGAGGAGATGACTGCTGGCTGACGGAAACACGGGGGTGCGGTACTATCAGCCTTTTGTTATTATTTGAATTTTCACCATATAGTTTGAGATGATTCCAGCACCACATCCAGTGGTGTGTTGTACTGTAGCCTGATTACAGGCCACAGTGCCCTGGCAGAACTGCTTTCTCCTCTTACAGTTCACCATTTATAACTTCTGCCATACGTTTTCCAGTGCGTGGGTCATGGCTGGGCTGGAATGGCTGCAGTCACTTGCAACACTCACCTCTTCTTTAGGGAGAAAGCTTGTGCTGCAAAGGACTGTGGTGGGCCAGGATAGTGCCTCTTTAGAGGTGAAATTCTGTTTAGCACACACAGCATAAAGCTACTGAGACCCAGCATGTCCATATTTCTTTCAGGTGACACCTCTTTGGTGATTGCAACCTGACAGCGGTTAGCATGCTTTTTCTTACTTTCAGCTGGTTTATAGGAAATTAGTGTTACAAAACTCACTGAAGTATCTTATGGAAGGGGAAGGGAATTGTATTATTCAAAGTCATTAAGCAAATTGATTTTCACAGCCATGCTCTCATGGCATACCTGCTCAGATGGTCTCACCAGGATCGCTTGTGCACAACGTGGAGGAAGATTCAAATCCACGCTTCATCTCTGGGATTCTTCTTGATTGTCAATGATGAACTAAGTTTTTGAACAAATCCTTTACATCCTTTAGGCTATCTTCTATATCCTATTGCTGCTGTCTTCCTGTTAGCCCGTTGGCCTGCCAGAAGGAGGACTGGCATATGTGATTTGCTGCAGCTTCCGCCACTGTCCTGCTCAGCGCAGGATCTCCTGTTGAGGAGCTGCCCGTGCTGTGGTCTCACCAGCGTGGGGCCTCCAGGGCTCCACAGCAGCAGCACCTTCCTCCTCCCGCGTTACCCATGCAGGCCTCTGTCTTACTTGTTGTTCTGGTGCTTTCACACACACATATTTCCGGTCATGCAGCGTTTATACCAATCTTAATACTTCTGTTAAAAACTACGCAGATTCACGTGGAAATTAATTTTTTTTTCTGTTTTTCCTCACAGTGTTGCAGCAGCTCCAGTGTTGCTCACTATGAAACACAGGCAGGCTCAGGGGTTTAATCCTGCATTGCTGCAGTGGTAGGACCTGCTGAGCTCCGTCTCCACCAGCAGTTTTGCAGCACCAGTGCAGCCAGAGGATGTAGAAGTAATGCATTTTTTCCCCCCCAGAGTTAAAGCTCTTGTGGAGAGAGCACCACCTTCTTAGAAAGGCTGTCATTGCTTGGCCAGCTGATGTATAACTCCAGACTAATTGAATAGCAGACTTTCAGCAGGGTTGGAAAGCTTTTAAAAAACCAAAAGCCTTTGTATTGGAGTGAACTAAAGCTATTAGCCCCTAATTAAAACATGAGGTTTCATCCTTACCTTTCTAGAGATCACAGAAATCTATGTATTTTTCAGGCTGTAAGCCAGAAATCAAACATTCATCACGTAATTGCAGTAAGTGTGTGCTAATACTTCTCATTAAGTGTGATTTATGGATTCCAGAAGAGCCTAAGAGGTAAATATATAAAATTATTCTGAAGTCTGCAAAAATGAGGGCATTCATTTCTTCGGATGATTGTTCAGCGGGAAGGATTTAGGCAAATGTGAACATTACGGCTTTCAACATTCAGTAAAGACGCTGCGTTTGAACATATGTACCTTTGCAATTGCCTCAAAATGGTGTGGTTTCATCTAGTGTCGCTGCTGAGCTTCCAACAGACAACGCTTCAGCTGTCAGCAGGTACAGCAACGTGGCTTGGTGGGAAGCCCGTTTTGCTGGGCCTCGGAAGAAAGCCATAGAATCATGGAATCATTTTGGTTGGAAGAGACCTTTAAGATCAAGTCTAACCATTAACCTAGCACTGCCAAGTTACCACTAATCCGTGTCCCTAAGTGTCACATCTACATGTCTTTTAAATACCTCCAGGCATGGTGACTCAACCACTTCCCTGAGCAGCCTCTTCCAGTGCTTGACAAACCTTTCAGTGAAGACATTTTTCCTAATATCCACTCTAAACCTCCCCTGGCACAACTTGAGGCCGTTTCCTCTTGTCCTATTGCCTGTTACTTGGGGGAAGAGACTGACCCCCACCCCTCTACAACCTCCTTTCAGGCAGTTGTAGAGCGCGATAAAGTCTCCCCTCAGCCTCCTTTTCTCCAGACTAAACAAGATCAGTTCCCTCAGCTGCTCCTCACAAGACACATGCTCCAGACCCCTCACCAGCTTCATTGCCTTCTCTGAACGCCCTCCAGCACCTCAATGTCCCTCCTGTAGGGAGGGTCACCTTCGCTGGCTCTTCTGCTCGTTTGCTGGGTGACCTTGAGTCCAATCTTGTTCTTGAACACGTTTTTTTGTTAAACACTCTGCAATCTATCCATAGGAAATGGTGTGTTACAAAAATGAAATAGCACTATTATGCAGCTAACCACTCTGCGATCCTGCAGTCAGGACATGAGCATTGGAGAAGGGGGAATGTAATAAATGTTAGTAGAGGCTGATAGCAACAGGGTTGAAGAGGAAACTGCTAGGTTGTGAAATGCAGCTACTCGCTTTGTTGCGAGGGGATGAAAGATTTACACTGGTGTTTGACCTTAACTAATTATACCCCTCATAGAAGTGTCTAACAGGATGCAAATGTTTTGTATTCCTTATTTCCTGCTCAGCCTCAGTGGGCAGGAGTGATTTAGGGTGAAATTAAATCTTTCCTGCGCTCTGGCATGCTGCTTTGGAGTGGAGCGCACTCAGATATTCTCTTGTACGTGTAATCTGAAGACAGCATAAAAGGTTTGTTATTCCTGTATCAGTCAATAAGAATATGATTAATAACCTGTGTAATTTGGGGTCAAAACGGATCAAACAAAGCAAAAGCTTTGAAGATCTTACTTTTACCTTGCCCGTCTGCAGCTCCCTGAGCAGCTTCATGTGCTGAGACGTTGCTACAAATTAATTGGAGAATCACCCAGCCGGGTCAGAATCAGCCCCTGAACACTTGCAGAGACAGGAGGGCCCCCGATGAGGGAGATCACGGAGCCGGGGCAGGGGGATGTGTGGCCCTGACTGAACCTCCCCAGGCACCAGCACCCCCCTGGAGCTGGAGATCCACGTCCCCGGCTGAAGCATGTGAGCCAGTGGGTAAGGCCTCTCCTGGGTGCAGAATTGTAGGTAAGCACATTCTCCTTTTATTTGTATGCATTTCCAACGTGACTCTCTGTTCTCGCCCAGCTAACTGTGCCAATGGAGAGCTTTCTGCCCTCTCCCTGGCAGGCAATTCTGTTTGCTAGCAATGGAAGCTTTCTGCAAGAAGAAAGGCAGGCCAGGGCAGCCCCGAGCTTTAACCGCCCTCTGCAGTTTACTCACACCTCTCTGGGTCTAACAATCCTACTCTTTCAGGCCAAAGTGAGGGGGGCATCTAACTTCTCTACCTTGTCCTTCCAGATTAATTTTAAGCCATCATAACCAGATTTTCCAAAATCCTAAAGACTTGCCCGCTTTAGAGCAGCAAAGGATACAAAAGATGGAACAGCTGGGCTTGGGAGAGTGCAAGAGCAAATGCTTCACATTACTCAAGAAGGCAAGGGACAGGGCAAAACAGTTTAGCAAATACTGCATTAAAGGAGAAGACTTGCTGGATGTATCAGGAGGCGTCAGCTGCCTGCTCTCTGCCTGTCCGCGAGCTAGAGTTCACGCAGCAGACTTTTGACCGAACTGCAGTTTATTAATTTCTTATGCAGGAACAAAGTCAGTAATAAAATGCTAAATAGGGTGCTGGCGAGGCAGGCTCTTGGATCCGATTTTGTTGGTTTCCATAAAAGGGGCTTGCTTGCTTTTTCCCAGCCATTCTCTCCAGGAATCTGTGTATAAAAATATTTGTTCCATAACCACAGCAAACAGCCTCCCATCGCCTGGCGGCCGCTCGCATACTTGAGGCTTTTCTGCCGTCAGAAGTTTAACTCTGCAGGAGCCTGTGCTGCCACTGAGTCTAATCCTAATTTCGGGCTTTCATGTCCCCAGCCCGGCCCCGTGGGACTGGGGCTGCTGACAATGGCAGCAGCACATCCCCCGTGAGTGTGGGACGCAGATTAGCCTTCGCATTGTGCCACTAATGATAAGTAGCAATGAGGATAATAAGGAGCACTCTTGTAGTGCTTTGCGTCTTCAAAGTGCTCTGCTGATACTAACTAATTAAGCTGCCACCACAGCCTTGCGACAAAAGGTATGGATTTCTACTGCGGAATTTAACTGTACTGTATTGTTATGCCATAAACCAAAATTGGACGGCGTCTTCACATAGCAATAAGGAAATCAATTAACCAACTGCTTGCACCCCAACAACTGAGCCAGCTTCAAAGCTGCCCCATGTCTTCTGGTTAGCCCCGGCACATCTTTGGGAGCCTTAAACATTCATGCCAAGCAGCACAATGCCAAGTGTTTAACAAAGTGGCTCCGGTGTTTTGCAGCATCTTGGTTTCCGTCCACCACCTCCCCACCCTGCCCAGAGGACGCAGCCCCAGTGATGCCAAGTTAAACCCAGGCACTGCTGTGCTGAACTGAAGAGCCCCTGTTTCCATGCTGCTGGCACCGGGCTGGACTTACTGGTGTGTACTGGTCGCAAAGGAAAACAAGGTCACACCGCCTGCGTGTGCTGTGCTGACATGTCAAGGAGTAGAGCGGATGCTCTGCTTCACCTGCAAGGTTTCAAAGCCGTTCCGGGCAGTGAAGCCACCAGCCCGCAGCACCGAGCGCCTGCCATCAGCTGCCATCATCGGCCTGAGCCAGCAGTCAGCAGAAGGGTAGGTATTGGTTAGTATGGGTAAGTGCCCCCAGAAGAAAGATAACCCTGGTTATATGGTCACAGTGCTGGGCTCCGAGTGACCTATTTTCTCGCAGCAAAGAGCCTGAGGTCACTGTGGACAGGTTTCTGACAATACAGCTTCGTGCTCAGCAGCGGGTCAGGAGGCAACGAGAAGGTTAAGACAGACGGGGAAGGAAACCGAGAAGAATGCAGAAAGCGTTGTTATGTCTCTGAACGAATCCAGGTCGCAGCCACATGTTGAATAGTCTGTGTTGTCTGCTTCATCCACTCTGGTTAGTCCTTTTGGGGCCAAAAAGGGCATTGTAGAGCTAGGAAGGGTACAGAGAAGGATAACGCAGTATGGGAGGGCATCTGTGAAAAGAGAGATGGGCTAGTTTAAAACTCTTCAGCCTGGAAAAGACACTAAAGGGGGAGAGCTTTAGTCCCGGCTGTGAATGGCACAGAGATGAACAGGAGGAGCAATACCATGGCACAGAAGGCAGGGTGCACCCCCTGATCTGGGGGAGGTGAAGGGAAGTGCTTGTTCACACAGTGGAACAGGGAATTGCGGAGCTAATTGGCACAGGATGCTCTGGGTGCCAAAACAAAAATGTGTTCCAGAAGTGATTAGGCAGATTGATGGCGGGGAGGACTATTAAACACACTGGTCCGGAATCAACCACTGCCTCGAGAAGTTTCTCACCACGGGCTGACAAGAGACTAAATCTGTGGAAGTATCGCTCTGTACAGGTGCCTCTTAGGTGCCATCTCTCATGATTTTGGGGTAGGTGAGCTCTAGTTTATTAAGACTACTTTCATATGTTACCCCAAACACATGCAGCACACAATTCAGCAGTGTTGTGCCAACATATGTGCTACTGCAAGTAAAATATGACATATGTGCTGCCAAAGCAATCGTGTTCTGAAAAGAGCATGGCACGCTTTGTATTGTACAAAAGGTTTTCCTGTGATAAGGGAAGACCTGCCTGTCTGTCTTTGTGCCTCTTATCCCGCTCAGGAGTGCAGCCTTCCTCCCTGAACGCTTTCCCACATAATTAACGAGTGATTAAGCAGTGGTAGGAAACCCTAACCTCTCTCGGTCTGTCTGCTGCAATCCGGTATTTCATATTTTTGAAATTGCAGTATCAGTTTAAAAATTTAACCAAGTACCTGTATTGCTTGCGGCAAGCAGAAAATGTCTCCATGCCACCAGAATCCACAGGAAGGAAAGCTCCTTTATTCACACCCACGTACAGTGGAAGTTGTGTTAAGATACGGCCATGCTCTTTTTGTTTTGCAGAAATTGTTTTATAGAGAGAGACTGCGCAGGTCATAAGCTGATTGAAAAGTTCTTCACATTTTCTTTTTGCCTGTTTAAGTGTTCTCGCAGAACTAATTTAAAGTTTATATATATATAAAAGCGCTCCTTCTCTTCCCCTATCTTGCTGTTCCTCCCGAGCGTGCAGCCAGCCCACCCCCAGCTCGCAGAGGTCGCTGGTTCAGGGCTGGTTCCGCTGGGAGATGCCCAGGTAGGGATGCCCTGCCCGCTGTGCATGGGGCAGCTCCGGCGTGCCCCACACCGCAGCTCCAGCATCCCACATAGCTGGATGAGCCGGCCCCAGGAAAACTCAGCCTCCAAAACACAGGAGACAAGTTCTGGTGGGGGAGGATGGGCAGGGAGGAGAAAGTTCAAGTGCTGCGGGGTGGGAGGCAGAGCCGGATGAGCCTGCCGTGCTCCAAACAGCTGCTAACACCACATCTGGTGCTGGGGCTGCCTGTGAAGGCTTGTGTCTGGGGCGCTGCGTCGCTCCTGCTCGGTGAATGACCAGCTCCTCTGCCTGCTTCCAGTACGGGACCCTGCGCCCATCTCCCAAGGGGAAGTGGAGCTGCAATCCTGGAGGCTCCTCCTGTGCTTCACGGAGTGCTCAGGCCCGGGAGAATCCTGAGTGGCGAGGGTGCTGAAACAGGGGCAAGCTGTGTGGAGGAGTAACTCTATTTTGACCAGTCTGTCTCTCACTTGTGACATCTAAACCAACAACCATATCCTTTAGACTCCCTTTGGCTATCGCCTGTCCCTGAGGAGAGGAGGAGGATGTCAGCTGGCGGGGGTGATGCTTTCTTAGCATTACAGTGTTTCAGCGCTGCTGCTCCAGAAGGGACTGTCTTTGGGCTCCAGGAGGGGCTGTGAGGGACTGCCTGTGCCCGGGGGCTGCGCAATTAGTATGGTTTTATGAAGGTCACATACCTCTAACTGCTCTTTTACAGGGACAGCAGTGGTACTGCTGAAGTCTTGAAATAGCCAAGCGTGACAGTCTCCATTTGTCATCCCCTCCTGATTAACACCGTAGCTCTTCACCAGTGGATTTTGTGGATTGTCAGGGCTGTTTCCTTGCGAGCAGCTGGCTGCAGCATGTGAGGTCCCGAGCGCCTGTGGGGGCCCAGCACAGACACAGGGGCTTCCTCAGCCTGCTGGGCTGCGGGTGCTGTGTCTGGCACTAGTAGAATGGACAAATGCAGCAGCAGCCTGATACCCTGCGGGACAAGTCCTCGCCTGGCCACGGGCCGGGTGGGACTGACACCAGCCTGTCTCTGTTGAGGTCTGGGGCAGGGTAAGGCGTCTCCCCTGCATGAACCGCAGCAGAAAGCCCTGCTGCAGAGGCTCTTGCAGGGTTAATGCTCAGCCTCTCTCCTCCCTCTGCTCCGCTGGGGTGATTCAGTAACATCAGCTGTGTCAGGGAGAGCAGCTGGATCCTGCCAAGCCAGTGAAAAACAGCTTCTCAGAGAGGAGACACCCCTGCAAGTGGTGTGAGGCTCCCTCCCGCTGCCGGAGCTGTGCGGGGGGAGGATGTTCTGGCAGCTCCTCGCTTCTGTGGCCCCCACCACAGAGGCTGGACCAGCGTCCTCGCTCCGGTACCGGGGGTGGGATGCAAAGGGCGTGCAAAGTCTTACAGGAGTGTAGGGAAGACCTTTGGACTAAGAAAGCCGAACGCAGTGAAATCTTGCTGGGTTGGTCGGTACACAAGTGTGCTCAGGGCCATTTTTTGGAGGGAGCTAGCGTCTTGCTTTGGTTTGCCTGAAACTTGCTGCTGAGCAAAGACTCATCAAGTCAGAGACTCTGATGGAAACCAGGTAGTTGTGACCTGGGTGCTGGTGACTATGGTGTGTGGGTTTGGTTTGCTGGCTCGCACCAGGGTGTCGGAGCCGTTCCAGCCATTTGAGGGCAGCTCTGAGGGGGTATCCCAAAAGCACTGCTCTCCTGCACGCCCCGGGCACGGGGCTCGATCCGCAGCTCCGGCGCGGAGTCCCACGCGAGGAGGTGTGCGGCTCGGGCCAGCTGCCCAGGGGTTCCCCCAGCACAAGCTCGCCCTGGCAGCGGTGTTGCAGCTGGGCCCTGCGCCGCACGGGGCCGTCGCAGGCTGCGTGGGGGTGTGATGTGTGTCAGGGGACACGCTTCCCCCTGTGGGCTTCAATAGGAGGGGAACAAATCTGCGGAGAGGCCTCGATGTCACACTTACTTTTCCCTCTGGTGTCTCTGGAAGATCCTTTGTATATGAAACAACTAAGGGTCTGGTTTTGCCTGACGTGTAACTCTTGATAAAAACCACATGCGACTTTTTTTTTCTTGTTGCTATCTGTTAGAGGAAAAGAGGCCTGTCTGGCCGTGAGTTAATGCTTTTCCCTTCTCAAATCTGTTTTTTTCTAAGGTTCACACCAAAACACATTGTGTTTTGGACAAAAAAAAAAGGGGAGGCTAGACAAAGCTCAAACAGGGGCACAGCGTTCCCTTGCTGTGTGGGGCAGCCTGGGCAGCAGCATCAGTGCCGGGCAGCAGGACCAGTGCCAGTAGCAAGATCAGTGCCAGGCAGCAGGATGAGTGCCAGGAAGCAGGATCATGGGCAGCAGGATGAGTGCCAGGAAGCAGGATCATGGGCAGCAGGATGAGTGCTGGTAGCAGGATCATGGGCAGTAGGATGAGTGCCGGGAAGCAGAATGACGGGCAGCAGGATGAGTGCCGGTAGCAGGATCCCGGGCAGCAGGATTGCCGCTGGCAGCGGATGCTCTGCCCCAGGGTGGTTTGACCATGCAAGAGAGGGCACCGCGCAAGAGTGCTCCGTTAAAGGAGAACCTCGTACCTAGCTCCCCTCCTCCTTTTTCTCTGCCCTTCCTACAAGAGCAAACTGAGGAGGTTGTGTAACTCGCTCTTGGCCGTGAACCTCTCAAAAAGAGGTTTACAGAAAACCTGCTTATGGTTTATTTGCATTTCCGGGCCTTACTGGAAATGAAGTCAAACGCCAACTTCAAGGGACTTGCTCGGTGTTTGTCCGTACTCGATACCTCCTCCCTGCCCGCCTCATCTCCTCCAGCTGCCATCTTGTGCCCGGCACGGGGGTTTCTCCTGCCTGTGACGTGCAATATAAAGCAGACCCGCTGTGCGTTGCCCCCCCAGTACTTTACACCACGGTGTGCAGCCGGTGCTTCCCTGTAGCACAGTGCTCCTCCCCAGGGGCTCTGGAGAGCATCTCCAGCGCTTGGGTCTCAGGCAAGGGTTTCTTGGGGCTGTTTTCCCATATGTGTGCCCACCATGGAAGTGACAGGAGTGTGAGATCTTCTTCCTGCAAACACCTTTCTTAAAGATCCGTGGCCTGGAGCAGAAAGAGTCAGGAACAGAAGACTGTATTTTTTGTTAGAGACACATCGCTTTAAAGCTCAGCAGTAGCTGGGACCATCTGTGCTCCTCAGTTACTCCTGCTAACCAAAAATCCCAGGCTGAGGAACACAAGAAACTGCCTTGCAGCAGTAGCGAGTCGGAAGAGGCCGTGGGCTGTGGCAGAGCCAGAACTCCTGCTTGGATAAAGACTGAGTAACTGGGAGCAAGAATCTGACTGTGATGCTGGCTCGCTTCGCCCCGCTGCCTCCGCTTGTGAACCGCTGAGTCAGTGCCGTGGTGTGCCTTGGCTGCGCCTGGGGACATGCTTCACTGGACCTCTTTGATCCTTTCTTTTCAGTTTATTCACAGAGCAAATCTCCATGTTACCTTTTCTTCGGCTTTTGTGACTGGCGGCTACAGCAGTGCCATCCTCTTCCTCACCTTGCTACCGACTTTGGAGAGTAGAAGAGGATTGCCTCGCTGCACGGCCCTTAACTCTGCTTTCCTGCCTCTTTGCAGGAGAATCCCCAGCAGTTCCAGCAGGTCTGATGCCAACATTCAGGTTTTGCTTTGCGTGTTCAGTGCACTAGTGGTGTTCCTGCTCCTGACAGCCACAGGGACTGTCCTCCGCGTCTTGCCTGCCCAGCTGAAAAGGCACCATTTTGCTGAGGGCCAAAAAAACTCTTGCATTTTTCTACAAGTGCCCGGGCTCCAGTTTCTGCTCGAGGGAGCAGGAGGAGCATTTTTCAGCCAGTCCCATTTCCTGAAGCAGCACACCCCGGGGTCGGGCTGGCATCCAGCAGGGACGGCTGCACGGTGCTGGGCCCTTTGGGCCATGACACCTCCAGGCAGGGGCTGAGCACGGAACCCCTTCTGGCAACTGACCCCCCCCATCATGTTTGGGAGCCTTTTCAGAAGCAGGACGTGACCCCACAAAATCCCTTGCCTGCAGATGTTTTTCCAAAGTGAGCATTCAAGCTACTGCTCTGCCTAGTTGCACGGGTTTGCAACCTTTAATGAGTCCCTGGTAAGGCATTTATTTAGCTCAAAAAAGAAACCCAAACCATCAGGAAATGCCCCATTAATGCACTGGAGATAGAATCAGTCTGGAAAACTCCAGGCTGGACTGTAACAGCACGGCCCGTGATGTAAAACCCATGTGTTTGGCAGGCCAGAAGCACCAGGCTCTAATCCCAGTGCTGAGCCACACAGCTTGGCTAACGGAACTACAGGAACGGGGGGAGAGGCTCTGTTTAAATTTCCCCATGTTTTCCTGGGCAGGCTCCATTAACAGTTCAAGAGTCGCTAGGTTACTTGGGGCTTCCATGTGAAATGTCTTCTGGGACCCGTGGCATCCCCAGCCTCTCGGGGTGTCCCCATGTGGCAGCAGCTGCAGCACCAGAGCCCGCTGCTGCCCGCACGGCTGCAGAGCTGGGAACAATGCCGGGTGAGCGGCCAGCAACAGGGAGAGCCCGGGCAGACAGCACGGGAGGGCAGCAGGCATGTGAGAAACCTCTGGAAGTGCAAGTGCTGATGGGCACCTCAGCTCCAAAACACCACGTGTGTGTATGTGACGCGAGTCACACTTATTCTTGATTATTCACAAGAGCGTCGCAGCTTTTCCACCCTTGGCTCTTCTCCATACCCACCTCCTGTAAGGAACGGGGACAGACCATCTGCTGGGAGGCGTGCGCGTTTCCAAAAAGGCCATCGACTAGTGTGCGCGTTTCCAGAAAGGCCATCAACTACAGCATGCACAGAAAAAAGGGGCTGGGCTGTTTTTGGTGGAGTTTGGTTGGTTGGTTGGTTGACTGGTGGGATTTTTTTTTCCTGCTGTGATTAAGAAAAGCTCTTGCTCAACAAGAAGGCATTTGTTAGAGGCATGCCTGTCCTCCATTAGTGGATAAAACCAGTTCATAGCTCTTTCGGGGCTGATAATAGTGAGACCTTTGGACACATAAGATAAAGAAAAGCTGATCTCTAAGACAGCTCAGGAGTAGGTTCAAAACTGGGATACATTTCTGGAGCCAGTTACTAGGAAGAAACTGGGAGTTTCACCTCAGGAGCAGGGAACTGGAACGCCAGCTATGGACATGGATTCAGTGGCTGGGCTATTTTTGGCTTGTGAACCATTCTAATGGCTGTTTATTTTTAAGGTCATTTTCTGTTTGCATAGCATCTACACCCTTCTGGTGGGTGGGAGGCATTATAAAAACAATCGCTGCTGCACAGAGTTATGCACTAAGCTTGGAGAGGGATGGAAAAAACAGAACTCGGTGTACTTATTGCGCTAAAACCCAAAAACATCTGCTTAGGTCTTAAGGTTTGTTGACCCACTATTAAGCTGAGCCCCCACCGGAAAAATACCGTTTCAATTAATACAGACTACTGCAGGGGATTGCAAAAGACTGGGGAAAATTCAGTCAGATGATAACATGGTATAAATAGAAAGGAAGCATCAGATTTGGCATTTTTTTTTCACTTGTGCTTACCTTCAAGCAGTAAATAGAAACCCAGAGCACTGACCCTCCCCAGCTGAGGAGTCAGAACTCGTGCTGGCCAGCCGGGCCTGAATCCCAGCTCTTGTTTAAGACTTTTGTTAAATAACAACGTGCTTTATTGTCATATTTTCCTGGCTTCTTCCTGTTTGCCATATCTTTATTCACACACAGTCAAGTGATACAAATTCACTGGAACAGTGGCAATTTACAAAAGGCAGTAAGAATGATTACTTTGAACTGAAATTTAAAAAACCCTAAGTCTGGCCATCCGGCAGGCAATGCACTGTTTGGAACAGGTCCTGGTGAGGAAACGCTTTATAACATTGGCAGTGTATTCCCAGCCATGTTCCTTTTCCAGAGCATAAAATACACAATACAAAAATATACTAAAAGTAATAACGGAGTTTGTAGAAACGTCTGCTGCAAAACAATTGCTGTTGTCTGATTTTCAGTATATTTATTCCCACGCTATATTATGATAGAATACTTGAATAAACACAGTTTATTTCTAACTTAATTTGAACTTTAAAATTGATATCAAGTTAACTGTAAAATCTTGGGCTCCAGTCCTGGCAGTACATAAAGAACCTTAACTTTGGAGTCGTGAGACTGATAGATGTGAGGTGAGCCCACAAGCGAGCATTCAATGCCTTGGGCTCCTGCTCCCGAGGGAAGTGGAAGCTGAAATGCTATGCTTCATAGGATCTTAATTTGGGGCGTTTTCCTGGATTTTTCAAGACTTGTAACAAGTCCTCCCTTGGCTATCATTTTACCTGATAGGCTACAGTTCATCAAGTTGCTGGTAATCTGGTGGAAGTGCCTGTTTATGTGATGTGGGGCTCTGCACTTAGTTGTGTCAACTGCAGTAAGTGTCTCCCTCCTTATCTCATTCCTCTGTAAAATTTTACCTGTCCCTTTCCCCTCTCCTTCCTGCCTCCTGCCCCGGTACCGCTGAAATGGCCTCTTCCTATGCAAGAGAGCTGGATGCTCCAGCACTTTGCCAAGGCTGCTCACACTAAGCCTCATACAAGCTCCCTGCAATCGGAACACCATTTCCTTAGTGTTTTCGAAGTTGAGAGTCCCGGGTGCAGAAATGGAAGCCCATGCCGACCTTACCGTGCAGGGATAAGCAGCTGTCCCCTCAGGCTGGCATGCTTGCAGTGAGAATCCCTGCCATCCAGAATGCCCCTTGCCATGACAGAGGAACGTACCGCTAGCAGGCAAACGTGTTTAAGTCCAGGATTTCTTGCTCCTTTTTCTCCCAAGAGCCAAACTCAAAGCATTTGAGAAAATAAATTGTTATTGCTCTGTTTTTGCAGACGGGAAAGACTAAGGCACTGAATGGTGAGCTCGTTTGGCCAAGGCTGATCCGCCGGTCTCTGCCCCAGTCTGTGCTCCCCACTGAGCTCTTGCTCTCGGTGCTCACGTTGTATGAGACATGGTCCCACGGGGTAACCCCATCTCTGCTCTCCACGCAGACACCACAGAGAGGGGCCAAGTTCCACCCTCCTAGGCATGGCCTCCAGAGAACACATCAAGAAGGACATGCATTGGAGGCCAGAAGCTGGCTTCCCAATGTCTAAACGCCACCGACTCCCAAAGAGGTCAGCTATGGAAAGATGACCAGGATACTTCTGATGTATAAAACTCCGTGTCTGCTGGCCAATGGTCAGCTTTGTCATCGTCAGACTTGTCGCTGTCATCACCGCTGGAGGGTTCGTAGCCCAGGACGGCAGAATGGATTGGCTCCGGCTGCCTGTGATCTGCCTCCACCTCCTTCTTCTTTTCTGCCAGCAGCTGCCTGTAGCAGAGGTTGCAGACCCTCAGGGGCTTGGGGGACAGCCGGGGCATCAGGAATCTCTGCCTAGAGCAGTCTGCGCAGACGACAAAGCCGCACTTGCGGCAGTGATGTCTTCGGGTGAGCGTGGAGAACTTGGTCTGCGTGCAGCGCATGCAGATGTCCGTCGCCTTGTCTGGGATCCAGGGCGCCGCATGCTCTGTGGAGGGCTGCCGGCCCGTCTTCGTCAGCAGGTGCCTGATGCACTCCTCCAGATGGCTGATCCACTCCTTCCTCTCCGTGAGGGAGGCCGCGGAAACCACAAAGGACTTCTTGGAGGTTTTAATCATCCAACGGTTCTTCATCTGCAAGGTGTCTGGCAGCGTCTCCAAAGTGACATCTTCAAGGGGAATGATGTGCTGGGAATTGTACTTCCTTTTGTTGATGACTATGCTGCCGTAGACGAGGATGTCATTGAAAAGGAAGAATATGCGTGGCTTTGGTTTCTTGCGGCATTCTTTGGTTAAAATTCCTTCTCCTAGAAGGACCCTTCCCGGCACGGCTAAGGGCTGTCCAGAAGCCCCGAAGCAGTTTTCCACAGCAGCAATGCGCTGGCTGTTGATCTCAGTGTTTGCAAGATGGTCCACCATCTCCAGCTCGCTCTGAAGGGAGGAGAATAAAGAGGCAAGTGGTGAAGCTGAGCAGCGAACACATGCACAGGTAAGATGCTCCTAATGCAACCCAAGGTTACAAGTAATCTCTTTACCACTCTTGTTACCTTTTTAAATTAAATTCTCAAACTTTCTGATCTCACTTTGCAACAGCCCCATCTATACTGGTATAGTTCAGTTTGCAGCAATGGAAGCCCTTGAAGGGAGAGACAGCTTGTCATTTCCATTACAGCTGTGCTTTTTACCAGTATACCTGCGTGCCCACAGGAAAGGAAGCTGGTTGGTCTGAACCTGCTTTTATGCAGGTGTAAGTACTTGCTTGGGAGTTACCATACTGTGACAGCTGAAGGGGACCAGGACCTCCCCCTTTCCATCCCTCTTGGTGCTGGGAGCTGACTGATGCTGGGCTGGACACAGGCTCTGGGAGGAGACCCACAGTCTCGGGAGCAAGCCTCCCATTTCTGACTGCGCATCTGCTTTCTCGAAATTAGTTACAGACACACGCACCCCGTGATGCCATTTTGGGACAGAGCGGAGGCAGGAACAGAAACATGTGGTACCACTTGTTCCCACTGATCCTCCTTGTGTGACAAAAAGGGGGAGAAAAAAAAAAGAGAAAAGAAAAAAGCACCCGCTATGTGAATAAACCCACACAAGCCAAGTTCTTCCCCCATTACCCCAGTTATGCCGGGGCTGCTGGTGCTTCCAGTTACAAGACACATAATTCTGAAAATAGCCTGATCTCTGCTGAAGGGGAAGTGGAAGGCAGCACGCTCATCCTTTCCCACGCCTCTGCGCCCTCCTTCTCAGTTTCAACAGGGTTTTTTTAGTAGAAAAACCTAAATAAGGGTAACTCTGAAGTGAAAGCAAATGTTTTCTCTTTGTAGTTTGCAGCAATGAAGGCGCTCCATGCTGTTAAGTTGAATTTTTCATATCACCTAGCCCCTCCTGGGCCAAAGGGTGCTGCCCGGGGCCGTCTGGCCACGGGAATGTGAGTCATTTCCTCCCCCAGCGAGGTAGCTCAGCCATCACGAGGCAGCTCCGAGGTCACAGGGATGCCTGTCGCCCTGGTCACTCTTAGTGGTTCATCGAATCACTCGGGCAGAGCCGCTCTCCACCATGTCCTCCTTGTCCAGAGCCCCTGTAACCATGGAGGCTGGGGGGGAAGGGAAGAGGAGGAGGAGGAGAGCACGCCTGGTCCTGTGTGTTTGGGACAACCATGATTTACATTCTTCCCTTGCCCTTCACCCCAAATCATCCCTTTGGTGTGCCAGGAGGGAAAGCAGAGAGCCACTGCTCAAGGCCACTGCATGCTATTTATGTCTCGCCTAAGCTATTTGACAAAAACTGGTCAATTCCTCAGAATTTTCTTCTCTAGAGCAGGGGGTATCCTGCACAAAGTTAAGGTGCGGCTTTAGCCCTGGGGGACCTGAATGAAGCGACCTACCTTGCAGAAATAGCTTTCTCTGAGTATTGTGTGGCCAGTGCTCCTGAAGAGCTGGCTACTTCAGGGTCTCACTTGAATTAGAGGGAGGGTCCCAAGGCCTCCATCTTCCTTCTCAAAGGACGTGTATCTTCAGGGCCTCGAAGCACCAGGACGGATTTGATGGAGATGGACAGTGTCAAGCATATCCACTCGTGCGTATCTCCAACGTGGAGGGCAATTTACAATTAACTGCAACACTCTGACCGGGGGCTGTGCTGCAGCCACATGGGGTGCGATGCTGTGAGCGGTGGCTGAAGGAATGCCCCAACCAACCTGCCGTTTTGGTACGGACATGCAGAAGTTGTGTGAAGGGATTTATTACTTGCTGCCAGGAGAGGGGAAAGGCTCCGTTCCCCTCCTTGATCTATCAGCCCAAGTGGACCTGCGCACCGAAGGAGCTGCTGTGCTGCAGGATGTACATTGAAATCTGTTCTGAATTACAACGATGCAGAATCTGTTTTTTCCCCCTCTTAAATACACAGATTACGCTGAAGAACAAACAGGCAGGGAAAACTACTGTCCTCAACTTGAACACCAAACTCCCTGTCTTCGAATACCCACAGTCTTACCTATCCTAAAATGTGGTTTCATGGGGTTTCTTACAAACAAATCCTTGGATGAGGAGCTCTTGAGTGAAAGAGCAAGATGGGCACACAGAATAATAAAGGAAAAAGAAAAACTGAAATTACAGCTTGGGAAGTTTGGTGTGGAAAGAGTGCAGAAACAACAAAATACTGTAAAGAATTTTTGGCGCCAGCAACACCAAGTGGGATAAACCAAGCAGTTAATCCTGCTCCTACCAGCCTCGCTTCCCCATGTTTCTGGGTTATGCTCCCCCAGCTCTTAGCCTGTGTCTCTTATTTTATGTATTTCAGAAGCACGGTCCAGTCTCTCCAGCGGCTATGATACTTGAGACAACTCTATTTCTCAGGATCTCAGTGTGCCGGATCCCAGTGGAAATGAAACATTTTGTCAGATATAAAGACGGGGCCTGCAAAGAGCCAGGACACAGAAGCTCATTTTCAAAGAGCAGTGCAAGCCCTGCTGCCATGAAAGCTTTAGCTGTTGTATTGATTTGGGCCCCTACATAGGCCAGAGAGCCTTTGGACTTGCTGCGTGGAGCAACGCGAGAAGGGGCTGGACACAATCCAGCAACATGAAAGAAATGAAAGTGAACTCTCATTCCACATGACGCTTCCACCTGCAGGGTACGTCCTTATTCCTCCAGCCTCTGGTTTGTTACCTACTTAAAATGCCACGAGTTAACCAGCGAAAAGGTAACTCTGTTCTAGGAAAATCTTCCCTGCTAAGACTAAAAGAGTCAGCTGCTGCTCTAGCCCACGGTATTTCCCAAAGGCGTCTTCCCAGGGAAGCAAAACCAGAACGTTTTTCTTCCATCTCTCTCCCCCCAGGCATAAATGACCGGAGAGGAGCACATACACACAATAAGCAGTAAAATACAGGAGGGGTGGGATTCACACTGCCGTCCTTTAGACTTGGACAACTAATTCTGTCTTTGCGCTCCCTTTTTAGCTAGTGGGCAGAAAGAGCCATCTGCAGAGGGTGACTGGCCTCGTCCCACCACATGCGAGATCAATCCTGCCCCCAGTTCTTGATAGCAATTGAGTGCTATCGCATACAGTGATAGGCGAGTCAGTGCTTGAGTGACCACATACAGACCAATTTCATGTGAGTATTGTGACTCACTGCAAATAATGCTCAGTTTGGCTTTGGAATGGAGTACTATGTGAATTCGGTAAATAAAGATAGCTGCTGAGTGATATTATGGTCTCCTTTACTGGGAGGTGAGAACCCCTCGCTTTGGAACAGCAGTGATGAGATATAAAAATGAGGATATAAATTCTAATCTATTTGATTCATTTTGGTAAATATTTTTTTTCTGTTTGCTCTGTCAGGTCAGTCACAGTGCTTATTACCAAGTGATACGTACGCACGTGCAGCAGAAGCTTACACAGATGAAACGAGGGTGGGAAGAGGCACTTCACTGGTATGTGCCTTTTCAGGGGAGTTTTTGGCATGGCAAAGTTTGGGGTTATTTTTTTCGTTAAGCTCTGTTTGTTCTGCATGTGATCAAATATTATGCAGTGAGTGTATAACTCAGTGAATATGACTGATATTCAAAGGAAAAAAAATACTATTTGGCACTCTACTCCAGAAGTAAGCAAACCACGTCTTTTAACAATGAGCGCTTGTTCAGTTGTGATTATAAACAGCCATGTTGATGCATGCCAGGCAGAGCATTTCAACTTAAGCTCCTGGGTCAGCGAGTCTGGGGTATGTTTTTCAAGTCTGTATGTATCTAAGGCTTAGGCGTAGCAATGCAGTGAGCTGTTCTACCCGATTCTTCGGTTCTTGCTGTCAAACAGAACTGACAGTCTTGGTATCCACTGCATACCTCATGCATACCACATGGAAGGGATGGTCCATGAGTATCGCACGTTGAGAGATCTGACTGCTGGGGTCTGCCAGCAGAAAATGCCCTGAGGCTCATTGCTCTGCAGCTCTCCCTTACTCCCTCTTTCTGCTTTGCTCAGCTGAGAACTCGCTCCTGGAGTTAGCTCTTCCTTGCCAAGCACAGTAAGCAGAATGCAGCCACGTTTTATCCAGAGGAGGCATTTAGAGCAAGAAAAACATAGTTCCTCTCCTTTTCCTGCCTGAGGGGATTTCAGCTTGCCTCTCCCTCTTTCCCGGCATGCTGTAACTGCTGGCTACTGGGAGCAAGGGGGGCGGGCTCCAGCAACACCCTTCCAGCCCTGCTTATGAGCAACCTGATTCACTACACGCACGTTTTGCAAATAGGCCTTTGCTTGGGAAATGCCACCAGTCCCTGTGGGATATGGACTAGCCAAATTATGGAGCTGCTTGCTGCTGTTGCTCAGCATGCCCAGGACTTCTGGCATGTAGGGCCAGAGCAAGGGGACAGCTGAGCGGTGGCTTTTGAGGAGCTCAGACTGATGCTAGCAAAAGCAGCAGTTGGTAGCCTGAGCTCAGTTGTGGCTCTTGCACGTGCCAGCCAGGCTCAGAAGTGCCCAAGCAGCTTTGTACAGAAGGAAAACCTGAAACTCAAGAGAGAGCGTCGCCCCCTCCCTCTGCCCTGCTCTCTGTCCAGGCACACATCCTCAGGCGGTGCAGCATGGTGGTACTCCATATGCACCTCCTGGTCCCCTCTGCCACCCATCAGTGCCAACCTGGTGACCGGCCGCTCTCCAGAGACCTCCATAAGGAGCTCTCAGGTGTTGGAGCTGGCAGCGATGGGACTAACGTATCAGCACTCCATCAGGCCACCGGTTACAGGCTGAGGCTGGACAAGTGCTTGTGACAGAGGACACAGAGGCTTGCCAGTGTGCGTGGGTGACCACCAAGGGAAGAGATGAATTCTTCATCCCTCCCATGTGCCTCAGACGAGACGTACAGCCAAAGGTGGGGATTCCTCTCACAACTCCGCAATGGGATCCATGTCTGTGGTTTCAGTACTTGGTCAAACTTGGTAACTTAAGAGTCCCTTCTAAGGAAAATCAATAAATCGTCACTAATCGTCCACGCACAGACCCCAAGGCGCTGTGGAGCCGCAGGCGGTGACTCGTCGCGGCTCCCCCGCGGGCACCGCACACACTGACACGGGGAGGCCCCCGGGTGGGCGCAGGTCCCAGCCGGCAGGGCACGCCGCGGGCCCCCCCGGGCCGAGCCCTCCCGGCGGCGAGCACGATCAACCCCCCCCTACAGCGGGCGGAGCAGGGGAGTGCAGCCGCCGGGCCGCTCCCCTCCCGCCGCACCGGCCCGGCAGCGGAATCCCTCGGCTCTCCCAAAACTCTCCCCCTCCGCCCAAGCTGCCGGCCGGCCCGCCCACAGCCCCGCTCGGCTCCGTACCTCCGCGGAAGGGCCCCGGCCGCCTCCGGCGAGCGCTCCCCGGCCACCCCGCACCGGGCGCCTCCGCTCCGCCGCCGGCCCGGGCTGCGCCCACGCGGCCCCGCCCACCCCGCGCCCCTCGGCCAATGGGCGCCGCGTGCCGCGGGGGGCCGCGCCCCCCTCGCTAGGCCGTGGCCAATGGCGGGGCGGGGCAGTCCGCGAGGGGCGGGGCGGGGCGGGGCGCCGCCAGGGGGCGTCCGAGCGCCGCCTCCCCGCCCTGCGGCTGGTGCGCGTAAGAAAGGCGGGAGCGGGCGCGAGCTGTCGCTGCTCCTCGCGCCGGGAGCCGTTAGCTGTTGGCCGTTAACCGCTTCCCGTGGCTGCCTCGCGGCGCCCGCGGCCTTCAGGGCTTGTGAGCGGGCCGGACCTTGTAGCCCTTCAGGCACCTTTGGGCCCTTCCTGCTGTCTGTCCTCAGGCAATGCCCTGTCAGTGCTTGGGCTGGTGGCTGGGGATACTTGAGGGGTGTCTCTTGCTATGGCTGTGTCTCCCCAGTGGCTGCGTGCCCTTTGGGCTACTGAGCGCTTCTCCCACCTGTCACCCATGGGAGAGATGAGCAGAGGACACGGGTGTCCCTCTGCACCCGCTACAGGCAGCCTAGGCCAGAGGTGTGGGTGAGCCGAGCTCTGGTCCTTGCCTGGCACTGTAAAACAACCCCCAGCGACCCAGGCCTGCGCTGATCTATAATTCAGGTGCTTGCGCGCTTTCTGTAATAGCTTTTCTATTTTTAATGGGAACTGATGGACCTGTCAAGGTATTAGAAATGTTTTTTTTCCCCCCAGGTTTTCGTTTTCTTTGGCAATAATGTGGTCCGGGAAGCTCATAGTGTGCTTTAGAGCTAAAGTGCTTGGGCAGTCACAAGAGTTTCCACAAGACCTTATTTCTTCATACTTTGTGTCAGATGAGCAGATGAGTGTGGACGTGGACTAAGTTAATTGCAGTAGGTGGCTCCCTGGCAGTGTAAGAGGGAGGGTTACAGAGAGGGCTGTCAGGTCATCAACAGACTTCTGAAAACCTGGGAGAAAGGAGCTCCCTAGAGAGGGCGGGCTGCTGGGCTGAGCCTGCCGATCTTCAGGGTCTTGCTAGGGCTTTAGTGTGAGGTCTCTTCTGTCCTTGTGGGAGAGCAGGACTGAGTGGTGTGTTCGTGGAAGGAGGGGCAGAGCCTTTGCAGACCAGTTCTTGCAACTGGGAGCTGTTCTGTGCTGAGCCCAGACACTGGCCGTCTCTCCTGGCTGCCTTGCGAGCAGTCTTCTAGGTCTGGGGAGATCTGCCCAGCTTAGAAAACCATCCTCAACAAAATGCTTTTTTACATAAAGCTAACTGTAAATATACAAAGTGCTGAAATAAGTATGTCAGTTTGTCTTAGCTGCCAGACTAGTTCATATCTAACCAGCTGTAGATTATTACTCTTAAACCTTTTTTCCCCTATGTGCTAAAATTATTCTGAATTTGCTCTCCTGTTATCCTAATCATAGTCTTTATCACTGAGATGTAGTACTTTGATTTATTTTTCTTGTTGTTTCTCAATATGCTCACCTGGGCAGTAATCATTAGGTGTCGGCCAAACATAGCATTGGGTTAGCCAAACAGCCTAGGTTTTGAAAGTTGTTTCTACTTTCTCCCTCCTCAGGCAGAAGTGGAGGTGCGTTTGCGCAACAAGCTGCATGAGACCGGGAAAGTCTTGAGGTGCGCTCTCAGCATGCAGTCAGTATTAACCAGTTGCACTTGAGAGCTGACTTTCTGTGGGCTGGTTGTTTTAGAATCTGTTACATCCTTGTTTGAATGCCTTATTGAGATACAAAGTCAGAGTGCAACCAGTAATCTTAAGAGCTATTTTTTCCTGGCTGTAAAAAGTGAAACATTTGTGGGACCACTTGAAAAAAGCTGCAGCCCAAATTACCAGCCTTTAAAGTCTCTTTACCTTGCTCCAGTTGCATTATCTGATCTATTGCCTCTGGCGTTTTCTCCAAAGCCACTTGTTTCTCAGTAGCAGAAATATCTTGCCCAACTGGGATGCAATAATTTCAAAGCAAGTAAAGGAAACTGCAGCTGCTCAGCTGAGTCAGCCAAAGGTAAGCTCTGCAGGGGAGAGAATGGCTTTTTATTATCTTCTAGTGGCAAAATTACTACAACAGCCTGCAGGAAAAGATTAGATTATAATAGTAACAAAAACATCTGTTAAATTCTGAGCTCAGTGTATTCTTAGTGCATGTTTTTTTGAAAAACAACAGGCATTTGATAAAATTATTTTGAATGAAACTCAATATTGAGATTCAGTTTGGGATGTTAGGAACCCACTGTGATCATAGGATAGACAGTGGTTTTAACTAATTGCCTACACGGGGTATTTCATCAGTGGACAAGACAGCTTTTAACTATGGAGATTTTACTGAACTGAGCTTGGAATACTCCTGCTACTTAATGAGTGAATAAGTGAAAGTGTGTTCATTATATGGGTTACTTGTAAGCATGAATAACCTCTGTCCTATGCTCTGTGAGATTATGGTGTGCATGGAGGGATGAATGTTTGTCTGATCTGGCTCCCGGTGGATTCAGCTAATCAGCCTGTTTTAGAATTGTGTGAATTGCTGCGATAGATTTGTGTCTCTGAAGCCCTACCAGCATCATTTGCGTGCTTTAGAAATGAGGTGTTTCCAAGTCTGACGGTGCAGAAATCAGAGCCCTGTTCTGGTCCATCATTACAGTCTGAAACTTCAGAACATGAATTTCCAAAATATCACTAGTCCATATGCGTTGAAACTGTTGCCAGACAAACCCCTTTCAGAGGGTCATTGTGTCCTCTGGGCTTCTCTCGCCCCATGTGCGGGAGGTTACCCACTTTTTGAGTTATTCCTGGGGGCCTGGCCGGAAAATGGTTATCAGAGTGATGAAAGTGTTCCTGAAAGTAACCTTGAGACCTGCTTGCTCCTGTGCCTTTTGCATAAGGAAGCAATACATGATCAATGTGGTTTTGTTTTTACAACAGCATTGCTGTGCCTTGCATGTGTGCAGCACTTTATGCTGCACTTCAAGATCCTTAGAATAAATTCTAGTAATTCTGTGAGGTTTGCACCCATCTCACAGAGGATAAAACTGAAACTTGTCAAGTGACGTATGGTCATACGCAGCTTGATCATTGAAATAGGAATAGTGGGTTATTTGCTATTGTCTTCAGCAGGAACAGGTTCTGGCTCAGACTGAATCACTTGGGAGGCTAAGGAACATCCCCCAGAGCTCCTGACTCATGGCCCCATGTGCCTCACCACAGAGTAATGTCCCAGCTCAGAAATCTCAATGACTAGTGCAAAAGCTGTCGTGTGCAAGGAGTGCAAAACCACTCACACCTGCAGATTCTAAAGTTCAAGTTTGCATCATAAGAGCCATTGTGTTTGCTGTGCCTTGCCCTTCGCTGCTCAGACCTTCAGCCCTGTGCTCCTGATCATGTGTGCAGTGCTGTGCATGGCCTTTAGGGAGAGTTGGAACTGAAGTTTTGAATAACCAGTAATGACCAAGCAGGTAAACAGAACAGACTAAATTGAAATGCTGTGTATAAATACATAATAATTATTTGCTCTTGATTGGGTTCTAGGAAAAAGAAAGAAGGGGCTGTGATCTCTCCAGTAAAAAGACGTGTGGTTGTCAGCACTACGCGAAGGGTTTCAAACCCATATTATCTTTAGGCTGTATGCTAGTGTTTGTGTTAAGCTTTGGCAGTTGCCTGTGAATCTCAGTGCTGTGAAGGCATAAGGTATTTTGCTTGTTCCTTCTTAATTTTCAGTGATAAATGGCAGTGGTGAAACATACAGTGGGAGAGAGGAATGCTAGGGGTTTCCCTGCTAAGCCAATTTTGGTTTTAATAGCTCATTCTCTTCACAGTGGTCTGTAACTGTAATCACAGAAGCGTCTAGAAGATCTGATCCAAAACTTGGTAAGAGTTTTAATCTCTGTTTTGGATCAGCATGTAATATATAGTTCCATTTAGATCCCCCTTCTTAACTGTAAAATAGTCAGTATTTTGTCACTGAAATGTTCTTTATATGATGTCATTAGTGTGTACCATTCTGTGGTATACATAGATAGAGTATACTGTGAACAGGAGACATAAAACTTGACACTTAAAACTATGAGCAAACCAAATGCACTGATTTATGCTTGTGGAATCAAATGGAGAGTGTGCAGGAGTGTGGTGGATGTCAGCAGGGCATGCTGGGCCTCTGTTGCTGGGTGTGCAAAGCGGTGAGTGGGAAGCTGCTGCCAGCAGGACTGTGGATGCGCCTCACCTTGTGGTGCAGAAACACCCACACTGGTAGCCCTTTCCTTGCCTCCTGGAGCACCAACGCCACGTGCCCTATGACAACTCTGGCTTCTCCCATGTGGCTGCTGGGTTAAAGGTAGCAAGGGTATTTTGTAGCTGAGAAGTGAGCAGGTCCAAGCATTGTTTCAGTGGAAAGGGTTTTTGTTTTTTCTTAATGCAGGTTGCCTGGTCTCATTTTTTTCAGGCTGTATCACTAACCCATGCTATCTTTCATCCTTAACAGCATGAGCTTCGTGTTCATTTTTTGAGTGGATCGATCAAGTGGGTCAGTTGCCGCGAGCCTCCAGGTTGCACCCAAGAGCTGCTCAGTACGGGGACATACCACAGGGAAAGCTCTTCAGAGAAGTGGGATGGGTGAGTACACCGCTGACCAACAAGCAGTAGGTTTGGCATGCTGCCAGACCACTATTTCTGAGTAGTGCTCCCCAGTATTGGGAGCAGGTTCTAGTCGAAATATGAAAGGGGAAGGTGAGGTAAGAGGGTATGAAATGCTAGAACTGTGAGAAGGTGCATGTATTCAGTCAAGAGAGGGGTGTAATGTTATAGGAGAAATATATGAAATTAATATGAAAAAGAGATGTGTCTTAAAAGGCTGCTGAAAGCAGCATGCTGTGAAAATGTACTGCGTCTTTTGGGCTTAGCCTTCCTTCCAGAATAACATTCTGTGCATATTCGTCATCTGAACTCTCTTCCTACCATTGCTATTCTATTTAAACAGTGATCTGATATTCAGAGTGCGCTTTTATTGCACAAGATAAATCATGGTGAACAATCAGGTATTTCAAACACTAAACTTAGGTAGATTAAGCATTTCAAATATTAAAGTGGGGGAAAAGCACGGGGAACAAGAGTGTGATAATCATCAGTTAATTTAAAAAGATGTAAATGTGTTCACCTATGATTGACTGATTAGTCAAAGACACATAAAAGCATTTCATTCATAAACCCTGCTTTGCCCATGGATATACCTTCTATTTATGTGAAGAACACGCTTTGGTCTCTTTCCTTTGGAACTGCTGCTCAGGCTGACCGTGTGTGTTGCTCAGAAGAAAAAATAATCTCTTTGTAAGGGACCCATGCCTTTCCCCACATCAATGCCTTTTGTGCAGGAAGGCATCTACTGCGATTGCCTGGGGAAGTTTTATGCATTGAGTGCATATTGCAGAGAGCTCTGTGAAAGGGAAGGGGGGAAAAAAAAAAGAAAAAGGAAATCCTTGTTTCCTTTCGTGTTCTTAAAATATAAGGGAAAACAGAAAGATGGTGTGGTTTTTTCACAGTGTTCTGCTGACATCCTGGAAACCAAGAAAGCAAACCTCAGCTTGGCTGGGACCCCCATCCATTGGCTTGCTGGATCTTTAAATGGAGAGATGCTGGGCTGAAGGAGGAACCATGGGGATTTCTTAACAGGTGGAAGAGGTTTATTGGCTTTTAGAGGGTGTATTGCAGCCTCGGCTGTGCAGGGTATGAGACATGACATAGGCTAGGGCGCAGAGGACGTGTGAAGCATCACACCTTAATTTGTGAAGTGTAAGAATTGTTGCCTGCTCGAGAAAGCAGAGGGATTATGTGTAATAGGAGGTGTGTGGTGGGCTGCTGAGGGACATTTGAAGGAGGAGTTGAGGATTCTGCTTTGTACTTCAGCTCAAGCTGTGCTAAAATTGTCCATGTGCATGTGCTACCATCCTGCCTTTTTGGGAGTGGAAGGAATCTGCAAGAGTTAATGTTTCCCTGAGATTTCTCTCATACTGGTATACTGAAATATGCAGGAAGCTTTGGTTTTTGTTCTCTTGTTGTTATTTTCTCCTTTTTTTTTTGTCTTTTCTCAGAATTAAATATTTCTTCTCTAACCTCAACCCTGAAGAGCAGCTTGGGGGAGGCAGGGGAGAGCACCGCAGTTTCGCTCTGTACCATTTGGGCTGCTTGAATTTATTAGCTTAGGAGCCCCCACAAATGCCTTGGGCCATGTACCTCCTCATGCACCCAACTTGGGAGAATCTCTTACTGCTACTGCATGCATTAGCCTTCATTAATATAATTAGCATAATAGCTATTAGGATTCATTATTCCCTACAAAAAGATAAAGCCAGTAATATATATCTCAGAATCAAATTCCTCAGCACCTTGCCTTGGGATTGCTTTATTTTGGAGTTGTTTTCTCTTTATATCCTTCCATCTCCTAGAAAAAAGCAAGCCACTTAATTGTAAAACTGTTTGGGTCAAAGAAATGCACTGAGATGATCTTTCATGCATGCTAAATAGGTGAATTGATCTATGGGACCCACACAGCTCAGACAGACACTCAACAGTCGAAACTGCGAACTTCATCTTCTTCAAGCACAAAAGCTACTTAGTTTCCCCATGTTGAAGACTTTTTATAATAGCAATAAGACAACTCTAGAGAGAACCATCTAATATTAACTCCAGGGAGTAATCATCTAATCACAATCTGGGGGTGATTTGAAGCACTCATCTGGACCAAATGCCTCACAACACCCCAGGAGTGGTTTTATTGCATGATAGCAGTGCCCCATTGAGCCTTATTGCTTAATTAAAAACAAATTCCCAAGTAATTTTTTTGCCTTTCCATAAAAACACAGTAGTACATAGCATGTATAAAACATCCATTAAATGATGGTAGATGCAAATTTACATTGTGAGACACAATCCGTTTCTTTACCACTTGGGGTTGAAGTTAAATGTAAAACCATTTCCTATAATCTGTGCACTGCTGTGTTTAGAGAGGAATAAATATGGGAAAGAGAGGTTCGTTGTAGGATGCCTAGTTTTTATTAAGTGATATGTTTGGTCTCCTTACAAAGGAGTTCAAATTCTCGTCCATCTTGCAGACACAGTAGTCAATCAACAGTGCGGCCTTTTCTGCTTCCTCCTGGAGATTTCCTCAGCTTGCTGTCATTGCAGTGCAGATCTTCAATAGGAATCCTGTATTTCTGTCTGGGATTTCCATTTCTTTCTGAGCAGAGAGAGCATGAACAGCACAGGTGACATATTTGGGATATATCTAGCATACTACACAAGTGCTACCCGGGTGTCATTTGTGGGTTTTGTAATCTAATGCGGCATAAACCTGTTAGATGCAAGGTACAGCCAGTTCTGGTGGTTTTGCTGCAGAGCTGATCTCTGCCTGCACTGGGTATATGGCTGAGATGTCTCTACCTCCTGCAGTTTGACTGGGACCACTGCTACAGCTGTGTCTGCTCTGCAAGGGACCCAGGTTGTGGATGGGAAGAGTATGAAAGTTCTTTTTGTTCATGTTGAGGCATAGCTCAGCATCCCAACCCACAGATTCCTTACACCTTTACAGAGTGCTTTCATAGCCACAAAGTGATTCCCAAATACAGTGCTCCCCTGAGGACTTTTGAGTATTGTTCCTATATTACTGACAAAGGGAACAAATCCAAGTTTTAAAGTGATTGTCCAAAAATCATTCAGGAAGTGCTAGAGACACTGCTCAGAAATCCTGGCAGCCAAAGCTGTAATTGGGCTTTCGGACACAGCACTGAAGTAAATGGCAGGGAAAAGGGTCAGTATGACGGTTTTTTCAGATTTGTCACTCAGGGTGCCTTTAATTAATTGTTGGAGATAAGCTTGCAAGTATTTTTTTTTTTTTAAATAAAAGCTGAGAATTAGTAGTAACTATTACTCTAGTTGTTCCATGTGCCAAAGCCTTCCTGTGGTACCTACAAGCTCTGGAGAGATGACACATGTCAATGTCACCTGCTGTGGGCTCCACTCAGTGTTACACACACCCTTCTAGTTTTCCTCATCAAATGGTGGTTCCCCAGGGACTGGTGGGACCTGAAGCCCTGTGTGAATATCTACTGCTGATAGCAGATTGCAGCATTCAGGGTTATGGAGACAGCATGCTTTGTCCCATATTTAGATTTTGTAAAAAGTAAATGATTTTTTTTGTTTGGTGAACCACTTTGTTAGAATGTTTTGCTGACTTCATTTTTAATGTCCTGTTAGAGAGGTGTTAAGTGTTGTGGTGGAGGGTTTGTTATAAAGAGGTTACGGCATTGTAATAAGGAAATGAATGAGAGTAAAACCAGTTGCCTCCTCCTGCTGCCTGAGATCAGTCTGAAAGAGTGGCAAAAAGAATAATTACGTCTGCGTATTTAAAACAGTTCTGTAGTAACTTGGGACATTGCCAGGTCAGGAAAGGACCCGACCGTGTTCTTGAACAATAAACATTTTTACCTGAAAGATCTCTGCTGGCTTTATTAGGGATGTCATTATCTTGCTTTGATCTGACTCTGTAGAACTGGCTGCTCATACAGCTGACAGAGCAAGTAGCCAACAAAAGAAAGCCCTAATAGGCTTTAATACCTTTAGTGAAGAGTGTCTTTTCCCCTCAGATGTATGTCATTTTACAAAGGCTCTTTTCATCTTAATATATCATGGAGATGGCTGTGTGCAGTAGGACAAGCACACACTGTGTTTGCTAAGGGGCAGGGTTTAGCAGACTCGCTGTCAGACTTGACCAGCCCTGTCCCACTGCACAGTGTGGAGCTGCAGGGTGGGTCAGCAATGCTCCTTGCCTGTCCTGCCTATGGAGCTGGGGTGGGGTGGGGGGTCAGCAATGCTCCTTGCCTGCCCTGCCTATGGAGCAGCTGCCAGTGGCAGTGCTACAGCCTGGATGCCTCTGCAGGGCCGTGGGTGGGAGCTGCCCCAGAGCAGGACCTGAAGGAGCAGCCATGGTAGAGCATCTCCCACTGTGGACTGTTTTCTGTTTTTTTGTTTGGTTTGTTTTTTGGCAAGTAAGTTTTGAAGCGCAACAGGGGGTTTATTAGCCTTCACCAGAGTGAGAACTGACTGTGCCCTACCATGTGGCAACCAGTCATACTGGGCAGCAACATACTGTTGGGGTGGGCAAAGGCATGCCTCAGTCACATCAAATGTGTAGCTTACTCTGAGTGACTGCAGCAGTGCTGAAGGGTTTGCAGAGTACAAACCTGGCCTATTCTTTCATCTGAGCACACATTTTTAGCTTTAGGATGCAGAGTAGACACAATATTATATCTACATTTATCTGGCCTTTTAACAAGATGAGGAGTTAAGAATCTCACATTGATGGTTCTGGGACACGTATGACTTTCTTTAAGAGCATATCCTTTCATGAAGGAAATGAAAAATGTGATATTTTAGCAGTTGGAAATGCCTGGGTTAGTTTGGTTCTGTTTCCTGATTTCATTTTGACACGGTAGGCAATTCAGAAAACAAATTTGCAGTAAGGAAGATTCAGTTGTTATGGAAACATCTGAGAAAGGCAGCTGACATAGGCTAAGGAATGCACCAGATTAGCAGTACACACAGACGCGGTAAAAAGGCAAGTTCATGTAAGGTAAGGGAGCAGTTTCTAGGCACTGTCTGCTTCATGGATGGTTCTGTCAGAACAGCAAAAAAAAAAAAAAATATCACTTTAAAACTGTGAGCATGTGGCTCCATCTTCTGGTACCAAAGCAAAATGTGTTGCTCTCGGCATAGAGGAGGTGAGATTTCTATAGTGTTTTTATGTTAGCTGCAACAAAAGCCAACAGCAACAAAATACAAAAACAACAGGAACAACAATAATAAATTAAAATATCCGTGCCTCAAACCCAAGCCCCACAAGCTATTAATGTGGTTTTCCTGAAGCTACAAACCATTCTGCTGCATGGGAAGAAAACTGTCTTTTGAAACATTCTCATAATTGTGTAGCCCCAAAAGTGGCTTGTCTTCCAAAGCATGACACTGCTCTCCTACATGAAAACAATGTTTGATTAGAGCATGGACTGTACCAGTGAAGCTTGAGGCCTGTGGAGGTGCTAATATTGTCTTCTGCTTGTAGCTGTAGGATGTTTCTTTGTTTCCCCTTCCCCAACAATATCCTTGGCAAAGTAGCTAAAATTCATGATACATCTTCACAGAAACGCTAGCTGGGTAGAAATAGGAATGAGCGGTTCTGGGTAGAAATAGGAATGAGCGGTTCTTTGAGGTAGACTGCCAGAAGTCAAAAGAAAATAGAGCTGTTTTATCACTTCACCAAACAGTGAATGTTGTTACAGTGCATGCTTAATTGAGCTTGATTACTCAATCTGTTCGCCTTAGTAACTCATTTTGTTTTAAACAGAAGTCATTGTTCAAAACCAGAAGATGTTATCATTCTCTGGGTAAGCCTTGGGTTTTCTAAGTAATCCTAAGGAGCTGCCTCAACTTTGTTGCTTTAAAAAAAACCAAACAAACAACAACACAACAAGGCGGAAACAAAGGTAGTTATCTTGATGCAGTGCTGTGCTAAAGCTGTTGTTCACAAGTCATTGCAAAAAGAAGGTATTGGACTGTAAATACAAAATTTAAAATACAGATTGTGTGCTTTACTTGTTTTATTTCTGTGTACATACGAATGTCTTCCCCCCCCCCCCCCCCCCCCCCATGGATATTAGCCTAGGATACAAGGGACCCTATATTCTTTGTATGAAGCATTAGTTTTCAGTCAAAACTACTTCATGACAGAACTGTAAGAATGAAGGTGAGGGAACATAAATTTAATGGCCCCACTGCTTCTGCCTGTACTTGGGCCACTCTTTTGCTAACACAAGTGGCAAGGTATTTGCATGCAGCAGTTATCCATGGGGAGTGTTGTGTGGAGACCTATTTGGAAAGCATGCATTCGTGTCAGTCCAGCTTCTGTATGGCAGGGAGTCGTTTTGCAAAAATCATCCCTAAACTAAGCACTAGCCAAGGTTTCTCATCATGGCTTCAGCAGCAAGGCTGTGGATTGAAACCGGAGGTAGAACTAGCCGTTACTCTTCAGTGCGGTGCTTTTAAGGCCCCACACAGAGGGATGCATTTTAAATGGCCACAGCCTGTGTTGATATAATAAGATTGCATCCTCCACGGTGTTTCTAACCGGTCCCTGCAGCCAGAGTGTACTGGACTTCCCCTTGGCACTACCCAAGGCTTTTTCTCAAGGCTGCCTCCAATTCCTACGATCTTTTTTTTCCTCTCCCTATATTTAACCTTCAGCTTCATCCTGTTTCACTTCATCGGCAATTCCAAGCTTTGATTTTTAGCGTCTGACACTCTCCATATCCTGTGGTTTATTCTAAAGGGATCTACTCACCTTTCTGAAAGATGTCACAAGGGTAGCACCTTTCACCAACACTAACAGTAAATAAATTCTACAGATCTCTTTTATTAGGAAGTACAAACCCACAACAAATCCTGCCTGGAGTGTGTTTGATAAATCAGATCTTTTGCAGACATCTGGAGATTGTGTTTGCAAATCCCCAGCCAGCTTGTTTTGTAGTCATTGTTACCATAATTCAGGTTAATGTTGTTGCCACTTTTTAGTTGCTAAAACACATGTGGTGTTTTATTGCTGAAAAAAAGTGGCTGTCTTGGAACAGAAGTTCTTTTAAAACCCTTCTTGGAAGTTTGCTATTTGGAGAAACAAATGTCAAATCAATTGTCCTAGCTCCGAACTGCCATTCTGAAAGTGCAGCTGTGAGAAGAGATTACTTGGGTACTGCGATGGGGAACGCATAAGAATCTAGATTGAGAATTACATAGCAATAGAGACCTAAAATAACAAGTGTAACAAGTAAAGCTTTGTAAAAGCTTTTAGCTTTTCCTGCAAAGATTTGCTTAAAAAATACTAGATCCCAAGCAAGAACGCTTATGCCAAGTTTTAAATCTCATTTGAATTTTTATAGCTGTTATAATCTCTGATATATAACCTTGGAAATAGGGTCTCATAACAGAAATGCCGAGTCCCTTGACTATTGCCTTGCAAAAAAGAGTTGCTGTAATAGGCTGTAAGTCTGAGACAAGTTTGCAAGGCTGGCTTATGTCTATGTATCATCACTTAAATGGGTCTAAGCTGGACTCTTCATATTATTTGAGGGTATTTGTGTGTACGTGATCAGCCATATACAGCTGTTCCAGTAATGTCAGCCTTCTAAGTATAACAGGCACAATTCTAGCATATCCTTATCCACTAAGCTGTTGCCACGGGAAGAGGCTTGGAGCTTGGACATGCTGTGGTGAAAAGTAGAGACAAGCTTATTTTCTTTTTTTTCTATCCTTATTCCTCTATATTTGTGTGCAGAAGAAATGGAAGTTCCCAAGGAGCCTGGACTGCAGAAGAATTCCACATGCCAGTGCTCTTTTCCCTCTCATTATCATACACTTGCAATCAAACTCTAATTTTTGAAATAAAAAACCTGCAGGATTCCTTATTGAGACTATTAAAGCTTCAATCTTCGTTATTTAGGACGGCTACTTACCTTTTACTCAATGAAGCCATAATGCAACTGCTCCTATAAAAACTATCGAAATGGCTACTGTGGCAGTGAGTAGATTTTCCTCCGTGTAAAATAATCCTCTGTGAATGAGACATAACTATCATTTACATTAATTAGGCAGCCATATAATGGGGTGTTCAATAGCTATTACATCATTTAAATTCTTCAGTGAGCACCTCAGCCACCCAAGAACCATCCAGCTGAACATTTCTAAGTCCATAATTTTGAAATAATCCTTTAGAGGAAGAATATGCATGGCAGAGTATTGCAGACAATTTCACCAAAAAAAATTCATTTTATTCAGATTTATGGGATTATTTTAACATTTACAAGAAGTGCATAATCCTGTTTTTCCCCTCCCTCCCAGAATAACAGTGCTATTAAGTCAAGTTTATTTTGGGGCTGATACTGTGTGTACACTAGAGGATGGCCAAGGAGCTTGTGGTCAGAGGTCTGTGTTGGCAGCTGGGCTCACATGCCCAACAAGCACATTTCCCTAAACATTCTGTTATGAGCCTGGGGCTTCAGAGCCACGTGGCTCAGCCAAGAAGCCCTGACTTACAGACAAGTGAGTGGAGTCATGCTTGAGGTTTTGATTTTGAAGTCTTAACTTCTGCCTTTAACAAGCATATGAGGACTTTAGGATTTACATTCCATTTTATTTATTGATTTAAAATTTGTGAGGTCAAGCCAAATTCCTTTGGCATTACTGATAATATACTTTCCAGAAACTATTATATGAATATTATAATTAATGTTCTAACTATATCATTATATATTTTTGTTTATTTTAAGATTAGTGTCTCATTCAAAAGAATGCACTTATGTTATAAGTCTAAGAGGTCCTTCTGAGAGCTGAAAGAAATAAGGCTGAATTTATTAACTAATACACCAGGAAGAGATTTCTGTTAACAGGCCTGTACTGCAAATCTGCCTATAGAAGGTGATGGTTACTAGAAGACTGGTCAGTGCCTAAAAGTGTATGAAAATAACATGGTTTAAATCAGTGTTGTTTGTCAACAGTTATGTACTATGGGTAATAGTTCCCAGCAGAATGAAAAAAAGTAATAGCCTAAAAATAGGCTGGGGAGCAGGGCAGGAGAGAGTGTAAAGTTTAGATTGTGCATTTTCCTTCAGCATCCTGGTTTAAAGCTATCTGTTATGTTATTTTAGTCAATTGTATACTAATTTTTTTTCTCTTCTTAATGGTTATAAGATACTATACCTTATCTGACTAATACAGTAACAGAAATCATCAGAGAGCTCTCTTAACAGGGAGAGCTCTTAATTCAGTATTAAATGTTGCTGGGTTCTCTGTAGTTCTCCATAATCCCTCTCCAACAGGCAGAGTGTGCAGATGTAGGTGTCAAAACCTGTCTGTAGGTAGAGCGCCAGGTACTGTTTGTTCTGCAGCCCGGGAGGGTTGTGTTTGCCAGATGTAACTGCTCCTCTCAGCAGCAGTGGATGCTTGATCCTCTATTTTTCACATTCACTCATTAATTTAATTAAACCAGTACACTGAGGGAGATTTCTGCCTTACCAAAATAATACATTTTCATCACAAACTGTAGGGAATGTGACTCAGAATTGGAGATAGTTACCATAGGAATGACAGATTTAAGGAAGGGGAGCGTGAGATAAAGGTGGGTCAAACCTCTGTGAAACTTCATGGAATTGGCTGTTGTCGGTGTGTAATTTGACCTGCTACGTAGGACCATGGTCTGGTGAATGTTGTAGCATGACAAGCTTTGTAAATCCATTTTTTGTTTGTCTAACAAGATGAATGACAGTGAGCATTTGTTATATAGGTCAACTAATGGATTTACCAAGGCCCTACATGCATATGAGCTCACCTTGGGTGCAAGAAGGCAATACAGCTGGGTTTAGAGGCACAGCTGATAAGAGTTAGTCTTTCAAAGTACTCAGGTGTTTTCCATATCAGGAGAGCCTTTTTGGAGTTTTGGTGTTGCCAGAGAGGCCAGCTGGGCATTTGCCTTAGCTGTGGTCGTGCAGGAGACCGGCCTAACGTAGCTGCTATTGTCTGTTGGGGACCTTCTATCCTGCTGGTACTGCCCAAATCTCACATGGTGTGTAGGCTGAAGAAAATGGATCTGCTGGAGCCAGAAAAGAGAGCTTGTGGATTGCTGAAGCCTCGTACTTGCATCACTTATGGTAAGGTCACTGCAGAGGCAAAGGGAGATTAGTTAGGGAAGTTGTAGCGTGTGTTGAGGAAGGAGTACGAACAGCAGGAGCTAGAAATTATCCATCCAGTGGTCTTCAGTGTGAAGGTGTCAGTGACTGCAGCAGAAATGATAAGGTGATCAGAACTTTTTGTTAGAAAACCTGTCTGTGTATGGTTTTGGCACTTGGAACTGGGGAATTGGCTTGTGTAGCTGCTCTGGTAAGGCCCTGAGGAATCAGTCTGTTTAGATAAAAGCAGTGCCACCCTGGTTTTGAGAAGACTCCTGTTCCCTGAAAACACGCTGCTGATGTAGAGGAGCAAGATGGTGTCTCAGGTCTAATGCAGTACAGTAGATCTTACCTGACATCACAGCTGTGTTTTAAGTGAATTTTAAAAGGACTAGAAGGAGTTGTGGAAAAAATGTGAACTATTCTGATTATATGAGACAAAGTATGCTATTTAAGAAAGGAGTTATAAGCAAAGATGTAAGTTATTTGATGGCAAACCTGTCAGTAGCTCTGCAGTGTGTGCTGGTTCTTTGGCGCATGCACACCAACAGAAACACCGGGCAGAGTATGGGCTTGGGCTGCTGTAAGAGCTCTGGCACAAGCTCAGCATTTCCCAGTCATGCTGACAAATGCCCAAGGACACCGTTTTCCTTGGAAAGTGAAAAATGTTGATAATTTTTAGATTATAAGCTGTGGCTTTTTTTCACTTCTCAAGGACTGCTTCATATTTATTTTTAGAATGTTAAAGGTTACCTCTGAATCTTTTATAAAAGCTTTATAAATAGCAGAAGTAAAGAAAAAGTGCTGATGTGGAGAAGGACCAATAGCCCCCAGTTGGTTAGTGTGTGACACAAGCAGTCTATAGCAAAATTGGAGTATCTTTTTCCCTAGAATAGTGGAACCTGGCAGATGATGCATAGAATTGCCAGTGTCACACCAATGAATAGCTGCAGCTTTTCTCTGCAGGATTTATTTCCCCTACCAAACTGATTCTCCTTCCCTTTGTTATTCAGTCTGAACTCTGACTCGCTTTGTTTTTGATTCTGTACTCTTTCTCACCCTATGCCGTTTTTTGGTCTCTTTCTATTTGAAAACACCACCAATGTTTCCAGTCAAGATTTCTATGATTTGCAAATAATGGTGCAAATAGCTAAGCCAGGTTTGCCTACTTTTTATGTACACCCCTCAGAACAAGTAGCTTACTTTTCCAGATCATAGCAGCCTGGCATAGCCATATCCTGTCCTTTTCTTTTGCAGTTCAATAGGGGCATTGTTCTAGTAAAAAATACTAGTTGCCCTTGCTGGGACGACTTCTTTGCAAAATGCAGCTGCTTATTAAGGACTGTGTGTTACTGTTCCAAATTATTTTAAGGCTTGTTTAACAAGAGTTGTTTGGTCAAAGGTTGCAAGAGGATTATAAATTATTCTTAACCTCTTGCATTGACATGAGTCCTCCCAGTTCTGAAATACTAAAATGGACAAAGAGAGTCTACTGAAGGGATGAACTTGTCCAAGGCTTGAGAATTCATTAAAAAAAGACTCTGGTCCAGATAAGAATTTTATGCTCTCTCTTAATGCTTCTCTAAAACATTGTGTGGCTTGAATATATAGAGTTAACGTCAGCTACGTGCAGCTGCGATTTCAGTATTTAATATGAGGTTCCCAAGGAGAGTCCCAGGAGGGTTGTTTTGGGGGTTCCCATTGTATTGCTGTGTAATCCATCTTTTAGAGAAGTATTAAAAAACCCCTCAAATACAAAATTCTATGTGTTTTCTTGGATGTGACTTTCCTTTAATTTCAAGCATTTCCTACAATGAATTATTTTGAGGTTTCAAACAGAAATTATGGGGTTTTTTGTTTGTTTTCCCATTCCTGCTTAAATGTTCAAAATTCAGTAACTGGATTGTTGACAATTGTTTTAGTTCAGATTGGTTATAAATATATGTGTTCTTGTGTATATTATATATCCATAGTAATAGGAAAGCAGAAATGCGTAATGTAGTGAGATAGTATATTGCTCATTGTCATTCATTATTCTCTGGTTAGCCTTTTCTTTAGTGAGAGTTTAGGTATAAAAATCATAATGAAAAATGTGTCTCTGCTGTATGCAATTCAGTATTGAGCATTCGAAGGAAGAGGCATGTTAGAGGCAGCTGTGATTAGTGCTCCAATTTTCTAATATTAAACTATTAAGTTTTTACTATCTCAGCTAATGAAGAGACGGGGAATGGTCATGAATCATCAAGGAAGGACTGGTGAGCAGTCATTTTCAAGTTAGCCATATTCTAAGGAAGTTCCTTTACAAGCAACAGGGAGTTTAATGAGTTCTAGTGAAAGACAAACACAGAGCTGTGTTCTGGAGAAAGTAGATGGGACAGGGGTTTGGTTCAAGGAGCTGATGGGTAGACAGTGATACCAGCGGTCTGCAGGAGCGATTTAGCTGAGGTAATTTATGGGGGCTGTTTGGAACACGTCACCTAGTCATTACGAAAAGGCCTCTTCAGATGATTTACCAACTGCAGTCAAGGCATCTTGAATGCATTGGCTGTTCAGCTCTCCTGTTATTCTTCATTTGTCATCTGTCTTTATGTGCTACTAGCATGGGATTACCTTGAGGAGACCTTTGAACATCTCTTCAGCACTCCTCACTGTAAATAATGAATGCCTTGCTATTATTTATCGAAAAGGACTGCTAGGCAGCGTTTGTCTCTTTTGGTTGCTGAAATAGTTTAAAAAATGGAAATGCCAGTAGCTGTGCAAAGCTGTATTGTGTTCATCTATGTGTCCATATGGTAGAATATGGTATGTCCTTCACAGCACAATGAAACATGATTGTGCCTAATTCCAATTTGTATGGCATTCCTATTAATGATGTCTATTTAAGACATCCATTAAAGGCCCTTAATGTTGATTAACTGGACTATGCCAATAAAGTTCTATTAGCTTCTCCGTATTAATTTAATATTATAGGCATTTAACAGATGTCTTAATTAGATGTTACACAGAAGGCTATGAGCAAAATTAAAATTAGGTCATTTTCCTGAAAGGAGAGTTGCTGCTATGATTTATGCTTTCTACCACTTTGTTTGTTTTTCCTCCCGACCTCTCACAGGAAACCAAGGGATTTAATTTCAGAGAATGTTGAGAGAAGTAATGGGTACTAGGTAGAATAACAGCTCAGGTCTAACAACTTTAACGGATTACTTCACAGATATAAATTCATTGAAAAAATCTTCTGCTCTTTGGCACTTTCAAGTGTGTTTATTCATATTTTCAAAAGCTTTCACAGTGTTTCTCCTACTTTCCCATTGGTGTGAAATGACTGTATTTTCCCTGTATAAAATATACTTCTCTAGCAAAACTAGTCTGTTTTCCCCATCTCAAAGGCAGTACTTCATAAAATTGCAATGAATATTTCCATACCAACCGCTTTATTACTCGACTTTTCAAAGGGGGCAGTCTGTTGTTCTCGAAAACTAGTATTGCCCATGCTGTGATTTCAGCTTATCAGTCTGGTTCAGTGATGCTCAATCTGGTCTGCGCCTGAGGCATCACGCTGGAGAGATGCAGCTCTCCTGTAACCTCTCCCAGCAACAGGTCCAGAAGGGAAGTAGGAGCTTTGGAGACCAACTGACTGAGGGCTGACTGGCACCGTTAATGTTTTCATAAGACCTGGGGGCGTTGGAGGTGTTGATGATCTTTGGCTTTCTTGTGGCAGATATATGGCTTGTGCCCTGTGGTGTGGATAAGAGCTCTAGCTGGAGCTCCTCTCCTAACCCCAGGTATGTGAGAGAACAGCTATGTTCTCTTTAAAGAAATGACCCTGGTTGGCTATGAGCACTTGAGTGGTGGCTGGGAAAATCTCCTCTTCCTAGATATGGGTCTTTCATTTGACTCTGAAATAGACTTCATTATTTACATTGAAAGCTTCTGAAAGCTATCTTTATATTATAAACACCATAGAGGTGCTTTTATAATAGAAAAGTTAAGTGATCTAAATACAGAGGTCACTACCACCTCTCTAACAAGTCAACCCTGCTGATGAGAGATTGTAATCGGTGCAGCCAAAAAAGGATCCTTGAAGTATATAGTAAAAAAAATTATGAAAACAGGAGATAAAAGGTTTTAAACACCAGAAGCCTCCTCACAAGTGGTGTTGTATAAAGGGTGGTTGGTGAGTTTAGAAGATGTACACTATGAAACTACCTGACTCCTTGTGTCCTACTGATGTAGTGCTTACAAACAGGTGATAAAAACTAAGTGCCGTCTATGCCAGACTTCTTTAAAATTGTGTGTAACATGTATATTTTAATCAGAATAAAGGTATATTTTTAAAGCATAGATCATAGACACCATGTCTAAATATATACAAAAATAGGCCAGAGTAAAGCCCTATGAACAGGTTAAATATTCATAAAGCAATTTTTGGGTAATTTAAGTACAAGATTGAATGGGGGTCATTTCCGTCTTTGAATTTCTAGCTTCAAGTGCTTCACTGTTACATGATGTGTTGTGTTCCCTGCACTCTGGCATGACAATATATATTTACTAATATAGACATATCTGATTTAATATTAAAGTAGTATGTTATTGGTAAGCAAACAGCTTGCAGGGCTGCATTACATGTTTGATATGTTTATATTTTCATGCATATACATGTTATCTGCAACTATTAACCACAGGGAAGGAGCTATTCAAGGTAAAACATATCGGCTGAAACAACTTGCATACGCTTGCACCAGGCAAAGATGTTGACGTTGGCCCAGGAACAATGATTATAAAAGAGCAGTCGTCATCACCTGTAGTCTCATTATGAGCATATTATAGGCAGATAAAGCCCAGTTTATACAGATGGCAACAATAACATTTATCACAGACTTACAAGATGCAATTTTCATTGTGCAAATTTATAATTATATATTGAAACAGAAGTCAGGTAACCAATACTAATCATGTAAGTTTAATAAAAGCCAGAATGTTATATACAAATAACGAAACAGATACAATAAACTCCAACAGTCTGAGAGACTGCTTTAAAGACAACAGATACTAGTCATTCTTCAGTAAGAAGAAATACTTTAGAAATATTTCACATAGCTCTTCCATTTTCAATCTGCCAGAAAACCTGGCCTTTAAACTGCAGGAAAACAGCAGACATTTATCTTAATATTTCCGATTTTCCATGAAATCATAGGTCAATAGTTCCTTTCAGCTTGAACTTTTTTGCAGATCGCTCACTTGCTCTAAGCTGGAACTTGCTTCCATAGATGTAGGAAATGAATCCATCAATCTCCAAGCTAAATACATTGTTAAGTTTTGGAACAACTGAAAATGCAAATGGAAAGAAATTAACAAAAGTGGTCTAATGTAAATCCCTGTTATGAAATATACTGATATACCAGGGTATATTATTCACATGTAGACTTGAGGTCTGCCACATTTCAAGGTCTTTATGCTTTAGCAAGAAGACATAGAAAAGAAAAATAACCAAAACTTATAAATATTAAATTGGAATTACTAAAGCTAGTCCTCTTCCAGGAGCATGCAGTAAGTATTGCAGAGAACATCTAATATGAATCAGGTGAATGAGCCATAAGCATAATCATGTTGGGTTCATTGGAAATGCTTTTTTTTTTTTTTAATTGCCCATTTCTAATGAGATACTTTCTTGGTAAGATATTGAGCTGTTACGTAGCCGTTACAAAGACATTGACTTCTGCCATTCCATGCAAAGAAAGAAAAGCACTGATATAACAATGTTCTCAGAGGTGTAAGACGAACAGTGTTTTGAAGAAACTTCTCATTATTCAAGTTGTGAAAAGCATTGAAAAAATCATCTTATATACCTTTTAATTTGTCCTCTTTCGTGATAATTTTGAAGACGTGTTTAAATTCCTGTAGAACGATTCCTGTAATCCCAACGTAAGAGGGGCACTTTGATTTTGTGACTGAAAGAACAGAAGTACGTAGGTTATTAGAAAATTTCAGATTCAGTCAGTTTATTTGCTCTTCTACAGTTGCTTCATGATTTTAAAAACTGGTTTGCAATATTCTGAAATAATGCAATTACAGTAATCACTGGTAAAACTTGCAGCTAATCTTTTTAACTCACATGATTTCTAAGAGCAGTTGAAAAGTAATTAGCATTGATAAGTAGAGAGAGAATCCATCAACATATGATCTCAGCTATGTGATTCCAGAGTTAACACCGAAAGGAATTTAAAAATAAACACCTGAAATATAGGAATGTCTACTGAACTTCAGATGACTTTTATAAAAGAAAAAAAAAAAAGAATACCTGTAACAATAGCTCCATGGAGATCAGCTTTTAGCAGCTTGCCCTGAACCATATGTGGTTGCCTTGAAGAAGAGGGTGGGATCAGGGAAGAGGGGGAAAAAAAATTATATGGAAAGTCAGGTTTATAAAATGTGATGGTGGCTATTGAAATCGTGGTCAAAGGTTACAGAAATAGTACGTATCCTTATCAAGTCACTGTGATGTTTCTATCAGTAACTCAGTTAACCTGCAAGTATCTATTAAATCAAAACAACACTAATTTTAAAATATCTCAACTTACGCATCTGGTTTAAGGCCATGACATAGGTCTCTGATGTACTGTTTCCAGAGTTCATGTAATGGTAGAAAGATGGCATATCTGCAGTAAAAAGTCAAAAAGTATTACACAAAAACTTCATTATCAAAAAAATCTGTTGATTACTGAAGGAATCCATATTTACCATCAGAGTTAAGACTAACATTTATAAGTTTTGTAATCTGGTCTCATAACTTAACCTTTGAGGTAAGCCACTCCAAACAATAGGTTTGCTTTATAAAAAAAGGCACAAACTAAGTATGCTCCTCTCTATCAACCCAAAATGGTGCAGTGTTTTAGAGGACTGGGCTATGGCTAACACCGAAACCATTTCTATTCTGTTACCTCCCCACTTATTTCATGTTAGTAACAGCAGGGGCGTTACTCGACATGCATTAGTTGGAGGAACCTGATGCAGAATTTAGACTCTCTGGTCACAGGCAGTCTAACTTTAAAAACTGAAATCCGGGTTGATTGTACTTGGGTTTGATTTCTTGTTATATTTAGCTACCCAAAAGGAAAGAGAACCAGTAACAAAGAGAATGGAACTTTCCAACTATACAGACAAAATAATTGTTTTCTTATGGTGAAATGCCACGGAGTCTCAGGCTGAGTTTGCATGCTGCAGGGTTAGTAGTTAGTATCCACACGTACGTGCTGCTGCTTTTCCACACTTCCTACTTTTACTACACAAAGGAAATATTTAAGATCTTACCTTTGCTGTTCGGGTTCAATTTCAAAAAGACGCATTTCTCGCCTTTGCTTGGCAGTAAAACCTTTTGTTTTCTTCCTCTTTTGCTTTGTCTTTTTTTTGGAATAATGCTCAAGAACTACAGCTTTCCGAGTTAGTATATCCTGGATAGCTTCATCTTTCTTTTTTGGCATACTGCGTTTCAGGAAGGCATTTACAAAGGCTTTGGCCTCTTCTGATCCTTGAGGCTAGGGATATTGTAAAAGATACTTTAAAATATTAAGTTGTAATTAAATTAAGAACTTGCTGCTGACTAGTAGTTTTATTGAGTTGACAAAAGCACCCCAGGAATGAGAGATCTGCACAAAAGTAATACTAAATAGGAAATGTTGACAGGCCGAGACCTGGTGCGTGTGAGGGCCTACGGTTTTCTCACATCGCTTTGGGTAATGCCGAAACTGGGGAGAAAACGCCGATTTTTTGCGTTCGGTCCCACACGACGCATTCAGACGCCAAAGCTAGAGCGTCTGAATCCTGATCTCATCGGACGGGGGAAACCGATGCCGGACACTCCCCCCGACACACACACACACAAATATCCCGCGCTGGCAGACGGAGGTTCCGTGCGGCTGCGTGAGACGAGGGCTGAAATCGCCACGGAACCGCCGGCGCTGCCCCCGGGACGCCCCGCCGGGCAGGGCCTCCGCGGTGGGCGGTACCTGGAGGCGCAAGCCCGCCGTCTCCCTCGGCGTCAGGCGGCGGTACAGCTCCCCTGCAAGGCAGAGCGGGGCAGGGCGTCAGGCGGGGCCGCCGCGCCGCGGCCCCCCGCGCCCACCGGCACTCACCCTCCATCGCGGCGGCCGCCGGCGCTTCCGGCGCAGGTGGCGGACGTCACGGAGGCGACGTGCGCCGGTGCAGCGCTGCGGCTCCCAGGGCTGGCCGCCAGGGGGCGCCGGTGCGTGCCGCCTTCATCGCCCGGGGCGGGCCCGGGGGCGGCGCGCTAGCCCAGGTGTGTGAGTGGGGGGGGGCCCGGGAAAGGAACGGCGAGCGGGCCTTTTTCTGTAATTATCATGTGCTTAAACGAACCTCGCGGCGCAGCCCGGCGCGTGTAAGGCTCGCGGGGCCCCTCAGGGCGTGGGGGTGGCGCCGCGGTGGCCTGGCCTGCCCGGGACCGGAGCTCGGGCCTGGACGCTGCTGAGCCCCCGCGGAGGTCAGGCTGAAGAGAATTGTTCGATTCTGCTTGCTGAAAAAAAAGGCTTTTATAGAGAGTTTACACTACTCAGCGTATCAGAAGACAGACCATCTTGTTACCGTCTCCCCCACTGCTGGTTAGGGTAGTAAATCCCAGCCTTAACCTCAAATTTCAGAGGCTGCCTGCTGGAGGGAACCAAGACCCCTGTGCGTCCTGGGCAGAGGAGCCTCCCTCCATATACCAGCATTTATGGGTTGTTGCCTGGCGTGGCTGGCACCAGGGTCTGCACACTCAAGGATCCCAAAGAGCTCGGTCTCCCTCATAAATCACAAACCGTGGTAGACCCTGGTTTAGAGGGAAGCCATCGCTAAGACCAAAACGCGTAGAAAAGAACATAAAACGGAAGTGATATTGCTTATTGCAACCATGAGGCTCTACAAAGGGGGAAGCTGTGGCCAGGGTAGATTGTTAGATTAGCCATTTAGATTAAGCTAGCTAGGGACCATTCAATGCCTTCAACTAATGTCAGTTACGTTGCTATTATTACACAAATCACAGGTTTATTTCAGCAGAGATCAGGATGCAAAACTAACATTTCTAGCCAGAATCAAGGAAACAGTCATAGAAAATGAAATCTGGCTATTATTTATCTCTTTTATACTAACAAATTCTCTGACTTGTGAGAGTAAGTTGAGTGCCAGATGTCATCGTACCTTCTGTAGCACAGGCCACCTCATTTTCTCTAATTATCCACCACTTCAGTGTGATCATGTACACTTGGAGCAGACAAGTCTGTTGTTCACGTGGTGATTTGTTAGCGTCCTTCCCACAGTAACAGTGTTGCTTTAGAATCTGGATGCTTGTTGTGATGGGCAGCCTGGGCATATCAACCCTCGCTTCTGCCTCATCCTGCAGTTGCTCCCACCAGAGATGCTGGGACATTCATTTCCACCTTTCCATCCTGCAGCCCCGCTCACCTTCTTTAGTTGCCCCATCGCCCAGCATTTACAAATGCAGTGCTGGAGCCAGCCACTGCCTAAGCTTCCCAGGCTCTGGGCAGGTGCAGACCCTCTCTGCCCCCTGCCAAAGTTCTTCCTGTCCCACTTCTCTTGGTAGGAGAGAGCGTTTTTTTTCCTAGTCCCAGCCTGTCCTTCAACGCCTTTCCAGCCATAGCCCTCACTACCATTGCAGGTACCTGGCTCTTGCATGCCCTCATTCAGCTATTCCCAGTAGCTAACAGTGTGTCAAATGCTACTGTACTGTGCCGGTACTCACACACCGCAGAACATGAGATCTTTCTTTAAAATCTATCCCCATGTTTCTAGCAATCAAAGTAAAAAAATCAGGAAGATGCCGTTCGCTGTGGGGTTTACCTCCTCTGATATGTTGTTGCCTCTCTCCTCCTGGGATAGGACAGCCTCTTGCTGTACAACAGGGACGTACTTTGAAACCAGAGTGCCAGTTCCTTTTCCTTGCCAGCCTTAGTCCCAATTCATGCTGCCCTCTGCTCAGACATGATGGTTCTCCAAATACAGAAGAGGTTTATATTCTCGTCACAGGGGGATATTGTCTCAGCAGATAATTAAGCACTGCTTGGTAAAGGATACTTAGGGAACAAGTTACTGAGACAGGGTATAGGAAACAGGATGATTTTGTTGAGTGCTGCTGTGGAGCACAAAGGCACTAAAGTGGTCTCTAACAGGGAATAATATTGTAGATCTCTCTGTATGTGTGTAAAGAAGAAAGGGCCGGTCTCTGCAGAGCATTAAGCGTGAGCACCTGTGGGTTTGTATCACAGCCCTCCTGGCAGTTAAGTACATTGCCACAGCAAGCAGATCTCTTGGTTTTACAAAGCATGGACTCCTTGAGTTGTCATTGCTACTAAGAAAAGATCAATTTTCATGAATGGAGTACCAGGATAAGCACTATGGGTCTTCAGGGCCATATGAGTGCTCCTTCACTGGATTTATGCTGCAATTCCTAGGGCACTTCAGGGATTAATAGTCAAATCAGTGTTGGCAGTGCTGGTATTGTAAATCCAATGATCCAGGCTAAACTGGTGCCTGGGGAAGCCAGTCTCTTCCAACAGCTCTACATCTTCATTTCCCAATTTATCTTCAGATATAAAGTCTGAGGGAGGGAGATCAGCATGTTAGTGTGTGTCCCAGCAAGAAGGCTCCACATCACGAGTCGAGATTCCCATCAAATAAACATGAAAAAGAATAGGCAAAGAAATAGAGAAACCAGAGAGTATGCAAAGACAGTTTGTATGTAAGAAAGAGAAGGCCCGGAGAAATGAGGAAAGATGGGTAAAATGTGAGTATAAAAGAAGTGGAGTATGCAAACCAAATAATTATAATGCATGTTTCCGAATGTGCAACATCACCTGCTCTGCCTGTTTTAGTGCTTAGGCTTTTGAAGCATTTTACTTCAAGTAAATCACTTTGGAATAGGCTTATAGTGATATAAATCCCTAATACTTATTATTAATACCAAGTTATAGGTGCCAAATTTGGAATTTCGTATTCTATTAGATATATATGGCTTTATTTTTTGCTCAATAATAATAATAATGATAATAATACCTATGCAAAAACCCAACAAGGAAGCAATCTAACTGTGTGCACTAGGGGGCCATATTGCTGTACCTGTAAGTACTGTTGAATTACAGTAATGGGGAAAAAAACTTGTGCCGGCCCGGCTAGGTGGTAGCAGTGTCTTGGGGAAAGTTGAGTGAATCTGGGAGCAATTAGAGAAGGAGCTTTATATTCAGAGTCACGGAAAGCTAAACCTTGAGATGCAGAGTGACCAAAGATGGTAATTAAAGATACTTGTGTGACACAAGAATAGAAAATCAGCGTTTTTTTTTTTAAAAGAGCATAATTATGAACTGAAGTAAGAGATGAGCAGAAGTGTATGAAGTTAACTGATGCGTGTAAAAAGTGACTGGATTATAATCACTGTTATGCTTTTGCTGGTTGTCATTGATACAAGAAATAAATACCATAATTCTCTAGATAGACTGTCTCAACAAGTGTTTGAGCTCTCAAGGTCAATATAGTTTATTCCTCTTGGCCAAATTGTATTAGCAGCTGAATTTAGTCCCTAGGGACATTTGTACTGGTGAAAATAATTTCCATTTAAAACCCTCTGATGTGATTTCCTCTATCCAGATATCAAGCTGCCAATTTCCACCCCCTTCCCCAGGGTTATGCTGAAGCAGGGTGCAGCCAGCCTGTGCAGGTCCCTCAGCTGTCCCCCCCACCTCCTGCCTGTGTCTCACCGCCCCTCCGCTGCTGCCTGTGCCTCCTCCGGCCCCCATCTCCTTTCGGCCTGGCAGGGAGTGCAGGGATGCTGTGTGCCAGCATTTTTAGGGCTGACTGTGCCCTGCATACCCTGCTTCCTCCTAGCTCTGGCTGTGCAGCGTCGGGGCGGTGCCGCTGTGCCATGTGCAAGTCGTTTCCAGGATTTCAGTGCTCATGGTTCCCTGGAAAAACCATTCTAGGAAAGGGTCATGTCTGGGGGGGTGGCGGTGGGCGGGCAGAGTGAGAACTGCCACCCAGCCAGGTGGGTGACAGAGTATTTGATACCAGTAGCCTGAATGTTCATTTCATGTCAGTGTAGGTTTGCTAGAGGAAAGTTTGTAAGTGTTGTGTGTGGGAGCCCAAACTCTTGAATTACAGGTTTGGCTGATGGATTGTAGACGGCTGTGGTTGGTTAATGGGTGTCATCTTTTGATCTACCCTGTATCCCACAAATGTTTCTTTTCCGTAAGTTTTTCTGCTTTATCAGCTTGTCTTTAACTCATGGATTAGGATGGGATGTGCCCCCCCAGCTGATAAACTATTGTTTTCAGCTGAAGGTTCATTATTTCCTGACAGTCCCAGCTCCTTGTCATCTGGAATTGCAGGTACCACTTCAGGGTGAATAAAAAAGACTGGCTTTTCTGTGTGTGAAGGAAATAAGAAAACGCTCGGAAACATAATCCAAATGTGTCTTAGTAGCACAGAAATCAGACGGAAATAATAATCCCAAAATGTTTTCAGAAAACGTCAATGATTTAAAAGCCGGGTTTTAAAACGAAAAGAAAGCAAGCAGCAGGGTTTTTGGGAGGCCGGTTGCAGGAGCCCGTCCGTGCCAGGGCGGCTGCTCTCGCTAGAGGGCAGCCCGGCACCGGCGTCGGCCGAGTGAAGCTGGAGATGGGCTGCTGAGTACTATTGATGAATGTTCTGTACGTGTTATCATTCAAATAACTGTTTCAAGTCAAAGAAAAAAAAATTAAAAATGGTTTCCTTTTCCTCCAGGAAGAGCTTGTTTGCAGCTGCTTCTTTAGCATACAGGACTCCAGTTGTCCCATACAGCAACCTCTTCTGCATCACAGTAAAATTACCAGCGTAAAGAGGATTTTGAAGAGATTCAATTTCACCACAAGTTAAGGAGCCCACTTTTTTAAACACCAATATATTTTTATATCAAAATAAGAAGCTCTATCCTTCTTAAAATACTAAAAATATGTGGGACTAGAATACCTTGGAGATAACTACTGCAAACTAGAACTACCCAGCCCTGCCTCACAGACCAGTGCTAAAAAAGCAAGACTTTCTCCCAAAAACAGTAACTAGGAGCCAGTAAGCTGAGGCTTTGGCAGCTGACGTTTGGTTTCCTTGCACGCTGAGATCACGTATGATCCAAACACACATCAGGATGACAGACACCACTGCTGCTCCTGAACAGCTTGTATTTACTAATTAATACCAGCATTCTACATTCATGTATTATTCCATGACAGTCTGTCTTAGAGTTGTTACTTTTGCTGGGTTTCGAGTCTCATTTAGATCTTGTTGAATATTTTATTTTATTTATACTTTTATATACTATATATATACACTATATATAATTACCATTGGCTTACATGTGATAGGGATGTATGATGCAAAATGAGTATTAAAAACGATAAATTATAAAGCAACAATCGTCATGGGAGTTATAGTAAATTGAACAGTTTAATATATTTCATTTGGCTTTAAACTTTTGTTAGAAAAGGGTTGTCAAACTCTGCAACCCTGTGTGACATGGTTTGCTTGTCTCGACTTGGCACTTCACCCATGGTAAGTTAAGTTTTGGCCAAAAATATGTTCCTGCATACTGCGTGTTACTATTTGTAACAGAGTGCAATAGAAAAATGGTACCTCGAATCGCTTCATGCTGCAGTACTGCGGCTGCTGCAGGGTTTGTGCATGCCTGTCAGCCAGGGTGATTCCTCTGGTCACCTCCAAACCTCCTGGCACTGCCAGGCCACCCACGTGCTCAGGGACCACACACAGTGAGCTCCTGAACATAGAGGAGTGTTTTACATGTGCTGTGCGTAACTCAGGGCTCTGGAGCAAGACGAAGCAGTTTTTACTAGGACTAAGGTGGCAGGAAGGAAGAGGCACTTTTTGCGCAAGGCTTATGTTAAAATAATTTATGTCTCACTGAAGCATCTTTTGCTGCGTTTCCCAGAAAGTGCTTAAGCACTAACTGCTTGGGTCAGAGTCGGGGCAGAGGGCACCCTGCAGCTCGGGGGGCTGCTCCTGCTGCCCTGACCCACCAAGGAGCAGAAGGCTCCAGCTGCACAGGGCAGGGTTTGCAATGAGCTGCCTCCTACACAGCTCAGAGCCAGCAGGTGCTTTGTGCCAAACTGCCAGCGTGCCTGGAGTTAGGAACTGGGATGAAATCCCAAGAAAGTTGAAAAGGTTCATTAATTAAACGGATACAAATTTCTCATTTTTCCTCTGTAATCAGGTGTCTTTCTCAAAGGCATCACTATCAGCAAGGCCCTGTTCCTGCCAGACTCTTTCGAAGTAACACAGGCTGTCAGGAGTGTACTGTTCTTTTGAATAAAACGACTCAGCTTGCACTCTCCTTGTTCAGGAGAGGCATTGCTGAGTCCACACACATGAATGCCTCATCTGCCGAGGCACCATATAACTCCAGGTCCCACTGGTTTGAACGTGTCTCTTGTCACAACACACTAGCTCACGCAAGTCCTGCCCGTGGGACATGTGTGTCTCCACAAATTCAGGTAGTGTGACCCAGAAAAAACAAGTGAAAAGTATTTATCTGTTGAAACTGGGCTGAAGGAGCTCCGTGATGTCAGCTCCTGAACTAGCGATGTCCTGAGCTGCTGCCTGAGGCAATAAGAGATAACAGCTGCTTTACCCTGGTATTATGGAGTGGTGTGCGTCACACAGGTTACTTATAACCCATAACACCATCTGTGACTATGCTGGTGATGCATGTAGACAGCATTTTTCCTTTTTTAATGGTCCTCGTATCTCCATTAGCTTTTTATCAACCAGTTAGAGAGGCACTGGTGACAGCATAAAGTGTGGCCCACACTATCAAGAGGCATTCAGGCAGATCCCTCTCACTGGGCTGCCCTGGAGGGCTCTGAGCCATGTGCTCAGGAGTCTCAGCGTTTCCACTTGAAGTTTTCATACATGGGAGGATGAAATTAGTCGCAGCATCTGGGGGTTGTGACTCCCACTGCAGGCAAGGTCTTTATGAGCGGTGGCCAGCTGCTTGCATGGAGCTGGCGGTGAGGCTTTCAGCTCCCTCGCCGTAATCTGATTTCTTCTGAACTGCCGGTGTGTGGTGGGGCAGTGAGGGGGTTAATGCTGCTGGATTGCTTTGATAATTGAAAAAAAAAAAAAAAAAGCCCATCCAAAGCCAACCAAAAAAAACCCCCTGTTTGAGGTCAGTGCTCTAGTAAGTGCCTTTTAAAGAAACAATAACCTGGTGCAATAGAAAATATTTTGTCCATCTCTTCAGTAGAAATCTGATAAACCACGGAGAGAGGCAGGTGTCCAAGGAGATAAAAGTAATAAATGTGGCTGCAGTTCTGGCGTGAGCTGGTCTGTCAGGCTGGTAATTAAATGAAAGCCCCTCTCAGGAAATGCTGGAAGCTAATAGCTATACATGGAGATGCCAATTCAGTTGCCTCAGCAATATATGTTAATTTTAGCATGAGATTAATTCATACATTTTACAGCGGGACAAAATGATGGGGGTGCGAGGGGGAGAGCTTTCATCCTGCCAGTGATTATTTCAAGTGGTAAAGATTATTAAGCACCTTATACTTCTTAAAAACAGAATAGTGGGTGAAAATGGGAGAGAGAGAAAATGTTTAATTTAAGCAGATCTTCTAAACAGAATTAACTAATCACAGACTTATAACTGACCTGAACCCCCTTTGCAGAGAGCTGCCAGGGGATCCTGTGCTTTGCCACAACTCAGTAAGTACAGAGCCCTAGTTAGCAAATAGCTTGAGCTCGAGTCACTCTGTGTTGGTGTGGTTTAAAAGGATTTCTAAGAGTTACATGAGTGTGAAATTAGGAGTGCTGCAGTGACGGATCGCACCTACGGGAAGAACAGCAGTTCTTTGAGGCTGCGGTAAGCTCAAGGATGCTTTGGTTGGTGCCCAGAGAAGGTGCAGGATAGGACAGACGTGCATGTAAAGGTGCGCTGGTGGTTACTGACAATGCACGTGCTGCCTGGGCTTGGGGCTCAGAACCGACCCCGCTCTAGCGATGTGGCACTTGGCATTGGCAGAGCTGCGCAGCTCCTTCTGGTTTGGGGTTGTCCTGTTCTGGAAGAAAACTAATTCTGAGGCTAGACAGACATCGAAGTGAGGGAGATGTCCGCCTGATGCGTAAGGCAGTGAGGGGACTGTGACCCCGCCGCGCGTACAGGCGGCATGTGTTTGTGTGTTACAGTCCCTCTCTGAGGTCATTTTTGACCCTTGTGTCCAGTTTCAATCATTTGTCAAGCCATCCAGCTCTTGTATAACATCCCTACAGCTCACGTGCACACAGCTGCCTGCCTTAGAGGGTAGATATGCCATTAACATTATGCGCTCTGCCCCGTGGTGAATCTGGAGTTGCTGGGGCTTGCTGGTGGTGGTGCCACCACACAGGCCCTCCACTGCTGGCAGCACCAGGTTCTGCTGGGTGCGTGGTCCATGTAGAAACGAGGCCCTGATTTACACTTCCAAGTGTGGTGTTAAGGGCATGACTATAGGTATTTCAGCTCTGAAACACACACTGCAGCACAGCAGGCTTCTTTCTAAAAAAGTCCTCTGATCTGTAAAATTATCAGCATTGAGGCAGCAGCAGACAAAGCAGATTTTCCTTTATTTTCTTCTGCCTTAGAGGAGGAATACTCACTTGCCCTCCTGTGTGATTACAGCCCATTTACCAACACTTCTTTGTGAATTTCAGACCTACGTTTTGAAACAGTCACGAGCAAGAAGTGTTTCTTTTCAGAGCCTGGAGCAGTCAGCACAAGGGTGAAGTTTATTTAACAAAAATAATAGTTCCAGCTGAATTCACATTGTGAAATTACAGGTCCATTTAAAGCGGAATAGAAATGATGGCAGGTTAGGGTCAGGGAAGGAAGATAATGACGTCTGCTGCAAAGTGCATCCAACAACTGTCTTCAAAATTTTCAGTTTTTAATAGGACATTTTTCTTTTCTTTGTATAATTATGCAAAAGAATAGAACTAAAAAAAAATATCTACTAGATGCTGAAAGCAAGCTTGAAGCTCGCTCAGGGATTGCAAGTGGAGACATTATAAATGGTGTCTCAAACATTGACTGATTTCAGAGCTATGGGCTCTGTCCTTCCTGTCATGGACCAGGATGGAGGTCTGTGACCTTCCTGCCCACACATATGTCCCCAGGGTATGTCCTCCCTGGGCGGCTGGCCAGGGCAGGACCCCGCGGCGGTGGAATCCCCAGGAGGGCTGGCCCTGGCTGCACACTCCTTGCTTTGCAACCATTGCCCTGATGCCACAGAAGTCATCTCAATCCCTTTTGTTCCAGACTGCAGCTGTCAAAATGCGTATTTTTCATGAGAAAGAGGGTTGCTACCAGCTTTTCATAACAGTACTTTAAATGTAGGTCTGCTCTTGCCACTCTCTCTCCAGAAACTGGATGCTGCGTCTCCTCCCAGGCACTGCTGCAGTTGTCCTTCTGCCCCGGTTCTGAGGGCTCCCTGTAGGTGTCACCGTAATACCAGGACGTGAACTAGCAACAAAGCCAGGAATATTTTGTAAGTCCTACCTGTACAGCCCTGTGTGCATGCCTGTAAGAGCTGTGGGAGATGTGGAGGAGGCACAGGAGCCCCTGTCATCACGGGAGGGGCTCCCGTGCCAGGGAGATGTCTCAATGAAGCCTTCCCAATGGCTGAGGCGTCACCTGTGGCCCTTTGAGATTACCCAAGGGACCTCCAGAGATTTTAAGAGACTCTGGGGCATGCCTTAGTGTATCTCTGTCTTGATACTACTGAATCCCACTGAGCCCTTCCATAACCCTGGCATTTAAACAGAGATTGTTTTTAGAGTTGTCCTCTTTTTATGAGTTAAAACAACCAAAAAAGATAGAAATAATAATTTCCCACATTGTCTGGCATGGTATTTTTATACCAAGCTCCACAGTTGCTCCCATTTTCGTTGCTCACAGACACGTGGGGTCAATTCTGTGGGTCGAGAACAGGGATGTTCAAGTTGCCAGTGAAGATACATAACCTGCAGATGCAGCTCAAATTCTGCTCTGTCTTGGTAGCACCAGGAAATTTTCCTGCTTTGAACAGAGGTGATGAACAAGCAAACCACTTGGAGCCCTTGTTCTCCCTCGCCATCAGAGGCGGTGTTTCCGCAGGCCGGCTTTGAGCGCACCTTCAGACACAGCACAGCTCTCGCTGCAGCTCTGCTCTGAGGTCCTGCTGCTGCCAAGAGCTGAAAGTTTAAAACCAGCTGAGCCCTCCCACACAGCAACATGATTTACTAAACCACTAAGATATTGGGTCAGCCTTCTAAATCATTTTAATTATTTCACTAAACGGGTTGTGGAAATAGATCAATAGAAAATATGGCATTTAGGCTTACAATGCTGTGTATTCATTATGGGAAAGAAATTATATTAACTGATTTAGGAGCTAATAATAACTGAAAATAACAATTTAATGGAAGCCTTCCAATCCCGCACTTTGAAAGCAGGATACAGCTATACACAGTCTACCCATTTTAATCTCAGTCAAGTATACATAGCAATTTTTTGACTCTCAGAGAAATGTCAGTCAAGTACAAGAAACTTGCAGACTTTCAGCATCCCATAAATTACATTATAATAAAACAAAACCAAAGAAACTGTCAACAACCATTTTTACATACTGGCAGGGTCACACGAACGAGGCACATGAAAAATAAGAAAATATATTGCAATATAACAAAGTGGAGGTGTTGCACAGCAGGGGCTATTTTCCACTTGCAATTGCTATTTCCATGAGACTGTGGTTTGTGCTGCTGGGCTTGAAGGGCACTTCTCTCTCTAAAATGCCCAGGGTTTGTCTCAAACATATGAATACTAAATATATGCTACATACATGAAATATATATAAAGAGAGGGTGGAAAACAAACCAGAAGAACCTAATCTCTCCTGTGTAGCAGAAGCCAGGTGTTGCCATTCAGTAGTTGGGGTCAGCATTGCTCTATTACAATTATTTTACTGGAGCTAAACTAAATTTTGTACGCTGTGTCCTGGTTTTCTTAATGCATGCACAATAGTCACCTGTGTTGCTAAAATATTTTCTCCTGAAGTAAGCTGTACATTGTGACTATTTAATGCTTTATTGGCCATCGAGTAGCTACGCTGAACCACGCAGGCACGACTGCGGGCAGAATGTGAGGTGCAATCAGATAGCGCACCTCTGTCGCCGGCTGGTTTGAAAGCCTGCAGCCTGCTGATAGGCAGTTGTCACATCAGCTATCTCCGCTCTGGCTTGCAGGCAGAGTTAAGCTTTTCTTTAAGCCCTCAGGCTAGATAGCATTTGAATTATGCACTTCATCGCACCCCAATTAGCTAGGGATGCATGACAAAAATCATTATCAGAGCTTATTTGAGGAAATACCTTATTTTGCTGCTTGGTTCAGCATATGAAGAAAAAAAACACAAACCCTTTTCCTCCCCTGAGAAAAGCTTGTTTCAGAGCAGAGTGAAACTTTGAGCCATGGCACATCATGCTGCTCCTGCTTATTCACCTGTCTCCCTGAGCTCCATCGGCTGTTTTGGGAGCATTAAGCGTTGCTCAAATAAAAATAAATGGCTTCAGCATGACCACAGAGCTGACCGAGCACATTCCCTGCGGAGGCTGTGCTGTCTGGCTGTTTCCTACTCTTGAGACCCCACAGCAAGTGAGTTTTACAGTGTCCCCAGGTAAATGGCCCCTGTGGCGTCCACACCACCTCCCCTCCTCCCTCCCTCACCATTTTGCAATCGCACTCCCAGCTGTAAACGGCAAACTGGATGGATGTTTTTCCCAAGCCCTGTAAATGCCAGCAGCAACAGATGAGCCATGAACGAAGGGAAACGCGCTGTGTGAACACATGGTGTTTTCATGGCCCTGAACATGAGCAGTGCTTTCTCTGGTGCTGCTCTGCTCCAAAAACCTGCAGGGGCAAAGTTTGAATTACCCCAGGTAATGAGCCTAAACTTGGTTGATGTTGCTATGCACATTTATGACCAGGTTGACAAACACTTTCTGAACCCAGCAGAGCTCCATGCGTTTGCTTTTGAGATGGTTTGCTTTAGTGAAATGCTTCAGTCTAGTTTAAGTAGTATAAGACCTCTCTGGTCTTAAAGTGATTAACTCTTGGGTTAATAAAGAGATTTTATGTTCTTGAAAAATATCACAAAAAGTTCAACTTCTCACATTTGATGCTGCAGCAAGTTGGATTTAGTTCCATTTACTCAGTCGTGATATTAAATCATGTTATAGTTCAGATTTTGACAGGTGCCTGCTGCGTGTTGCTAACTACTATTTGCTGGGGTTTGAGCTCCCCCAGTTCTGGCGGCAGCGGGGCGAGCCCTTCTTCTCTCTCTCCCGACATGCTCAAAAACTGCAAGGTGGCCACATCAGCAAACCCACAACAGGATCAATGCACCGGTATGTACTCAGTTTTGGTTTTCCTGTCTTGTCAAACCCTGCTTGCTTCCCTGGAGACTGAAATGCCGGTGTTATTAATTATTAAAAGACTTCTCTATATAAGGAGTCTGTCTGACTTCAGTGGGACTTGGCTAGCTCAGATACAAAGGCATTAGCTCAACCAGCAACTTAACCATAAACTGAGGTTTATTTTAACCGGGATTGCAATTAGTACCTTGCTGTGCATTTAACTAACTTGAGACTTTCATACCACTATACTATAAAAGTTGAAATTATATCCAAGAACTGTATAAATGGATTACACTATTACCATTATTCATCGCACTGAATGGTTGTATTTTTACTGTCTTGCACCGAATTAGCGTAAATGAATCACAAAACTGAGTGTATTTGGTAAAGATCATAAAGTATCTGATGTTTCCTTAATCAAATTGTACATTTTCATCATCTCATTTGATTTTGTTGTCTGTAGCTTCTCTTGTGCACTATTTCAAGTGTTGCATTCCGCTCAGGGTAACGGGTATCACTGACAGACGTGAGTCGGTCTGGATCATCGCTCAGTACAGTTGTTCCTTGGCCTGACTTGGATTTAGATGTGCACACCATGTCCTTGTCCAAAGATTTATCAATGTTGCCGAGCAAGCGCAGCTCCCAAGCTCACACACAGCTTGGTTTAGTTGCGGCAAGGCACACTGACTAGGTGCTTCCAGCTTTCCAGAGCTCAGAGCAATGTATGTTCAGTATAACAATGTGGGGTGTTTCCACAACATCGTAATTCCTGCAGGAGACAAAGGATTACTTTAACTAAGGAAAGGAGGCTTTTAAATCCTGAGCCACTTGAGGTCCCTTCAGGACCTTGAGGTCCCTTCAGGAACCGATGGGCGGTTTTTCTTGTGCTCCTGCTGTCCTTGCTGGCTCAAAGCTGGGGGAGAGGTGGTTCCTGTCCTGCTGGAGCAGAGCACGTGGGGACGAGCCGTGAACTGGGACAGTGGGCAAGAGGTATCCCGAGTTGCACTGGCCATGGCTCTGGGAGCCTGGAGGCCCAGTCCCTGCTGTTCTGCTTTCAGTGCTTTCTCAGGGGATCCCAGAAAGCAGAGAAAGAGAAAAAGTGTACTCCCCACCATGCTGGGGATGCTTCGGAGGCCCCAGAGGACTGAGTGCGTGTCTCAGAGCACAGACTATCCCCCAGCCCTGGGCTGCTCGATGCCGTGGGACAGCACGTGTCCCAAGGGGTAATTGTGTTATCAGACCCTTCGCTAAAGTCTGGCCAAGCTGCTCGTATCTAGGTCACAGGAACCCACCATGTTGCTCTTCTTGGCAGGGAAGGATGAGGTAAACCAAGGGGGGGGTGTCAAAGTCCCGACACTGACCTTCCTCATACCCATCCTCACAGCGCAGCAGCTCTCCCTGCGGGGCTGATGACACATTTTTAAAACTGTGAAGACAGTTGATTAATGACATACTGGCAGGTATCAGTCACTTGGATCAACTCTGACACCTCTGGAAGCACTGAAATACAACTGTCCAGAACAGTAAGTAAATAAATTACAGCATATATATTAAAAAGAGGCTCTACCGTGGGAATTTAGAGCTAAAGCTGGTGTTTACCATAGACTATGAATACAAAAGCACTCTCTTAAAAAAAAAGAAAAATTCTTATAAAAAACACAGCACTTGGAAATCAGAAGTATCCTACTAATTTTTGCCAAAACAGCAGACTTCAACTGAGAGCCTAAATATCAACACCTGCCCAGATACTACCTAGATCACTTTGAAACCCAAAATGATTCATGATACTCACTGGATTGTCAGAGCAATTGACAAACCTGGAAAACATTTAGTAATGAAGAATTCCTATTCCAGTTTGTTAAAAAAATCAATGACTTCAGATTTTTCAAGGAATATGACAAGAAAAGCCAAAAATAAGAGCCCATTTTATGTGGTCATCTATTTTTTTCATCCTGCGTAACACTCCCAAAGTCTTACCTGTTGTTTCCTATTTCAAGGGTACTAATGCAGAGATAAATCAAAATTTTGGACAGATGTGGTCAAGGAATAGAAAAAAAATAGCTCAATACTCTCTTTCCCACCTTCCCCACAGTAAATGCCAAAAATGTCTTATAAATAAGTATAATCCTCAATTGAACTGTAAGTATTTTTGAGTTAGTTATCAAGTCCTTGGCCATTTCATTTGTATTAAACTACAGGTGTTTTTCCATATGAGATTTAAGAAACATTTTAACCATAACAGGAAACCAAATCTATAGGTAACAAATAGGGAAATCCATTAACTAACTCTACTGCACAGTCCTCTTGGATTTGACTCTTAATATAACTGTGATTTAATTGGAATGTCCATAATTGCTATAATTAAAAGGCTGGCAGTCACCATAGGAAAAACAGGAGATTTCAGTCCGTTCATTGACATTAGCACGGATCCTTAAAAAAAGCTGTCTTCTCCGGGGCTCTATTTTAGATTGTCATTGATGCGGAGCTGAACCACATACTTTCCCAGCTGGCTCCATTTACAGTAATAGCCGCCTGTCCTCAGCAGAGATTGCTGGGTTTAGAAACATGGTCTAAAACCAACAACACACCCCCTCCCTTCCTCTTCCCTATCCCTGTCAAACCACATGGCCGTGCCCCGAGAACAGCGCGGCTGCTGCTCTGCGGCAGGACAGGGTGATGCCGGAACCATGATCACCCTCCTGCCTCGCTGGGTTTCTTCCAGCCTTCGTCTCTTTCCCTTTATTTTAGGGACGTTAATTTTCATATGGAATAACTGTAACTGCGCTTGTGTGAGCAAAGCCCAGACCTGTCCCACGCGTGCACGCAGCCGTGGGCTCTGCCTCAGGGCATCTTGCTGGAGACTGAAGCCCCCAACTGCCCTGCAGCCCCCAGCATCGCAGCTCAGTGACCTGCAGTACTGCAAGGCTGCCAGGGGACAAAAACCACCACAAAAGCCCCAAAACAGTGAAGAAGAAGAAAATACCGTATCTTTTCTCTGTTATAAGTGAGTGTACCATTCAAACACTTTATTAATCAGCACTAATTTGCATATATTGGTATTTTAGCACTCTCCCACAGCTTGCAGCACTGGTTTTCCCTTAGTGGTGGTGGAGGCCCCTGGGGTGACGCAGGTGGTGGCCCTGAGGGCCAGCAGCTCCCCAGGCTGCAGGGGTTGAGCTCCCTTGGCAGGGCTGGGAGCACCCTCCCTGCTCCCAGCAGAACCCAGCAGTGCACACGCTTGCTACAAATTAATATTCTCGCAACAACCACCCTCCCCCATCAGTCTTTGCTAAAAGCATTAATTAAGACTTTAACATTTTTGATCCCATCAATTTTCTGTTCTTTTCTTACTAAATAGATGTACTAGGGGAGTTTGACTAATAACTGCCCGAAGTTTGGGGATAATGAATAAATGAACTTTGCCACCCTCTGGCTAAGCATGAAATTTACTGTGTAGTAACAAATGCAAGAGAGGCAGCTCATATATTAACCAACCTAGTTTTGACACACAAGCTCGGGAGCACATTATTTACTTACTAATTCTAAGTGAGACTAGGCCCCAAAGTGTTTTATGCAGGAACTGAAAAAAAAAAATAATGACATGTTCAGACAGTCTTTTGCATTCTCCATCACAGTGTGGAGCTGCTTGCTCACCCGTCTTCCCTTCAGTGGGTCTCTGGCCCTCTTGCCACGCACAGCAATGCTGTCAGGACTGCATGCTTTATTTTCGGTGGGAATTTTGCCAGAAAAGGCGCATACCAGCAAATAGGTAATTTTGCATTTTACTTGCTAGGTTTTGGCTCTTTGAGGGTCACCTCTGTGCTATAAAACTACTTTTGTTCCATGTATTTTTATGTGTGCATGGCTCTAGCATCAGCTCTGCTACACTGTTGTAAAGCCATTCATTTTTGTAGAAATCCATTAACTCACAGTGAATTTATAGCAGTATAACTGTGAGCAAACTATGGCTGATGGCGCAGACTGGAAATATTACAAGGAAAAGTGCAAAGTTCTATTGATTTTCTCTCAGGAAAAATCTGTGTTTCCTTATGACTATATTATAGATGACTCAGCTCTGGCCCCTAACAGCCATCACTCACGCTGCCCAGCTTGCCTCTTGCTGGCTTTGTGCAAAGGAGCCGCTGACTGTGCGGTCCCCCAGTGAAGGGACCGGAGACTGTCTCCCCAGGTGCCCAGGGATGCACCCACCCCACCACCGGCACTGCGGGACTTTCTGCCCGGCGCTGCAGGAGACACGCCGCCTTCCCACGCTCTGCAGTCCAAGCACTTACTCCTAATCGATTCTGACAGCAGACACCACGAGGAATGCTGAGATTTATGAAAGAGCAAGATTTGCCACTAGCCTCTGTCCATTAAGGGTACAGCAAAACCTCACTTTGCCCTTTGTAAATACAATCAGCAGAAGTGAGGCAGTTGCCCTTTTCAGAAGAAAGAGCACTCTCAAAGGACAGACGTTTTAGCAAAAGTCCTTAACACACTCGCAAGCAATAAGGCTGAAAATTCTTTACATTTTTCCATCAAAATGTTTCTCATTCCTCTAAGTGCTTTTTAAAGACTAAATAGTGTAGTGAGAGCTGCAGCCGCCTCTTTAGCCAGTTATTTCCCCTGCCCTACACAAATATGGGGCCAAACACAGGCTGTGCATTTTGCAAAAAAGCTGGCCCAAATGTGGAAACCAAAGCCCTGAACCTGGAAGACTCATTCTGCACATTTTTTCAAGGCAGAAATACAGCGAAGGTAACGGTAAAGCCAGGTTATCGGGGCAATCTGCTCCCTTGTTGAAGTTATCCTGTGTGCTGGGAGCAAGTTATCTCTGCATGTGTGCAGGTCTTCATGGGAAAGAAAAGATGCCTACTGCTCCTGTTAGAGGAGATTTTTCATCAAATCCTCAGGTTATTGTTTAGTAGTTCTGAGGTATTATAGAGAATTGGAATATAATAATTGTTATTCCTACTGTGGCACACTTAATTCTGATCTCAGAAAGGATAAAAAAAGTTATTTTTAGTTGCAGATTTAATATTTTTTCACCTTTAATGTCATTAAAGTCTGAAAGACCTTGATAATTCTACTCCTGCCACTGCACACAAAACTTCCAGTTGCTGTGCAGGTAACAGGCTACAATACAAAGGGAAGGACAAATGCGAGATGATATATTTTCCTCCCATGTTTTCTGCAAACCACACAGTACGCAATTCAAGACACATAAATGATGAAGTAAAAGTATCAGAGCAAAGAATATGATCTATTTACTAAGAGACCATGCTGAGGTATGGCTGAAGTTGAACTGGAAGCATAACTACTCCTAGATAGACACGGTCCACTGCTTCAAGTGTCAGCTATTTATTTAGATAAATTTAGGCAGATTTGCTTCTTCCTCTTGTGGAAAAAATTGTTTTGATTCTCTCCCTTAGAAGGAAGACGAGTCACTGAGAAATAACCCCTGCCCTGCACAAAAAGCAGCAGTGATGGTGTGCGCACCAGAGAACCCACAGTTCAAACCCGGGCAGGTTTCACTTTCATGACCAGCCATTATTCAAAGGCTTAGAGCTCTTGTGACATTACAGTCTCCACACATACCTCTGCATTGAACAACTGTCCTTGAACAAGTTCCCAGACAGGAATGCTGCTATTAATTTAGGCATGGTCCAACATTCAAATATTTTTTTCCACCTGTCTTTCCCTTTCAGGTTATAAAAGATTTGCCCTCTCATGCACATATGGAAGCCAAGGATCCTGCTCTTCAGTGTCTCACACGCTGATGCACTTCCAGGCTTGCAACAACCACCTCCCCCGCATCCTTACAAAGAGCAGTTCTGCTTTTTGTGGGATGATTACGGATTATTCCTCAGTCCACAGGATACTACAGCTGGCATTAAGGGGATGAACATTCTTACAAAGATTTCATCACCTTTGGCTCCCCACGGTGAGTTTACCCCAGTACAAGAGAGCTTTCATCACCACAATGTAGTAGCATGTATGACCCACAGATGTGTTTTGGTCTCACGCCTAGTGAGATGCGAGCAGCACAGATCCCTCCCTATTACTGGCAGCCATAGAAAAAGCAAATTCTGACCACTGGAGAAACTGAAAAATCCCTTCCTACCCTCCTTCTAGAAGAGGACTCAGGTTCGCGGTGAGGCAATGGCACGTCCTGCTTTTGCTCCACAGCTGCTGTCCTGCTGGCGCTGTAGCTGGCACTTTACCCTTTCCACAATTAAGGCGCTTTCTAAAATGCTACACAACTGAAAGGATAAGAGTCACAGTCAGACACAGGAAATTTCAAAGTACTTCACTAAATTCAGCTAAAGAAGGTCGTGTTTCTTTACCAAGTCATCCTATTATCTCACTTAAAACCAAGGAATTTTGGAACAGAAAAATAACTGCTATATTTACTGTAAAAAAGCCTTTTGCTTCATTAGAGGAAAGTTCACTTGGTAAGACAAGTGACACAATTATGTAATCTTAAAAATCGGAATATATTTTAAACAAATATTGGAACCAGGTCTGGGGACTACAACATTCCAGGTTGATGCATTTTTATTTTCCACTGGTTGATTCATCTTTTTGCAAAGAGGCTGGAGAAAACCAAACCAACCTACCTTGAATGCACCACGCTGTCACACTGTCCCTGTGACTAGGTCTTGCATTAACTGCCCAGGGATAACTGGTGTCACCTCAGGAAAATGCAGCTAGAGCTTGTGACTCGCTGTCAGCATATTCCATGGTGGGGTTTGCCAATACACGGGGGTGTGTAATAAATAACCGATTTCAATTTTATTTGGTTTGTGATGCACCTTTCCTCGATTCTCTGTGCTGTGACGAGGCAGGGAACAGACACAGCCACGAAGCCTTCGCAGGAAGCTTCAGGACACAGGGAAAGGCACGCACATCTGTAAAAACTTTATTTCAAAATCTTTTTATTCAACTGTTATTCAGCAATATACAATACAGTTTATAAACAAATGTCTTACCTTGTTTCCAATCTTCATTTAAAAATAAATATTATTGACAGTGAATATTAATTATGGTAAGATGTACCTTTTTAATTAAAATGTCTCCAAAAGAAATAATTTAATTAAAAAAGAAAAAAGGAAATCCCAAAAACCTAAACACAATAATCTACTAAAAATATTTCCTTTCTTAGGAAGGGCTTTGACCCAACATCTTTACATATTTCATAAAGATAACTGCTCAACAGTTCGTGCAAAATGAAGAGTCAGAGGAAAGGTTTAGAAAAGAAAAAATATTACATTAAAATAGAGAAGCCATAAGTGCCATGCGCAGAGCAGGGCTTTACACCATAGAGTCTGGAAACTAGATGCATTATTCTATGTGGTTTACTTTCAGTGGCATCCCCAAAAATACGTTTTTCCCCTCATGTAGAATTTATCATGCTTCTTTCAGTCTCTTTCTGTCCATCTTTAAAACTGTAGGTATTTTTTTGTCAGGGGTTTGTTCTGTTTTTAAATAGGTTCCCTTTTGTTTCGCTGAGGAGGAGTGGAGGAAGTAGTCCGTCAGTGGTTTACTAATAAATGTACAAGCTTATGCAGTATTAACAGGAACATATATAGGAGTGGGTCTGTAGCATAAATAGGTCCTGTACCTAGAAAAGGAAGAGACAAGGGAGAGAAGGAGATTTTATTCTTTATCTTTTCCAATATAGAAGATTAAATGCAGAAGAGAAATATAGGAAGATTTATTTTTATCACTTCAGAGCCAGGGGTCAGAAGCTTAATTTTAATAGTAAAACAGCATCCTCAAGCTATCCAACTCAAATAGCTTTCTCTTCCCCCTCCCAAATCTAACTCCACTTAGGTCATTTCATTATGCATTACTAATGGTATGCCTAAACTTGGCTTCAGCCAAGTTACCAGCAATTGAGATTTCTATAAATACACCTTAATCTGGTTTATAGTTTCTTGAGAAATGACAGGTATCAACCACCCATTACTTTAAAGGGAAATGACAAATGCTGTGGCTGTACTCCTTGATTAACAGGACATGAACCCATTTCATTTGGAATGGGAACAGCAAGACCTTGACATCTTCTTTACCTTTTATAGGAAAGAGCAGAATTTTAAATTAAAAATGTGCACAGGAGCTGTAGAAAAACAGAGGTCTGATGTGGAACACATCTGTTACAGTCATTTCATCCAAACGCAGGGATGGCAAGACTGCTCCCACTTCTACGAGGTAAGCTTATGCGGCACGACGTAGGGCTGCAGGGGTAGTTATGTATGAGCCATCAGAGGAAAGCGGGTGCCTGTGCCCTTACGGCTGTAGAGGGAGGACGCAGCTCCCTGGGCAGGGGCAGACACTGATGCCTTTGCTCTCAGCGAGAAGTGGCATCCATGTCCATATTGCAGCTAACAAGCCTGTTCCTGCCTCGTATCCACTTACACTAAGATACTTCTTCAGTTTTTTTATTTTCTAGTTACCTGCGCCAAAAAGAGCACAATTTACTGTGTGCCACCATGGTCCGGCCCCTCTCCCTTGTGTGGAAGGGCTGAACCATGGGGCCGAGGTCCATTGGCCACGTTCTGCCAGGAAAGCAGGACACGCAGGCACGGCGTGGGGCAGTGGGACTGCCCCATCTCTGAAACCAGTCACAGCGCTGCTGCCGGGCAAAGGCGGGAGTAGCCCCTTCCTATGGAGAAGTTCTGCTGTCCCGGTGCAGCCTACAGCATTGCTGTGGGACAAGAGATTACCACCCCTCACTCCCCAAGTCCCTGCTGAGCCCAGGCAAACAAGGACTGGTCCACAGCACCAGCTGTTTGCGTCCCAAGTGCCAATGGGTGACAGCTTTCCAAAGCCATGACATGGAGTAGTGCGTGCAGTTGTCACCAACCACCACTGTAACATGACAATACAGGGCTGCGGGCAAAAGCAGGAGTCCATCTGGAGCTTTGCCCTGCAGCTGGAGGGCACAGAGGCACCTGGGGAGGGGCTGCATCTGTGCTGAGCACCCTACATACAGGAGTAATCAACGCCCAAAATACTGACAGCCACCCAGAAAAGTGACTGTCAGAGCCACTTTGCAAAGCGTGAAGGCTTTAAAAAAACCAGTTTTTCATGTTCAGTATCTCTGGGAAAGGAATCAGGCCACTTCTATTTAGGAAAGTCACTTCAGGCACCCTAATGTGAACACTTTAGTCTTGGTCTCTAGGAGATGTGAGTCTTTCTCAGCCATGGCATGATCAAAGGAAACACCTCGAACAGTTCCCGAGTAAACCACTGCTCTTGGGCTCACTGTTCCGGCTGCCTCCTAATCTATATATACCTCAGCAGCAAAGCTAGAGTATTATTATCCAATATCAAAAAACAGTTCATAGTAATGTGGTGTGCAATTGAGGAACTCAAGAAATGTCCCCGTAGTGCTATCTCATAGATGCCTAGACTGTGCAGAGATTATTTAGTTATTAAGGTTTTAATTAAATCCTTGCATGTGCAAACATGTGGCTAAGGACTGCCTACATACAGCAAGGCATCAAGATGAATACAGGATTTTTTCTTTTTAAAGCTGAAAAGCATTAACAAACACAATTAACTCAGGTAACTTATTAAATTCTTGCAAAAAGACACGAGAAACGTGCAGGAAAGTGCACAACAGCTGCCAAAGCTCAGGTTCCGGCCGGCACATGGGACAGACAATCACCAATCCCAAAGGTTCTTGCTGCTCTGAGGCAGCAACGCAGGAGCTCACAAGCTCGGCCTTGCCTTCCCTGCCCAGACACCGTCCCAGGTGCAAGGAGGGTCTGTCCCTGGGACAAGCAATCCCCCCTCCTGCGCTGAGAGGGTGAGGGCAGCGGGAGCCCTGCCCCTGCTGATGCCAGCCCTGCCAGAGTTCCCAGCCTCTGCCAGCTTGGGAGCAAACAGGGCTGTGACAGCCATGCCCTGGCCTCAGGGACCTCCCTCCTGCAGCAGTTCCCACGGTTCCCTTAAAAATATACAGTCAATTCACAAATACATTATATCCTACGGTTTTAGCAAGGCTAAAATCCTAACAACAAATCTACCTACACCAGCAAGAGAAAACAGCTTGCTGCCCAAGAAGGCTGAAGTTAAGCCCCCATTTTCTGTCCGTCTCTGAGCCTGACATGCTGTGTGGCACCTGAAGACATGCTGCCTATTCAGAGATTGCAGTCATGGGCACAACGCACCCGATACTTCCAGTCAGCGCATCCCCATTTCCAAGCTGTCAGATGGCTCTTCTCACTCCTGGGACAAGGCACAGCTGCAGGAACGCCAGCCCAGGATGGTCCCATGTGCTCTCGCCGTCCCCTGTGCCCGGGGATGGCAAGGGCAGCCCAGCAGCAGCCAATACTCTGGCAGCTGCACGCAGCTCACCGGTCCCGAATTTGTGCCAATTCCACAGCTGCCCACCACTGCGGTGAAGATCTGGCTTTGGGTATTTATTATGCTCAAACCTGAGGGTAGTGAGAACCCATTTTTCCCTGCCAGGGCTGAACTTGTTCTTTCGATGAACAGGACTTGAGTTTGAGGAGATGCTGCTGCCAGTTAATCAAAAAGAAAGCTGTGCTTTTGTACGGGGGGAATCCCTCTGGAAACATTGAGGAACTCAACCTGGAGAAATGGGCTCTCGTAGCTGGAGTGCTCTTAGAACCATTGTACTGGAGGGCTGCAAAGGACATCAGGTAAGGATTGTTTGAATGGAAAGGGGTGTTAGTCACAACTCCATGCAGGAACCGTGTGCCGGCCTACCAAAATCATTCCTATGCCACTTTTACCTTTATGTACTAGTTTAAATCTCAGCGCAGGACTGTGAATTAATGCAACAGGCCAAATTTTTTGTCTTTTCCTCTTGTAGAAATTGCTGCTGTTTTTAACCTACATTCTCCAACTTCTTAATTTGGCAGCAGAACGTGAGTTCAGAGTCTGTTAACAGAATCTCAGCAGTTAAATAAAATACATTTTTAAAAAACTGTTTGAAAGTAGTTACTCTTACTGAACACCACATACAAGCATCTTTTTTTCATGCCAATTCAGTGTTATTCTGCTCTAAGACCTCAGGCAGTAGAAGCAGATACACAGAACTTCAGAATTCTCCTCCCTCTGAACATAAGCAGACCAGAAATACAATTTCCAGTAATTTCTCCCTATTTAGTTAACCAGAACCCTTTTCATTTTAGGTAGTATTGTTATAAACAAGCTGGACTTAGTGTCCTCAATTCTGCTTTTACTGCAGTAGTGGAAATCTTGACTTTTGCTCAATAAATTGCTACATTTGTAGATGTAAACAAACGGAATGTGGTCTTGACATGGACATTCTTGATCTGGACATTCCATCAATCCAGAGTTGAGAACAGAGAGTTTCTATCCAGAGACTTCAAATCAGGAGTACACAGTTACTTACAAACTACAGACACTTAGAAGAAAACATTTAATTTCATTTATGTTTTGAATACTCATTTGATGCTTTGTTATTGTAAGCTTATTTATCACTAGATAAATTTACAATTTTGCTTTTCAATTATTTATACGCAGATGGCTTAAAGGGAAAGTCCACCACTAAGCAGAACAATAACAAACTGTTCTGTGCGTATATGGTGAATTGTTTTCTGGGCATCCTTCTTCTCGATTTACAACATAATAATGTTTTACTGTAGTTTTCTACTTAATAATTCAGTTTGTGCCAGCATTCATCACATTTTGACTTAAAACAGTTCATCGAATTGAAAACAAACATTAGTTAACCAAGTGACTCGTGACACAAATGGCAAAAATGGGATGATTCTTTTACAAGCTATATTTAACCAATGGCAAAAAAACATGGTTTCCAGCACTTTCCTATTTTTCGTCCTAGAAAGAATCTGAAAAGTCCCTTGATCTTTCTTTCTGAGGTGCTGGTAAAATGCAGTGGCCCACATAATAAGAAGCTGAAAGACATCAGTAGCCTGTTTTCCTTGAAAGATGACGTAACACCTAAAATCCGACTGGCTGTTCGTGATGGAGCTGGGACCCTGGCGGGCAGTGCCACGAGATATTCCTCTGAACTGGCTTTTATGCAGTGACCCGTTAGCCTCAGCCTGTTTCCTTACAGAACAATGTTCAATTAAAACTCTCAAACCTGGCATTTCATTAAGAGGTGAGGGGTCAAACTGACCATATAGATGGATTTATTCTCTCAGTCCAGAAACTTTAGACTCTGCTCGAGACATATTTTTGGGAAAACTGCTCCTACTATCTTATATCTATGGAAAAAATAGGGGTTTATATGGGTTGTTGGTCAAGGATCATTACAGGCAATAACCTCCTGGATAAAACCATTTCTCTTTCACTGACATACATTTGGAATGCTTCCACTGAATCGAATGCAATTCACCAAACTTCAGATCTTAGAGCCTCTTAGAAGTTTTTAATTAAAAAGACACCATTACTAAAGTCACTATATACTTACTGAAGAGATAATAAGCTACACCACATTAGAATTGCTCCACAGCCTAAGACATGATCTTATAAGCTGCATATATCCTTCTTCCACTCTTAAATACTTACAGCACAATCCACACACTGCATTTTTGCTGTCGGGGTTTTTTTTAAAGGCTTGTAACTGGTACCTTAAACTTCTTCCTCCTCACCAAGTGCTAATTCTGCTGTGCAGAATTGTACCCAGAGCCTGTGCTGACTTCAGCACGCTCTCCCAGCTGAACCCTAGAGCACAGTATGTGAGGTGAGGTGCTCTTCTTAAAAGAAGTATGTGGTACTATGGCAATCTATGCAAAAATACTAAACGATGGGGTCCCGATTGCTCCTGGCTTTCAGCTGGCTGTGCACCATGGTGCCTCAGCACAGCGAGAAATGGCTCTTGAGTTGCCTTTTGGTGTTGCTAATTTTGGCAATGGTGACTTCCCACATGTTTATAAGCAACTGCATGGGATCTGCTCACCACTGAACCTGCCTAGAAGGCACAAGGACAAAATTAGTTTTCTACCCACTACACATTTTTATTTATGATTTGCTGAACTTTGGAACACCTTTCCATAACTCAACTCAAAAAAATGCCTTATAGAAGTCAGCACATATATTTATTTCTACAAAACCATGCAGGTATAAGCTAGTGATCCCGCTTTCTTCCTTCATCCATGCCATCACGGTTTTTAAAGTGAAGAGTAAATCTTCTCACGCAGCTAAGTGAAATTATCAGCATCGGCCTCCATACCCATCTCGCAAATGCCACGTTTCCTTATCCACACCATAGCCTCAAACTCTCCATGAAACTGAAACCAGTTTTACTGGCCAGAGTTTTGTAAAAACTCTAGGGCTTCTCAATTACACCTGAGTTTCACCGTTTGTCTGCCTTCTCTCTGAAGATACCCACTGCTGTGTCCAGGCCTGTATTTAGAAGTGAATTGCCAAAATACCCTGTAACATGTAACTGAAAGCCACTCCTATCCTAATTTAGTATTTCAAGCAAGATTTGCATTTGCATTTGGAGTATTTATCACTCCTGAAATGACCGTGTTTGATGTGCCCATACCTGTATCGATGCTGGACTGACCTCATGTGACTGAACATAGAGGTGAGGCTCCGTAACTGCAGAGGCTGGGTACAGGGCAGCACAATGCAAATTTCCACCATAGGTAGAAAAATAAGTACGTATATTTGAGAAGAATCCAATTCTTTGTAGCAGCCTGTTCTTAATTTTGATTGTTCTTGATGTTTCATCTAAAAAAGCCCATCTAGGGCAGAAGACTTTGGTGTTTTAGTGGTGAACCACAGCATGGGTAGCTGGGAAGGCATGGGAATGGCAGCATACTGAGGCATGACGGCACTGTTACGGAGAGCAGAGGAACCTTGTTTTCTTGAGAAGCTGCCTGAGCATTTCAACCCACACGCTTAACCCCCACTTTCAGAAAGAAAATTACAACACAGCTAGCCACTCCTGAACACTGTGAAGCGCCTGGTTTAGCAGATTCTATGAAAAATGGGTCATGTACATCATATAATTATGGAGAGATTAGAAAACAAAGAAACTGGATGGTAAGGAGAGATAGTCATGCAAGGAAAAGCTGCAGAAAGAAAAGTTTGGTTCTGATACAAAGCTAAAAAAAGAAAAAGATTCTTTGTGCCATGTTGATTTTCTAAAGTACTGCAGTGCTTTGCTGGAAGTCAATCTGTGTGAGTGTCTGTGGGGTAGGTCTGTTCCCTTCCAAACATGCATATGGTACACAGGTCAGTCAAGGGCTCAGTTATCCTCTATGTAGGCTTTTCCCTTTTTCTCCTAGATCATAAGGACTTTATTAGAAATAGCTACAGGATTACATGGACAATTGATTCGGTCCAGTTCGACAGTTGCTGCAGGTCTGCACAGCAAGACATTTTTGTATTAAACACAGCTACTAATAAACAGAAAGATGGGTAGTTGAACTAGTGGGTTTGATGAATGTACGGAAGTACATTTTGGGTAGAGAGCAAGAAATACCTTTATCAAAAATATTCCAATTTTTTAGGTTACCAGAAAAATACGCGGTTTCATTGTCAATAGGCTAGTAAAAACTCATCTCCCACTAAAGCTACAAGAAGCAGGGACACACAATAAGGGAACAGTTGGTACATCTTCCCTCAGTACACCCACTTGCCTTCTGTAGTAGCCAAATGCCTGCGGAGTGGTCAACAGCCTTACCGAAAGCCTCACTCCACTTCTAGTCACCTTGTTTGACTATGGAAACCTCTGTACTGAGAGAAGGTGATGTCCCCCGAAAGCCCAGCAGAGCAGCAGCTGAGCCGAGTCACATGGAGCTGGGCCCTTGAGGGGCTGCTCTTGGGATCTGTCCTCAACTGGAGACAGCCAAACGAACCACCCAGCCACTCCAAACATCCGCTCTGGGGAGAAATTATGGAAAAACCTCAAGAAAACATCAGCACATGCTTCATGAAAACACCAACACTAATTTATAACAACCTCTAAAACGAAACACTGCTATAGACACGGTGAATGTAGAATAGGAACGTATCCTGAATACTTTAAAAAAGTCATTAATTCTATATAGGTTATAAAGCTTAAATACTTTCTATTGGTCTGCATTTAAATAAGTCTGTAACTTTCCTCTTTTGAGACCTGCAGCTGGTCTCTACTTGGTAGTACATTCCCATAAACAGATTTCTGCTTTGCTATCTGTGAGCTGATCTCTCCTCACCAAATATCTTATTAGAGGGACCCAAAACATGCAACTATGGATTTGTTCCATTTCCCAAATTTACTGCAGTTCCATGATCTAAAACTAACTTAACAAAACCAAGCACCATTAATTCACTCCTTGACACTTGAATAATGAGAGACACAAAATTATTTGTAATGTGATTTGGTGGAAAATGAATTTTGAACTAAAACATATAGAAAAATAACTAACTACATTAGTGGTAGTTCAGGTGGTAAATGAGCATCCAGTCCTACACATCCTTCTTCAGTCCTACCATGTGAGCAAGTCCACAGCATATTGATACACACAAATAGCAAAAAGCACAAGTCAAGCTGCCCAGCTCAGGAGGCAATGACGAACACTGGTAGTGGGGTTTCCGTTACTGAGCTCTGGAGTCTGGGCCATATTCTTGAGTTTTTCGTTATAAGCAGGAGCACTAAAAAGCCACATTGCAAAAAGCAGGCGAGCTAGATGTGGTCACACAATTCCGTAAGTCAACACTTTAGGAAAACATTTGCAATAAAGGTCATGCTGGACAGAACCACAGATTTCACATTCTGTACGTGATACAAGTTGTAAGTATTTGCAACTCAGAAGTAAAGAACAAGACACTGTCGTTCCCACTTCACTGTCTTTTAGAGTATTTTGACTTGATCAGGATTAGGAACAAACTGCCAATGTAGTTGTAATTATCATTCCAATCAGAATTACTGAAGTTAAGCAGATCCGAGTGCAGATTATCTAAGGATTTTTTTTTTAAATAACCCTATCCTGTCCGTGCTTAAAGAACAGAGCTAAGTACATTAGCAGAATACATGATGGCATAAGGAAAACAGCGGTATTGAGAGCATGTGCCTGAAAAAACCCCTGAGCCTGTGATTTACATAAATACACACCTTTTTGATTTACACCTTTTTGCTATAAACAAAGTTACATTTTAGGAGTGAGCGGGAAATATGCAGACCCTCCAAAGCTTTCCACTGATATTTGCTACATCTTAGCTAACTAAGGGAGGCCAAACTTCACAGAACAAGCCAGCAAGGGGTTATTTGGAAAAAGCTGGACACAGGATATTCCTCAGTGCCCTCTTCACATGTAAAATCTCCAGCTCCCTGGCGTGAGAGGGATTCAGATTAGAATGCCGACTTTAAATTTATAAAGTAGTAAAGTAGTTCTAATTATACCGGTTTGGTGAATTTTACACATGACCAATAAAACGACAAAGACGATGGTGTCCGTTAAAGGACTTACTGACTGTGCTCTGCCTCAGGTTAGCAGCCGCTCCTAGCGCACAACAAGGATGCTCTGCTTCCTAGTCACAACTGTGCAAGTGCGGGGTAAGACCAGACATTATGGCAACTTCTTGACGTCCTACGTAAGCTACATGAGCATGGCTCCCTTCTCCAGCCGTGGCACAACGATCTGCACACTGCGATCACACTGACTTCTCCACAGCGCACAGTCGCTGCTCTGCCAAACTGCTCTTCTTTCCAGCTAATAAAATTGCCTCCCAACTGATAACAGCCTAGCAATATAAAATACTCGGTTGTTAACCGCTGTTGTGACAAATAATACCATTCTGCTGACAACCCCATTTTTTCCAATACAGACCTACTTGAACTGTTTATTATTGACATATGGGACTGCTCTGCCATTATCTAATTTTAAAAAACACATAGCAAACAGCAATAGTGAACCTGCCAGCATTCTCGCTGCTTTAGCAAAGCCAAATCAAAACCTGTTACAAACCCCTTTTACTACCAGCACAGTCCTGTCAGGATCTCTTATGTAAAGAAGAAACACGTTCTTCACAGGACGACTGTGAGATTCATTTCCCAGCAGATCCTACTTTATGTTTGCTTTCCAACTACAGACCACCACCATTACTACCCTTCCCAAAACTAGTACCAGTTAAGACTGTCTTGACGTTTCTTTGTGCTATGATTGCTAAGTACAGCACTTCAAACGTTATTTTATACATCAGTAAAGCTGCATCGGTGTAGCCGAGGTGGGAAATGTATAACAATTATCTGCCTCATATAAAACATACAGACTAAGTTACCTGGCACTGCAAACTAAGACTCCATTTTGCAAATTATCTCTTGAAACCCTACATAAAGAACTAGCAGAATATGGACATTCCTGCCCAAAATGCTGTTTGTTCATGCAAAAAAGACACATGGGTGCACTCAGCCTTCCCTCATACAAATTTCTAATTTTCACTCACTAATTAATCGATCTCATATAGAAATCTAGACCAACCTTAGGTACAGCTTCCATGTTCATTATAAAGACATGGAATACCCCTTTCATTGTGTTCAGTAGTATTTTTTAAAAACATTTTTTGTCTATAACTTGAAGATATTAAAGAAGTTCAAATAATATTCAGATTTCTTCAAGGACACCGTGCAGGCTTTAGTAGAACAGGTTAGTGCAGTCTTGTCTGTCCTCCGGGGAGCTAACAAGAACTGCTGAAAGGAGGCTACTCAAATAAATTGCATTTCCACAGTACAAAAACACCCAGGCACAGCTTGTTTCTGCCCTAGGTAATGAGGTGACACAGTACGGCAGTTCATGCTTTTGTCCAGTTCGAGAATTAATCCATATTACACACACACAAAAGAAGATATTTGACCTCACTTGTCCTCAAAGCAGTCTAATTTGCCTAGATATTAAAGTGCTAGTGATGTGTATTTAATGAGAATTCTTTTTGCATGTTTATTGTCCAGTGACATTTAAGAGGTCAGCCTGATAATTCAGTTACGGCCTCTGTTTTGTGACTTTATTTAATGTAAAGGAAAATGTGGTGTGACCCAGGTTGCATTTAACTACAAATAACAACAGAGTGTGTGCTCATATATGGCCTTATAAAAAGCACAGAGGGAGTGAAGCAGACCCAGACGTTACCGAGTTGGAAGGGCAGAGAGCCTAAGCTGAACAGCAGCAACATACACAGACTTTACTTTCTCGCTATTTTGTGTAGTGTTCCTCTGTCAAAGATAAATGATGGGCTGTTTCTCAAACTAGCATTCAAATTCTGACAAAGCCAGGAGAGCCCTAGACCCAAAATTAATGCAAACTCACCCACAGCCCCTCCAGAGGCCCTCTAACCAGCCACAGCTCGTTATACTCAAGAAAAGAGTGTGCTCATTTACTTTCCTGTCTCTAAGCTGCAAAAAAATACTTTTTGCTTTCCAGTGCTCAATGGAGATCTAACACTCTCCCCACATGGTGTCCTGCCTCAAGGTAGGTTGCCACAGCTTGACCGTGTGCACGTACCACTCTCAAGAGCATCACAGGGAGCTGCACATGCACAGAGACTGCAGAATCGGGCCTGGGTGCTTTGCCATCTCAGGCCACAAGCCCACAAGCAGACTTCTTCTGCCTCAGACATAAAAGGCTCTGTGGGGGGCAGAGGGGGACAGGCGTGAAGTGAAGACTTATTTTCTTCCTTGCTGTGAACACTTCATCTCCGCATAACGCATGAGTCTCTCTGTGTCCTTCCTAGAGCACTCTAAGCATAATGAAGCACAGTTTCTTGTTTCACACTCCCATCTTTGTTTATTTTATTTAAAGCTTTCACTTCAGAGCTTTGAGGCTAGAGATCAAACAAATAAAAGAGAATTTGGAAGCTGCAATGTCTGAAAAAATTGCCCCCAAGCCAATACACAGGCACTCGTTTTGGAGACCGTTTGGTAGGATATAATACAGCCAATTTGCCTCCCAGAAGGTCAGTATGAAGATCCTTGGTTATTACTTCAGCTATCAGAGAACAAAGTTGGTCTCATGACTAAGGCACCAGACTTAAATTTACGAGATCTGAAATTAAGTTTTCATATTTAATTTCACAGCTGCCACACACTCAACAAAGTTGGTCATTGCTCTTCCTGCCATTTGTCCTTCTCACCCATTTGGACTACAGACTTGCTGGGACAGAGACACTGCGTGTCTTGCCCAGCCATGCTCCTATATCCCCCCTACTTACCCAGTAAAAACTAGGAACACTTTCAAACACATTAATACTATATTCACTCTTTCACTTGCTCACCTTGATTTTTTTCCTAAAGCAAAAAATTCCATTTGCTTATAAGTAAACTGAAAGCTAAATATTATTCTCGTTTAGAACCATATGGACAACAACCCTTTCTCTGATAGCATTAAAATCAATGATCTTACCAGCAGATCTTTGCCTCCTTGCAGCCTAAGCAACTTGTTCTCAGTTTCAACTTCAGTGTACCTTACCGGCAGACAAGCAGTAATATTTTTGACTCTCATAAGACCACAGCACTAAGTTTTCATATGGCAGTTTAAATATTACAGATAAAGTTCCATTTGAGTAGCTAGTATTTCTGGCATATTGGGCAATTTTTCTGTTACATTGGACTTATTCCCTTACATACTATGATGCTGATCACAAATTTCTACCAAATGCAATTTCAGATTACACGGACAAAACTATGGATTTTCTATTTATACCTGGTTTGTCAGATGAGACTCTATGCTCTTTAGAGAATCTCAGTAGCAGACACATTTATTCCAGTAGGTTCATGTTTTAGTTCAACTAGAAGATGTAAAGAATCCCATTTTTCCACAGCACATGACTGGGACTCCAACTAAAGTCAACAAGAGCCCTGCAGGCACATCTGAAAGCAGCATTTGATCTATAATGACATTTATTGGAATACAAGCACATAGAGGCCCTATCTTACTACACTGAACATATTGGGAAGATTTCTATTGCAAAGAAAACAGGATTAGAATCCAACTCGTGCAGGACACTGTGGCTAGTGCCATGCCATCAGCTTTTAGGCACAGCTCTCCAGAGGGTGTTTCTTAATCACTGATGGCAAATCCATTGTTTGAAGACATTTCTGCTTTTATACAGAGGAAATATCCCCATGTACAATGGAAAGACTTACAAATGCTAAAGACTTTTGAGAGTAAGTGTATTAGATGATTCAATTATTACACACAGATTTGGTGCAAGTACTTATCTGTGTGTGTGTCACAGAGCTCAAAATAGACAGAAACACAGGGTTAGTTCCTGCAGTCTCGTACACCCTACGCGAGCAAAGATTTGGTTTGATTTGATGGCCCTACTGTCTGGAAAACCAGCTACGCCACTGCCTTGAGGGGGTGGACTCAAATCAAGGCTTCTAGAGTTTACAGAGGTAAAAAGAGAAAAAAAATGTATTTTCTTTAAAGAGACTACATTCTTTACAGAGAAAAATAATTACTGTACCTAAAATAGCTCTAAAGAACACCACTTTAACATACAAAAGGGAAACTCTGAAGCTCAAGGATGTCATTTTGTTTTAAGACGTTTTGAAGAAAGTTTAATGCTTATCTAACTCGAGTGCCAGCACTGGAGACCCGAGTCTTCTATTTCCTCACAAAAGCGGGCAATATCCCTGCAAGTCCACATCACACTGGCTTCCACGTTACTCACATGCCTTTATTCTGGGTAGGGAGCAACACTATACGTCTAGAAGAGCTAAATCCATTTCTTGTCTCTGCACCAAGCTGTATCTCTCTGCTTCAAACTAAGTGCTTGGCCCAGACAGTCTTTCTAAAATACACCGGTGATGGGGACTGGGATGGCAACCAGCAATCTGCTTCACAAAAGCAACCAAGGAGATATCTCACGGTACCAAGTCTCAGTTCTGGTCCAGGAGGCACCTGAATCAGGTACTTTGAGGGCCAAATCTTTCAGCTACTAATCTACTGAGCCATGCTGTGGCTGATGGTTCCTTGGTAAGTAATTACACACAGCTCCAAACTGCCAGAGGCATGGAGATTACAGTAAACCAAGTACAAGCCTGTTATTCAGGGGGTCTTGATTCAAGTAGAGGAAAAAGACGTGCTTTTTCTAGAGGACCATACCAAAAGTTGCCACCCTCACATGGAGACAAAAGCAGCTGCTGGTTTATACCTTATTAATAAGTGTGTTGAACAAGAACAGGAGTTCTGTGCTCTCTGCACTGACTTCAGCTTTCTCCCAGAAGAGAAACTGCCATGGAGTGGCACTGTTCACAGACACCAGTGTGCACAGAAATGTCACAGCAGGAAATTTTGGTTTAGCCTATTTTGTAGCCCTCTTAGCAACAGCTTCCATCTGGAGATCCCAATAAAATATTTTTCTGCATTCCACTACCTTTTTCACTGATTTAAGTCATTCCATTATCTCCACTGCTGGCCATGATGCTTTTATTTTATTTTCAGAATTTAATCCAGCCTAGAAATGATGCAGCAGTGACATATCCCTAAACCACAGACATGTAAAAAATCAGGACAGACAGCAGTTTAGATGATCTGAGCAGGGGGTCTCGCCCTAACAGACATATGTGACACGCTCTCTTGGTGGCGCACACTCACATCCATCTGTTGAAATGGAACTGAGCCCACTGCACTGCCGTCGTCCTGTGTTTAGTTCCTATGCACCGCGTAAGCTCTGGGTTCAGCAGGCAGGGCACACAGTGCTGCGAATCCTAAACCTAACTCCTGTTGTCGGCATAGAAGACATCGCAAGAATTCTCACTGTGGGGTAGTGGAAAGAGGAAGCATGAAAACAACCACCAGCCCTAGGCTCTTAGGAGGAAAGCAGATCTTTCCAATCGGAAGACAACAGATCGTTTAATTTCTTGTGGTCAGTGAATTCAGCAAGAGCAAATTGAACTTTTTTATATGCCCACGAACTCCTGTAATTAGACCTCAGGAATTATCACTTTGTCTTCCACCAGACACCAATGAACAGACAGCTTAGTCTTAGGAATGATAAGGAATAAAACCTACTTTTCACACATATTTCTACATGAGAAAGATGCTAAATTATTCAGAAAGCAGCAACAGGTAGTAGCCAGAGAAAACACACCACCTGTAAAGCACTAGCAGGTCACAGTGACCCATATAAAACTGAGTTCCATTACTGTGAGCCAAAACTTGTAACCGTTCACCCTGAGAGTGTGAATAGGTATCAGGAAAAAGTGTGAACATTCCTATGTCAGGATTATGAATTTGCGTCAGAACAGACTCAGCAGAGAGGGGAGCTCAGGGCTTTCCCTCCACAGTCAGTGGCATAAAATTATTTCCCTTCTTCCATAGATATCTTGGCAGGGACATTTGTTCAACATTAGCTAAGTGACAGTGGCTGAGAGGGGAGCTAAAGCCCAGCCAGAGCAGCACCACATGGCTTGAAACACTTTCCCAATGCAGATTTAAGACTGCGTTCTTTGTCCCAGACTTTGCTGTCATTAATGTAAATAAAGGTTTACAACGGCCTTCTCCAGCTAGCTATAACATGGTAATGTGGCATTAATAACTTAATACAGTATTAAATGATAGACAATCGGTATTAGCACAATGTTTACATTTGCAAACCATTACAAGAGTGCAGTATCTCCAATTTTTACCCTGCCAGTAATTCAGATGTGGACCTCATTACATAGCAATTAACACTTCCCTTCGGAACCTGCACCCTGCTCTGCATGGACCCTGTTCCTGCCCGGGGCGACCAGCCCCTGTTACCGCTCACTGATTTAAATTCTCTGCAGAACAGCCATGGCATTTCACTCTCTTGAGCTGCAGCTACTTTTTCAAACACCATGTCCCAAAAGCTGCAAGGAGGACGCTGAAAGCAGGGGCTCCCATAGCACCTACCGAAAGGACACAGGCCCTCCAACCTTGCTCTCAGGCCCATCTCCCCAGCCCCACGCTCCTGTGCTAACTTCTGGCAAGGCAGGGCGCGACGCACCAGCCCTGGCTGTTGGGAGAATTTAAGTACAGACTTGGGTGCAATCATTTAGCTTTGGCACCGCAGCGACAGTCCCGCCCATAGCGGAAGGGGTCGAGGGACCCGACCCTACACCGAATAGCGGGACTCGGGGAGCCACGGTCGGGCAGGGGAGAGGCCCGCCCCCAACCCCCGCCCCGCGCCCTACCTGACCCGTGCTGCTGGCGGAGGATGGCGGCCTGCCCGGGCGGCGGCGAGGCCGAGGAGGCAGCGGCGGCCGCCGAGGCGGTGGCGGTGGAGGCATCCCCCTCGGCCGGGGGCGGCGGCGGCGGGCGCTTGCCGGGGCCGGGCGGCGGCGTGGGGCGGGCGGCGGGGCCGTGGCGGCGTGGGGCCGCGCCGCTCTGGATGTGGGAGACCGCCTCGGCCGCCTGCACGTCGGGCGGCGCGAAGCGGGAGAGGACGCGCAGCAGCGCCTGGGCCTTGTGCTCCTGCGTCTCGTCGTCGCTGTAGTCCGCCACGCGGCACTCGTAGACGCCCTCGTCCTGCCGCCGCACGCCCGAGAGCCGCAGCCGGTGCGAGATGTCGTTGCCCTGGACGCGGACCGTCTGCAAGAGAGCGCACCGCCGGGCGCCGCCTCAGCAGCGGCCGCCGGCCCCGCCGCCTTCCCTCCCCTTCCTTCCCTTCCCCAGCAGCGGCCCCGCTCTCCGCGGGGCAGCCCCGGCAGACCTGGATCTCGCCCCAGGTACGTGTCTTTTGCTGTCCAGAACACGGAACCTGGGCTCATTCCCCCCGCAAAGCACAGGACGTTTAAGCCCAGCACCCCCACTTCGGGATCCCAAGGGGCTATCCAGAATCAGACCCTGCTCCCCATCATCCCCACGCATCCCTCACCGCTCTGCCAACGGCCCCGTCTGCCCGCCCATAGCCTGGGGCGGGGGACTCTCTCCCTTCTCCCCCTGCCCGGTCCCGCCCGGAGCCCCGCAGCAGCCTCGGGTGCCGGGCAGTCTCCAGCCCGCACGAAGCGCCCCGAAGCCGGCACCCCGGGGGTCTCCGCCCCGCGCCCGCGGCAGGGACGCCCGGCCCGAGCGAGGACGGGCCCGGCGGTGCCGCTGCAGGGAAGGGCCCCAGCCGCGCCTCAGCACCACGGAGAGGGGCCGGCGGCCGCCTCGCTGGGGCAGGGGCGATCCCGGGCCTGCACCGACGGGAAAGGGGCTCGTTTCCTGCAGCACAGCGGGAGAAGGGGGTCGCCACAGGCGACCGGGGTTTGCAGAGGGCAGGGAAAAAAGCAAACTTCTCTCCTGATCCGTCCCACAGTCCTTTTCAAACGTGGCTAAGGAAGGGCTGTAAGGCGAGCACCACCTCCTCTCCATTTGCGAGGAATGAGACGTGACTGCTAAACCAGCAACAGATGGTAATGTTTTGACAGAGCCACGACACACCGAGGAGGGGAAACGTGCCACCCCTCCCGCAGCGTTGCAGGAGAGGGGCTGCCAGTGGGACCAGCTGCATTCATGTTCAGGAAACGAGGGGGGCATGCAGGAAACCCCACGTATATGGGAGGAGGGGTGCACATCACCCAGCTCAAGCTACACTTACGCTGATTTTGGTTGCATCCTTATTTGTTACCTAAAAGAACAGAAAAAAGGGGGATTAGACTCAGGTCTGCCAGCACATCAAAAAGATGCTCATCTTCCCACCCCAGTGCAAGGACAGGTCACGGACAGATGCAACTTTCTCCGCTTGCCATTCACACAGCCCATGTGTGGCTGGGGGAGTTCCCTAGGCAATGGGGAAGGCAGCAAGCCAGTGCTCAGCTGGGGGGACTGTTCTGGTAAAGCTCCTGTGGTGCCCACAGAAGCGCTGCCTTCACCAAGGGTGCGAACAGCAGCCAAAGAAATGCTTGTTGCATGCCGTGCTGCTCACAGCCAGCGACAAACATGGGGGAAGACGCATTAGCACAGCGGTGATGTGCTTGGGCAGGCTGGATCCCGCACTGCTCAGGGCAGAGCTGTGGTCCTGAAACATCCTGGGAGAAGGTATCGCTCAGCAGGTTTCGTACTTGTTGGTTTTTTTTTTTGTCTGTACTACTGTAAACCTAAGTGATGCCTCAGATATCATTGATGCACCTCCCAGGGAGACAGTCATCATTCTCCAGGCATGCTCTGTCATCATTTATTGTAAAAGCAACTCACGGTTTTTAAATAAGGTTAAAGAAGACATTTAAATCCAAGCGATTTATTTCCCTGTCTGACAACTGACTTACACTTTCCCCAGCTAGGCGGCATCACATTAGCTCAGTGTCTATATGCTTTGCATCTCTATTTGAGCTCTGCAGGAAAACAAGCGTGCCACAGAGAGGGGAGCTGGCACAGGCATGGAGGCTGCCGCGGGGCACCCTGCCGGCACAGGGGCCGGGGGGCTGGAGAGGATGATGTGCCCTGCACAGTAGGGCAACACGGCCCGGAAATCCTGTGTTACCCCACTCCTGTATGGCCTTGTTTGGCACCAGCAAGCTGTCTTGCACTGGGGGGAGGCTGCAGAATGAACTGGCTTATGTTGGGGAAATGCAGCTGAAAAATTTCGACTAGAGCCTACCCTCACACCAGGTGGCTTGCTAGGGGGAGGGGAAAGGACATGCAAGATTTAACTCTGCTTCATGCATTTTAATTACTGCATCCGACTGCCTGAAAATGTCTTGCAGAGCTCTAGATACAGACACAGGTGTGTACGTGCACCCCAAGTAACTGTGTGCATTTGTATATGCAGATTGACATGTACTTAACATACCAACAGAGAGGTGTATCCCTCGTGCCTTTATCAGCTCTATCAGTGAGCAAGTCTTTAACAGCAATTACAACGAGCTCTCCCACCTTTTACAACGATTCTTAGCTCAGCCCACAGAACCACTGGTTTTTGCTTGTCCCCACTTCATAGTACAGCTGTTTTTGACTGCCTGTCTTGGGCCCTCATTGCTGATTTTGCAGCAGGACATTTATAATTTTCTATTTACAATCCTTAAAGCATTGACATTTTTTCCTGAGGTGAAGTCCCCCATGGTGCATGCCCTGTCCTCCTCTGCCCAGGGGAGGGCCTGGGGATGCTGGTGCTTCCAACCACTCGCTGGCACTGGTTAGAGGAAGCACTCACCTCTCTGGGACTGACGAGTTTATTTTGATCGCTCTCTGAGCGTGTTACACTCGATGAATAGATATATCTCCACAGCACTGGATTACCTTGCTCCTGCTGCCGGGGACACTGATGGCTAATTCGTGTGCAAGTTCTCTGGCTGGTTCTTTAAAGTACCACCACTGGATTTCCAAGGAGTATGAGGTGGATCCGCTGGCTCGGAAAGCACAAGGCATCTCAATATCATCTCCCTCCCTAACAGTCACATCTTTGGGAACTTCAGTAAAGGTAGCTGGGAGGGGAAGACAGAGTTACAAGGGCTGGTTAACGGGAGAGATTAAAAGACAAGATCAGTGTTTTTCCGTGTAACGGGAGCGGTTTCAGCTCAGGGGCTAGGCGCTGACTGAGACACGGGTTTCCTGCAGTCCGGTGACCGCAGGATACGCGGAGCATCCAGACTGCGCGCCTGGGGCAGGGCCGAGCCGGTCCCCGCCACCAACCGAAAGGGAAAGTTTGAAGAGGATCTTAAAAACCCAAGAAAGCCCTCGGCTGGACAGAGGGCCATCAGTGTCCCACGCCCCCTCCCCCAGATCCGGCGCGGGGACTGACTGTCCCGGGCTGCGCGCCCGCTGCGCCCCTCTCCGCGCCGCTCCGCGCCCGTGGCTACGAGGCGCCGAGCCCGCGCTGCCGGCAGCTGCGGCCGCAACAGTGCCACCTTGTTCTGCAAAAACACCCCCCCGGGCAGCGCTCCCCGCCCCCAGCCGTCAACGCTTCCCCTGGAAACAGCGGCGGGGAGGACGGGGCTCGGAGCCACTGCCGGCGGGAGCGAAGCGGCAAGAGCTCAGCTGCGGACAGGGCGGCGAGCCCCGCCGGCACCGCAGCCCCGCCGCCTCTCGCCAGCAAGTTGTGTGTCCGGCGCGGCGGCTCACCGCGGAAAGAGGCAGAAGTTTGCTACTCACCGGTGACGATGAACAGCAGAGGTGCGTTGAACATCAGGTAACAGAGGGTGCAGAAGAGCCCCCGATTTTCCATCTCATCTATGTGGGCTGCGGGCGGGGGCCGGGCTCGGGGGCGCAGCCGGGCACGCCTCAATCCATCGCACACAGCGGGGCCGGGTCAAGGCTCCTTCCCAAAAAGCCAAAGCCACCCGACTAACCTTGGTTTGCGGGGAAGCAAATATAAAATCCACAGCCGGCGGCTCAAACTGGCTCGCAGGTGGGAAGCGACGTTCCTGGGAATGAAGCAATAAATCTCGTCCCGGTTCTTTGCTCCGCCGCGAGCGGGATTCAACTGCCCAGCGCTGAATGGGGGCTCCTGCTGTCCGCAAGCGAGGAAGCGACGCCGGGCTCCCCTCCGAGACCCATCACACTGACAAGTCTGCTCTCGGAGCCCGCAGCAAGGTCCAGCGAGGCGGCACGGACGAGCCTCCTCTCCCCTCGCCTGGGGAGCAACCGGCGTTGTTCCCGCGGCGGCCCGGGCTCTGCCCCTGCACCGGCGGCACGTCCCAGCCGCCTCTCCCCGCCCGGGCGACGAGCGGCCCCGGAGGCGGCTGCACCCGCGGGCCCGGCCCCCGCCCCGCCCTCGGCGGGAGGCTCCGCCCGCCCCGGCCCGGCCCGGCCCGCCTCCCGCCGCCCGGCTCGCTAGGCAAAGCGGGGTCCCCGCCGCTCTGCCTGTGCGGCTCCCGCTGCTCTCAGAGGCCCGGAGCCGCTCTAGGCGGAACTACCAAGTATTTGAGCGAAGAGCAATAAGCTGACGGCCGGCCGTTGGCACCCCGATCTGCGCCGGGGCTCCTCCTGGCGTGCGTGCCCTGAGATGATGGGTCAGTTGCTGTCAAGCTTCCAAACTCGCTATGCTTATTACTTCTTAAAATACATCAAGGAAAAAAAACCAAAACACACCCCGCTATTGATTTAGAATACACTATCATAAAAAGAAAATGTTTGTGTGGATCAGCTGTTTCTCAGGCAAACGCCCCAATTAAAACACAGAAGCACTCCAATGTCAAGCCAGTGAAGTCATTACAGTGAGTTACAGTCAAAAGCAGAGTTGGATTTTTGGAGTAAGTAATGTGAGGGAGCTGTATTTTAATAAATTTGAGGTGCCTATCTAAAATCTGCCTTTTTTTTTCTGAAATTCCATTAAAAGTTACCATTTTATTCAGCCACAATTTCATTTAATCACTGGGATGGCATGGGAAGTGTGCTTTATGATCCGCAGAACATTTCCTTTATATTTTTAGTGGTTTCATTCTGTACCAGAATGCAAAGCTAGATACTTGAAGATTTCTATGTAACAAATTATTTAGAAACATTCACTTTTTGAATAACTAAATCAGAGCAATTTTTAAATGGGTGCTAGTATCTGGCTTCCCGGCTAACTCCCCATCTGGCCAGACAGACTGCTGGAGGCTTAAGCGGTTGGGCCCTGCCAGCTGCTGCCTCCTGCTAGGAAAACCCACCCACATGGTTTCCACCAGGAAGTTTCAGTAAAATTCATGCGATCCTGAAGAACACCGAAACTGCATCAAATCAGTATTTCCAGTCAGAATTTTTTTTCTTCAGAGCATTTTCAGCCATTCCTACCAATCCTACCAATCAGGATTTAAATCCTGCAACCTTTGGTAGGTCTATGACAACTTGCCTGAAGAGCAACTCCTTGCCTTTCTCCATAGCCTTTAGCAGGAGCCTAAATCCGGCCGGCCTGAATCCTGCCAGCAGGCAGAGCCCAGCTCCCCAGACAGGTGGAGTCAGCCCCCACCAATCATAAAAGCTTTTACTGTAATAACTATTAAGCACCATTGAATCGAATAGTCTAATAATCACTTACACTTTGCATTTCCACCCAAAAGCTCGGTGTGCTTCAAGCAGTAATCAAGCATCATTATTTTTTTCACATTCGGCCTTAAGCCATGTGGTACTGCAGTGAGTTTTATTAGCACCTTGCCAGCGTCCCGGCGCAGCGCTTCACCTACCTGGCCACATGAAGGTAGGGAAAGGCAATCATGACAGACGTACCTGAGGAAGTAAATCCAGCAGCCTCTCCGCTCAGCGGCAAAAGTCCTTCAGTCAAATCCCAAGAATGGGCTAAGCTCCATCTTCTGCTAGTGAGCCAATTCCACTACTTTGTGCCCTCTGCAGCAGGATTGATTAGAAAACTCCTAATGGATAAACAGAATCAAAACAGAAGAAATTTTTATATCAAATTACTAGTGACAAATCATATTTGAAAAACTTTTATTTAAGTTTTTATTAAAATTGATGTTTAAGAATTTCTTCTGAAATTGCAGCATTGTGAAAATTTATAAAGGCTTGGAATGTCAAAATACCCAGTCCATGTAAAGTGAGTTTTGTTTCTTAGGTATAAAAATAGGTAATAAAAATGAAAAGGAAAGGGAAATACATTTAAACTTAGTTCTATTTTAATATATCTAAGGTCGTTATTATAGTAATAGTGTTGCTGAAGTGAAGACAGTTTTAGCTTAAACGTGTCCCTGGATTTATAACATTAAACCTTCAGTTCTACTGTATTTACTATCCACCAAATTTGATTTTATATGTAGCAGCTGAACACTGAAGTGCCGATATCTTTGTATTCAATTAAAGTAAGGAATAAAGAACACAAGCATGTTTTTCACAGTCTTAAGTTAGAGCAATAACAAGACTCCTTTTATGTTCTCCTATTCTACTAAAATTATAATAGGGGACTATTGTGCTCTACACTGACTAGCAAGTACTCTCTGCAAATCATTTTGCTCTTAGGATCATAACAACGTGTGAAGTCATTTATTGATTCAATCCTGTCAGCAAAAGGGACTTCTGCAGCGCAGAAGCTATCACCGGCCTGCACACATACCCCCAACAGGTGATGAACAGCAGGAATATCACAGGGAGAAGCTCCCTTTGCAAGTTGCTGATCCTGCAGCATCATCCACACCAGCGATTCTCAGTGAAATCAGGGAAACTATTGAGGTGCTTAAAGTAAAGGCTGTGTTTTGTTGATCATCATAATTTTTTGCTGTAACAATCACTCAGATGTTACATTAAGCTGCGTGGCAGATAGGTAACTATTTTACACATAGGCAAACTGAAATTGGTTGTTTTAATGGAGAAATCCTATGGCATTTCCATAGCTTTCCACTTCCAGGTCAGACTTCAGTACAGAAGACTCTCTCTGCTGTAAGGTAAGCTACAACACAGGAGCATTTGTTCTGGCAACAGGACTCTTCGTCACTTCATCCCTAAGCCATCCCCTAGGAGATGGTGGCAGGGAGAAGTTCTCAAGTCCCCTTCCTGGCTCCTGAGCACGTTTCCAGGGAAGCCAGAAGGAGTATGGAGGGGCAATTGGATGAAACCAGCAGAATTCCTCCTGAAGGGACAGTCATCTTTGTCGTGTCTTAGTCCCATTCTCATATTCCAGTGTTAGCCCAAATCCTCCTTTGATATGAAATGCAGGAGCGTCGCTGACCTGAGGAGGAGATGGTGATTAGCAGCAGATGAGTATCTGGTGCTTTGAACAGACACAGAGACTTACGGGACTGGTAACGGGAGACTGCTTTTGCTGTTGCTGGACCATGTTTTATAGCAACTCATGAAATCCCATAAGCGATTCCAGCACTGTGTAGCTGATGACATTTAAGAACATTTCTCCCTGTAATTTTTTTAAATGACTAGCAACTCCATTATTTGAATAACCAAAAAACTTTCTAATGACTGCTTGAGGAGCCTTTAATTCATACCCTGCTGTTTGGAGTTAATCCACTCAGAAATTAAAACAGTGCAGGTCACCTTTGAAAAGGAGAAATCTGCAAAAATATCCAATTTTACACACACAAAGTATATGTGATGAGACATTTACTTTGAGCTGGTGTAAAAGCGCTGTAACATACTTGATGTGACGCAATATTCCTAAACATATTTAAGCCCTAAATATTCTGGCAGAAATAAACCCTGTTCAGCACTCTATTCTTAGATTGTCAGGGTTTTTTTTTCTTGTTTTTCTCATTAGACTGACATGTCTTCCTAGTCACGGGGGCCAGTTTTGCTCCTAATGACAGAAAGGAAATGCTTTTGCAAATGATTCCTGTGAACACGGAGGGCAGCCCTGTCCTTCGGCTCCTGCAGTGGAGCGGGCAGTGCCACCGCTCGCAGCTCACAGCCAGCGCTCCAGCAAGCCCTGGGGCTCAGGGTGCCTCCCCAAGAACCTGAATATGCTGATGGCATGCTGACTGGCTTCTGAAGACTGTATTATCTTTAGAAAAAAGGTGAGGGGCAGAAGCGAATGTTGGACGTAAACAAACAAAAGGCAAAAGAGAGAGGTGCTAAAATGTTCACATCTCTGCTTCCAGCACAGTGACCTTCACTGGGGAGCTTCTGCCTCAGAGTAGTTCATAACAACAGGCTGGCAAGTGCCAGCCTGCTTGCCTTTAAAATGTCACTGGTTTAACATCAAATCAAGAGGTATAATTGCATTTTTCCTTCCTTCTGTCCACCGCCCGAATTCCAGTCCTGATCAGGCCCAAACCAAACTGACAGTGTATTTGTGTTCCCATAAGAAGTCTGTAAAAGGTCATAAAAGCTGCAAGTTCAAACGACAGGATCATTTTCAATATACACGATGACTTTCCTATTTCCCATCCGCAAGCAGCGGGCTGCACTGTCTTGAAGTTATTCCAGGATCCAGGTCATAGGCAGAAGTCTAACACAGTGTTTGAGAAAGAACTGATTGGTCTTACATCAGGAAATTCAGGATTAAAACTGTCAGACTGTGCTTTCTCTTTGGATTATTCATCCTTACCCTGGACAAGTGACATTTCCACCAAAAAGCTTCATTTTTCTTTCCGTGAAACTGATTAAGGTAGAAAGCACACTTCTGTATTCTGGCTAGGCATGGTTCTCACTTCACGCAGCAAATGCATTTTTAATTGCCTTTAGTTTCTACTTTATCTAGCTTTCTTATCTGATATTCTTTGCTAAACGATCTAACAGTATGAGACACTCATGCAAGAACATATGGAAAGAGAAGGTAACATATATTCATAATAATGCAACAATAGCTCATCTTCTAGTACACCGTGCTTACAATAAAATCAAAAGCAGTCAGAAAATCATATTACTTCACACAGTAAAATTTATCTGAAATTTAAGGTGTATAGCCTATTTTAATAAACACGATGCTGGCTGCCTAACACTTAGACAGGAGTATAAAATGGCAAGAGAATACAACATACAAAAATCATCATCTGTCAGGTCCATCAGGACATGGGGATGCCATTTGTCACCTCAACCTGCAGGAGATCGGAGCTGCTGCACTCCTCCTGCTCACTGCAGCCCCTCCATATGAAAAGGGATCTAGAAATTTGTTGGGAAGAGCTTGAATGAGGTGGATCACCCAGAGGCAGAGTAGCTGAGTAAAAGCCAACTCAGCTCAGTCTTGGGAATTATTAAAAATACTCTGCTTTGCAGAAGTACACTAAATACTGGGAAGCAGCCAAGCTCCAGCATTACCATGAGAAGCTCCGACTTCAAGAGGCCACAGCAGTGCCTGAGGGTACGGAGGCATTGCTTGCCTCTGAAGGGTCTCTACCTACATACTGCGGTTACTCCCTCTGAGTAACATATTTGTGCTTAACTTACACCACGATCTTTATAAACTATATTAGATCACCATCTTGTAATATCTTAAAGATAATTATTATAAAATAGCATTTTATAGATTTAAATTAAGACTTGTCCCTCTTCTGGGGAAAAAGTAATTTAATCATCTTTTGAAAGAGATAAACACATTGACAAAACTCCAAATACTCTACATTTGGGTATACAAAATAGTTTTAACAATTGTTTACCAACATCCTGATTCATCACATTCTTAAAGCGGTATAATTAAGGGGGAATCAAACCCAAAATATTATTAATAGAGACTGAAAAAAGAAAGCTGCTAAAAAAAAAGAATGTTAAATCCAAGAGAGAACACCACTGAGTTAGGCAATACCTTGTACTTCCCACTGGGCTCACAGAAACTAGTAATGTCTCCCACACAGAAAATTGACATATATTTGACCACAAAGAACTCCCAGCACCTCATATGGAAAAAAATCCATATAAGAAACCAAGAGATCAGACAAGATACGTAGCAACCTCTAAAACACTTAGGCCTCAGTTCTGCAAACGTCTCTGTGTGAGCTGCAACACAAGTGCCTCTGCAATCCGCCAGCTCCTAATGTTAAGGGTGAGGAGATGAACCTACTGTGCAAGATTTTAAAGAAGAATACATGTTTTTTATGTGTAAAACTGGAGAGTTTGCTTTACTTTTTAAAAAAGTTAAGATTGTTTCTCCTTTCCTTTTCATTATTTGCATTGCTGGGATCACACCATGCTAGGATCCGCACTACTACAAAGCTAGAAAACCAAAAGAATTAGAAATTCAAGTCACATCCAGTTTTTTAAGAGACTCAATGGATGACTGGGGAATTAGTATAATTACTGCAACACAGATACTAAGCAAATAAGGCCTGCTTAACTAGAGGTGGGGAAATGAGTTTTATTTGCTTAGAATGCATTGATCTCTCTTTCTTTCTTTCTTTCTCTCTCTCTCTCTCTTTCTTTGTTTAGTTAAATAATAAAAACTTGATAAATTATTGGAAGAAAAAAAATTGCTGTTAAAAAGTCACCCTTGCATCCCTCCGGTCCAGAGTTGAAGATATAGCTACTGTGAAAAAAATTTTTGATTAAATGTGGTTGCATAAAGTTTCCTGATTTGGCTGCTAGGTAGCTCACAGAAACAAGCCGCTATGGTAGAGGATACTGCTCTTGCAGAAGAAGAGAGGAAGAAAGCTGAGCCAGCAAGACTCGCAGCATCCTCTGCAGCACAACAGCCTCTGTTTCCTGGCCTCACCACAATGAATATCCAGGCACGGGGGTTAACCTTCCTGTGCTCACCTCTGGGCCTTTTGCCAGGACCAATTGTTTTAATAACAGTTTAACATAAAATAGATTTCATTTTATATAGATCTACGTTTCTCTCTATATATGTGGTATATAGAGAGATACTCAGTATTCAGAGTTGTTGTGCTTTAAATGATTTACAAGATTTTCTGTTTTAAATACCTTTATAAATGCCACTTAAGCTGTGAGAACATAGGGGAATACTCCAAACTGATGCAAGTTACTGCACCTGTCAGTTAGGGATTTAAGTAGCTAGCGTGCCAACGTACTGTATCTTTGGATCATGGGTTAGTGAGATAGCGAGAGAAGACTGTGTGAAACTGGCTAGCTGATAAAGCCAAAATCATGACCTTTGTTGAATCAGTGCAACCAGAAAATGTACAGAAACCCTGTCTTTCCAAGTAATACTAGAGCGTAAAAGAACAGAGTGCGAGAAAAAGAAAAGTTCAAGTAGAACAAGAATGTTATGTTACATATAAAACACACACAACATGGAAAATCATATTAGGCACAAACATCTTGTATTAAACACACCATATATAGGCTGATGCGCATAAAGGCTTCTAAGTAGTCCATTAATTTTTCTTTACAGCTCAGGACTGTACTTCTATTTTTTAAGGAACTATCTGCAGCTGCTCTCTGCCTAAACCACAAAAACCTATCCACTTAATAAAAGAATGCAACACAACTCATCGAAGCCAACAGTTTCAAAAAGCATCCATTAATTTTGGATGCTTCTGGTTTTAGATGTCTCCCTTAATGAGCTTGAATGTAAACATGCTCTTAATAATTCTGCCAAAATTAGGCTAATAAGTCGATGTCTTCATTTATCAGCCTGACCTCGTGCTGTACAGATGAATTAGATGCTCTGACTTAATCATTTATATTACTTTTCTTTATACGAAATAAAAAGAAACTTTGGGCCAGACTCTCTATTCTGTTCCCGTCTCTCCCATCTATCCTGGCATAGGGAGAAAGCAGCCTGGATGAAGATGCCAGCAGAGCATCTCTGCAGCCTGCCCAAGAGGGAGTCACCTCCACACCCCCCTCATCATGGCATGCCTTTGTGGAATGGAGAAGGGAATGTGAAAGGACGTGTATTTTTTGGTTAGCAGATAACCCTTTCATCAGTACTGTATCTCTTCAGCCTGCTGGTGAATCAACCTGCTACCCGCTGTTCAGAAAGACTGTTAGAGACTATGGCTCCTAAATTAGAATTGAAATGACTGTTTTGTTCAAGCAGGATCAATTACTTGCTAGTGTTTCCTCTCTGCTGGCTGTAGTTAGAAAGCCGTAGGGCTGATGTACGTGGAGGAATAAGTGTCGATCTGGGAGGTGACACTGTGGAAGTTTGGCTATGGCCATGGTAGGAAGGACTCAGACTGAAGAAAAATCCATCCAGAAAATTGAACTGCTTATCCCCAAAAATGAAAGCAAGCAGCCAGTGGGTGTATCAGGCAGATGCTGGCAAGTTGCTTGTGAAGGCCTATGTCCAGAGCTTGGAAACAGGGACCACTCCAGCAAGTGACCTGAGAAACTGATAGACATGACGGGGCTTTGAACAACCGGGTCTAGTGGGAGATGTCCCTGCCCATGGCAGGGGGGTTGGAACTAGATGATCTTTAAGGTCCCTTCTAACCCAAACTATTCTATAATTCTATGACTCTCTCTGCTTCTTGACTTCTGGCTGGGAAGGTTGAAGCCCGCTCCTGGCCAGGATGAATTTTCTCTTGGGTAATTTTCCTGCAGCCCACAAGCCTAAAGCAACATTTCCCAAAGGCGAAACAGTTGTACAGCTCTAAATGTCCAACAACATTTCAAGAATTTATGGGATTTAAGTCACTTGTGTGGTCACAAATGGCCCTGGAATAGGAGCCTCTCCCCATCCTCCAAAGAGATCGTGGCACCAGAAGACCTGGGGAGATGCTGCAACAAGCAAAGGAAAAAACATGGGAACCAAAAGGCAGACTGCTCTTGAGTCCACTTCCTTCATGTGCAGACTATGATATTTTTCTCCATGTTCTCAAAGAAATGAGATTAAAAATAATCCCTTCTCACCCCTCTTTTCCCAAAATCTGAACTGGTTAACTTCTGACCGGGGTTTTCTGTGTCAGCCCTTTGTAGAGATTCTAATAGGGAACACCAAAACCTAACCTCAGCAGCACATTTGGTATGTGTGGATTAGTTGTTGTGCATTACAGAGTGTAATTTTTAGCAGACAGGAGCTTGTCAGGTGGAAAGAGGGTGGGCAGAAAATACTGGCTATAGACAAAGCTCAATACTCAGATGAGGTACTGAACATATGGGAAGATGGATTCAAGGAAATGCTCAGGAGAGTTTGACTTATACAAAAATTTAAATAAGGTTTTGCTAGCTTAAAATAATAATAATGACCACTGTAGAAATACACAAGTTCCAGCAATTAATCTGCAAAAGCATCTTGGAAGAGAGTCTGAGACAAAAGATCTTCATGAAACGAATCCTTAGAGGTGAGCAAATAGTTCTAACAAAGTGTTTTGTGGACAAATAGTTCTATTTGCAGAGTTTTAGAAAAAGAATTGCAGCACACATTTGTTCAAAGTGGATCCTGTTAGGGATAAGCATGTGTCTGACTTGAGATATTTCCCTCTGAAAGCTCTATTGACTGCCAGGAGACTAATTTAGGCGATAACACGTAGATAACAAAACCTGGACGCATAAATGTGTTTCTCCCTTCCTTGTCTTTTATGTGGGTAAGAGTCCTGATGCTCAGATGTGACTTTGCTCTGACTTAAGCCTTGAAAAGCCAGTGAAAAATTTTGAGCAGAATAATTATTTCTCAAGCTGTAGTTCAGCCATGTCCAGTTCACTGCAGGCAGTCATTCAAACGCAGAGGCAGGTATCCAGGTGAATTGGAAAGGACAGGCTTCATAGCATGCTAGGAACTGTGTTTCTGGGACTCAGGCTTGTATGGATGACATTTGTGAGGAATTTCAGCTGGTGGCAGGGTAACCACCTGGCGGGCAGTGGTCAGGGTGCTGGGGGACTGCAGCTCTGGCCCAGCTGTGCCAAGGCACATTCTGTCCCAACCCCAGGGACCTATAGCCTGCTCAGAGCAGCACCCACCTTAAGCATATTGCAACCAAAAGGAAGAAGATGAAGGCACACATTTGATTAGCCACAGAATAAATCATATAACTGAGCAGAAAGGTATTTGAAATAAACAGTAACAACTCTATAAAAATGCTAGAATTTGAATATTTATAGCTACTTAAATATTAAGGCTTTTACTTCACTAATCTGAGATTAATCCACTGTGTAAAAATAGATATTTGTTTAAATAAATTGACTACACTGCTAGTTAGAGATAGCAATTTCCATTGTTCTGAAGGTCTGCTTTATTTTGATCTTTTTTAGGAGATAATCCTCATAATCCTGCATAAAGTTGACTATGTGTTCTCCCTTAGAGCTCTTTGCACACAGCAGCGATCCTGCTACCACTCACCAGTTTCTGCTGCTGTGGAGTCTAAGTTTTCATGAGGAAACCGGGAAGCAGTTATGAAGACATTAACTGCAGGGATAACAAGAATGAATTCAGTCACAACACTGTTATCAGATGACACTGTGAGGAAAACTCAAAGCACTGATTAGAGTTTTCTGTCCTGGCAAAACCAGTATTTTTCTTACACCTGTGTGTGCCCACATGGTCTATTCCAGTGCTTCCAACTTAAGCACTGGAATATGTAGAAGTTCAGTCTGTTTTCCCAGCATTATTATTCTGTGTATGAAAGCTCTACATATGATGTTTTCTGCTTATCTATTTTTATTGCATCTTTCTTAGCAATAAAGCCTCTCTGAGCTGTGCTTTACACCTCAGAACAAGTCTGTTGGCCAGATGGTTGCTCTGACAAATGGGGAGAAATGTCAGAAGCACTTTTGCATACCTGGGCAGCGAGGCGCACCAGTCCTGCTCCTTGCTGCCAGTGCCAGCCATGGCACGCCGGGGCTCAGCACGCCTTGCTTTCTCGGCACGAGGGTAACAGGCACAGGGACAAGGACTACCCCTCTGGGGGTGATCGCTGCACTGGAGAGAGGCTGCTTTGCACTGCCTGAACTATCTGGCTGTGTCTCTGACATCTGCTCCCAAAAGCCAAAACCTCACCAAAATGTTTTCTGTGTTTTCCTCCTGGATGGCACACATGGCTTTTGCTATAAACACTACCCCCAAAATTTCAAAGATAGCTTTGAATTGGAAACTATTAGTTGGCTTTCAAAATCATAACCTTACCATTCTTCATCTTAGACTGGTTATCAGCACTACATTATCTTCTTGATAGAGTATAATTTTATCTTTTGGGTAGATGATTCCTCACTGCTGCTTATGATTTCGTACAAAACACTTCTGTCAGGGAAGGCATCTTTCAAAGTCCAACTTCAGGGCGTTGTTTTGTGGATGAGAAATGCCAAGTCAAATAAGCAGGACTGGCTGGCTAATGAGACTCTGGTGAAGTGCATCACAGTGAATCACAGATTAGCTAACGATTATTGAAAATCCTGATAATAACAAGCAACATTTTTTGCATTAGGAAGCTTTCCTGTTGTCTATAGTTTCTCTGTCAATGCGATACCATCAAGTCAAATGCAGATCTCTGGAAAACAGAGACCTGAAGTTGGTGATGGTAGTCACGGCTAAAAGAAATCATATTAATTCATTTTTTAAAGAATTCATATGTGGACCTACAGAAAGGGGAGAGGTGCTGTGGGAAGGAAGAGGGATCTGCTGGAATAATCCGTGGCTTTCTGCATGTGTGGACAGTTACCAGCACCTAAAGCAACCCAGAGGAGGGACAGGCAGGAGAACTTGTTCAGAAGCCAAAAAAAGTGAAGCTCTTTGTTACCCCAGAGAATCACTGGGACTCCCGGGGGAAGAATGAGGCCCTGGAGAGCAGAAGCACAGGAGATATTCCCTCTCTGTGAAATTCTCAATTGTGGCCAACCATCCTGGGAAGCAGCTTTGGGGAGTGGCGGACGGGACACAGGGATGTGAGGGTGCAGGCAGAGAGGCCGCGGTAGCCTCCTGAGCGCTGGGCAGCTGCAGCCCACAGGTGCTACTCTCATGAAGCCTCCAAAAGGTCTCACCTTTTCAGGGGTAAAGTTAATGTCAGAGATGGTTACAAAAGCAGGAAGATTTCTCCCTCCAACATAACTGCTGTAATAATTTATGTTTTTAAGATTCTGTCATCTTTATTTAGCTTTTCTTGCAAGATATTTTTTGTTGTTGTTTTGGCTGTACTTGGATCAACCTCTATATCCAGTAACAAAGAATTCAGTCTTTTTGGCAGTTATTTTTGACCTTTTCTTGAACAATAGCTAATAGCTTTCCAGACTCTTTGTCTAATGGTAGAGGTTAAGCTAAGACTAAAATGTTCACCTGATTGCACTTGAACTTGTGGCTCACCTGGGGAGAAAAAAAAGCTGCACTTTTGACATAGAGCTGCTTCCAAAAACATTGAACAAGTGTTTGGTCTATAACTTTAGATGCTATTAAGTTGTATTGCACAAATTTTTTTCCATAATATTCCACACAGACTGAAAACTGACTTTGTAGTTTATGAAATGTTAATACCATAGCATGAATTTATATAGGTGCATAATTAGAAATGATAGCCTGGGGAAAAAATCTTATTTATAAAGTTAAATTTGTTAAATTAAAAATGCAGCTAATGACTCGCCTCTTACTCCCCAAATATATTAGATGTCTATATTTTTATGAAGTAATTGATAGGCTTTAGTATAACCCTGATAATACGTGAAGGCACGTTGCACGAGCAACTGTTTTGGATGTGGTGAATCCACTGTTAATTATAGAAAGGCCTTACAAATCTAGGATACCATCTGTCCTAAAACTATCCTTTAGCTAGCTCTCCGCCTGCATTCTGTGCAGCTGTACTTTGCCATTGCACTCAAAATAAATAGGACTATGCTACAGTAAAAGTTAATGAATAAATGACGAATTACTAAAACTGTCTGACCAGATTATTCAATCTCTTCATCATGAGTCAGAAATTCTACTTCTGTTTCTTCATCATCTGCATTTACATGTGTATGCTCCCTCAAAGCATGCTTTTTTGTTGTCATTGTTATTACACATTTTAATGGTTGGTTAGATTTGTCAGATTTTTGCAAGTTCAATGAAACACCAGACAGAGAAAGCACATGAAATGCAACATTGTTTCTACTGAAGAATTATTCTTATTTCTGCATTTGACTTGTGCTGGTGTTGAGAGACCGAGGGAAGGGAAAAGACGTTCCTGATACTGCATGCTAATGCTGCCAAGCTGAATGCCAAAAATCCTTTATATCTTGGACTCAACAATGTTTTTGGTTTTATCCCTACCTTTGGACTGGAGGTTTTGTGAGTCTTTAGTTTAACACTCTTTTGTACAAAGACTCCATCTTATCTCCAGGACAAAGAACCACATAAACCTCTGGCTTAGGTAAACAGGAGTGGTGGGGATCTGTTCCTTGAGTAGGACATTATGGAAATCCCAGCTTGGAGTGGCATGGAGAGCCTGTTCTTTTCACCCAGCTGCTCATTGTCATGATTCACCTCTCATGGTTGATTATCTGAAATTTTCTGGCAGGGCATTATAGCATTCATGTTTAAAAAACCTGCCTTGCTCGTGCCCATAACTAATTCTTTCTAGATCTTTGGCGATGCTTCTGCCCTCAACCCAAGGAGTAAATTTCTCTTCCATTCCTGTAACAAACCCTGGCTACTTTTTATAGAAATGTAATTATTTACATTTGTTATGATTAGTAAGTGCAGAGGGTGTGAGGCCTACTAATGGAATTGGGTGGCTCCTTTACCCAACCATCTTAGCAGGAAAAAGCTTTCAAGGCTAACTTCACTGGGGGCTTCTTCGACTTGGGATGAGCCAGGAGTGTCACACAGATGTGTGAAGCTGTAGCCCCTGGCTGTGGCAGTGAGGGGCAACATACCTACTGTATCTGAATGGGTGGGACAGACCAGGTTGGGGCAGATAGATTTGGGTCATATCTTCCAAATTATTGTACAAAAAATGGGTCTTTTAAACAGTGGTTTAGAATCTATGGAGGTACCCACATTAGACACCTAATAATCTCTGTCCTACAGGTGCAATGGAGAAGCCCCTGTGATGGAGGAGAACTAGTTCTTTCAAGTCTTAATTTCAGCCCCTTCCTCTTATGCTCCTTTCCACGTAACAGTATCTAACCACTGCATATATGAATCAGTTTTGTCTCAGGGTCATCATTTTCTCTTTTCTTTGACAGATGAGAGCCTTTGCAGGCAGTCACACCTTCACTGGGGATGGACACACACTCACTGAGACTGCTACAAGGAAGAGTGGACCTAAACACCATGCTACTCTCATGCTGGCTTCCCTTTTCCATGATCATCAGCCGAGTGCATTTTTATACCCTATTGAATTGCACAAAAATACACTGTCCAATTTGACAAAACTTCCAAGTAATTATAAAGTACTTTTTGCAATTTCCTATGTAATATCCTTTCAAAGTTGTCCTGTTTTCTTTCTCTTTGAATGCATATTCAGAGCAGGCAGATTTGTAGGCACACAATGAGAAGCTGATTTTGAAAAGAGGTAAATAAATTGCACTGGCTGGAAAAGGGCTTGTTGCTGCCCTTTTATTATGATGTGCACACAACTTGCTACAAATTCTTTACTTTGCATTTCTATCACAAAGATAAATGAAATTGTCAATCCTGTTCACATTTCCTTTTGATGGCTATATAAAAGTAATAGCCAGGGTGCCAAAAAAAGCTTTCATTAATTCTTCTATTTATTAAGGTGAAAGGAGGACTATTTTGCAAACAAAGAGGAATAAACAGACTGCTGTGAAATTTCTGCTCCTTTTCCAGAGGATACACCTTCTGCATGATTCCTAACTTTAGGATGACTCTGAACAGCTCTTAAAATGGATAAAAAAATTCTTGATTTCAGATTTCTGTAACTTTATCTCAGTATTACACCACTCCAACACTAAACAGGATAAGTGAAATGCTGTATGGTAATGTTGGAATTTAATCCAGGGAATCTGACCACACTCTGAAAAAAAAAATAAAAAAAAAATTGTGTATTCATTGCATGGACATGTCTAATATTAAAAAAATAATAATATATCAGCACTGCTTTTTGTATATCTGTGTGTCCATAAACACATAGGTATAGATATCAAGGTCGTTTCTTCAAAACCATTTTGGGAAAAGATGCTCCTCATAAACCATTTTTATTTGGAGTAGTTTGGAGCAGAACAAGCCCTGAGTGCTGCCATGTAGCTGACACAGAGTCTACCAAAACCTACTCTTCCTTGGCAGCACACCAAAATGAGTTGCAATCCAGCAGGACAGCAACGAGCTACTTCCAGTGCCATGAAGGTGAAAAAGAGAAAGACATTTGCCATCATCACTACTGCAAAAGACAAAACCACTAATCACTTGTGGCTCGGGAAGGATGGGCACAAGTTGGAGGAAGAAGGGGGAGGGTAGAAAGCCTCTTGGGGAGGCAGTAGAAAGGGCAAAGCTTAACATCAGGGAGGAAGGTCATGGAGAAGTGAGAAGGTCTCTGAACAGGCTAGCACAAGACAGCCAACCATGAGACTTGCCCTCTGAGACGGTCATCAAGGAAAGGAGAAATGGGGCCCTCAACAAGGAACTGGAAGAATCAGATGGTGGCTTTCACAGATCACCTCAGGAGCTTCTGTAGATGGGGGTAAATCTGTCTGCAGAGAGGGTAAATTCTCATAGTCTCAGATGCTTATGTGGACTCCAGTCCTTTACTTTTTTTCACAGCACTGCTTTTTTTTTCTGTTGTTTTGTTATTACTGGCAGAGGAATGGGATTTATTAATTCAGATTTTGAGAAAACAGCAGGCCTCAAGAGAGAAATAAAAGTTTGGAGACTCTGATAATTAAGATGGATAGATTTTTAAATTGTTTGAAGCCCACCAGCACTGTTGTCAGCTCTGGTGTGCTCTAACCTCCTGCCCTGCCTGGGAAGTATTTGAGCAAAGAGTTTGTAAATGTTTAGGTGAGGAAGAAATCTGGTCCTCTATGGGACAGGGAAAGGGCAATATGTCCCTGAACTCCATGAGACAGGATCAAGTCTAAACTCCCACACTGAAGTTGCCTTATTTGTCCTTCTTATGAGATGCAAAGGTCTCAGGGCAATTAATTCTGTCTTTTTTATTGTTTCAGTGTGGAGCTTAAAACCCCTGACCTTTTATCACATCTATTTAGCTGTATATCTATGACTCAGGAGACAATTAAAAATGAGATGCATGTTCTGTGTTTGACAGAAAAATGCAGTACTAATTCATTTTCTGGCTACAACAGTCCAACTATGTTTAGTTTTTCCTTCTTGCATTCACATCTAAATCTATCTCCCCTCTTCCATTGCGTTTTCTACTAATTTGCATCTATATGTGTTTATGTGTCTGTGTAAATCTTCAGAGTCATTTTTTACTACACTTCTTATTAGCACAGAATATATAAGACATTCTCCAAAGGTCTGAGTTTTCAGAATACAAAACTCTTTTGCTTGTTTAGATTTGGTTCAGTCTCCTCTAAATGTAATCATAAAGCATTCATTCCCAGATACTCAGTGGCCCACAAAGCATGATACCGACTCTCCTCCTAGCGCAGCCACGTGTGATGTTATTCACAGTCAAAGTCCCTAGCCATCTTTCCACTCCACTTTGAAGGAATCACTCTCTTTATCAGCGAAGAAAACAAGCAGCTTGTCTACTACAACATTCAGAAACCTCCCCTTCCATCTCTCTCCCTCCCTCAGTGGCAATATGAACATCAGAGATGGGAGAAAAATAATGCCGTGTTTCCCGAAGCAATTAATTTTACAATAGTTCAACTTTAACACCTTTGAACAAATGGGAAGAAAAATTAAAGCTCAGATTTACAAAACCATGAAAACAGCAGCATACCGCTAGCAAAAAGAGTGTTTCCTTATCATCAACAAGCAAAGGATTTAGCCACTGGGAGATGTTTTAAAACCTAATTTTTTTTAATCTACATAAACACTATTTCTGATTCCATGTGAAATTCAGATCCGATTCCAAAGGCTTCAGGAAAACCAGGCAGGAAAGCTTGCAATCTTGTTTGAAAACAGGAGGTATGTGAAAGTACAGCCTTCTCTAATGAAGCCACAATTTAAATATCAAGTTTTACACAAAGCAGAAAGATAAAAACTCCAACCCACACCTTGTATCAAAACCAGCTGTTTTTAAAGATTATCCCTCTTTTTTTTGTTATTGAGTGTTTTAACAGATCTTTTGCCAGCAGAGGATATGGCGAGAAGTTAGCCCTGTATGTTAACCAAGATACTGGCAGGCTGCACTTCTGGTATTTAGCAGTGTTATAAACGCATTTGTGAGCGAGATACCCAGTTACAAGCTATTCCCTACCACAGGAGAGCACATGAGCCAGTGGGTCAGCACTGCTCAGCATGCTGCACTGTGCACAGGACCACGCATCCCCTCACGATTCTCATTTTCTAGTAGCCGGCTTGGTATCTAACATGTGCCCACTGCCACAGCAACCATCTCTCCCTCGCGGCGGGACCCCAGCGTGCCCCATGCGGCTGGGCTGCTCCGTCAGGAAAGGGGGTGCTGTGCAGTGGGGTGATGTGCTCAGGAGCAGCCCGTGGGGCACCGCCACAGCGGCAGCCACAGGCTCCATGGGCCCTGACGTGCTGGCGACATCGCTTTCACTGTCACATTGTGCAAGTGCTCTCCTGTGTTGAGAGAGAAGACCCGTGGTAGATCTGACTAGCCTGTAGTCTCTCCAAAGTGGGGACAGCATTCTGTCTGTTTGCTCAGCCCTTCATTAAAAAAGACTTTGACCATGGTAAAAATGACAATATGCAAGAGGCCCTGAAGCTTTCCCAGCTGGATTGCTTTTTCTCCTTTTTTTTTTTTTTTCATTTTTTTTTTCTCCTTTCCTTTCAATTTTGTATTTTTTCCCCATGACACTTAAAAATGATATAAATATTATGGGCTAGATGCTTGTCTCCTGAACTTCTAATAGTATTGAAGCAGCAAAGGTGTCTGCGTTTAAAAATACAGGATGCTCACTGGCTACTTGGCTGAATGTTCTTTGCTATGCAAAACTCTGCAATATTTTCAGTAGTACCTTATAATGTCAGCTTTCAGAGTATGATAAGGTATCTCCATGGTTTCATATTGCATCAAGTGGAAATCCAGCGTACAAATGACAAGCTCAGGAATATTTTACACAAAATTATTGAAATTTTTAAGCTGTTCCTGCTTTTACACAGGAAGTGGAATAGATTATATGGTATTAAAGCATTTTTTTGAAGTTTTTACTTTTTGGAAAGATCACTTAAATGAGGAATGTTATATTTATGGACTACTATACATTTGTCCACCTGTACATTCCCCTCCATCACCTAAAAGAAAGGGCTGTATGTCAGAATGGTCAGCAAAAATCAGGTCTGTTTGGTAACAAGAGCTATATTCAGACCATGCAACTACCAACCCATATGAGATACCTCTTTTTACAAGAATATCACTCTCTTGCCTGCAGAGTGGCTCTGTACCTGATGTTCAATCATTATGTTCATCAGTGGGGAAAAATCCTTCAGGAAGATTGTTCTTTTTAAAAGCCATATGCAATTATGTGGCTAAAAAGCACAAATGCCTCTAATTATATTAACCATGCTTGCAAACTAAAGGCATAATAACCCATTTGCATCTGTGTAAATCAGGTATTGGACCTGAATTCAGTATGAATTTGTGTACATCTAGTTAAAAAATAAAGGAGTAAAATACACACAGAAGCATAATGTTTAGAGTTTGTGATGGATAGGAACAATATAGAAGGGTGTCAGACCAGTAAATTAGTGATACCACACAGACAGAAAATCATGGGAGATGCTAGATGATGGCATGAGAAGCAGGGAAATTTGCTTCTGCATTTAGAGGCTTTTCTCCACAGAAGCAATGCGAATATTGTCACTCATCCTTCACTTTAATAATCTGCAGGGCGAGGCTTATGAATATCTCAAAAGTAATTGGAGTACAAAGCTGGCATCCTCTCCTGGATGTGAAAATATCTCAGGAGCTTCTACTAGCAGGCATCAACATAATCCTTGAACTTTCTCCTCCATAACAGGCTTCAGATTCTGCTAAGGAGCTACACTCCCTGATTTCAGATGCAAAATTCAGATTTAGATTAAAAGAGTTTAAATATCTATAAGGCATCTGGAAGTCCTTTCTCAGACACTGAATAAGCAAAGGCTTCAGGACTGTGTTCTTTGTTCACGTGTGTTTGGTTAAAATACACAACAGCATCAGTATCAAATAAATGGATGTACTTGAAAGAGCTACAAGGAATTACAAAAGACTCTTGCTCTCTTTACATCAGCTGTGCAATGCTTCATGCTCCTGCCTCTTGCTGAAGCTGCTGCTATAACCAAACAAGCAAACAAACAAATCCCAGAGCTGCTCAGACAATGTTGGAGACATCATTAGCCATGGCTGGGGAATAAACCAAGCTGTCCTGACACTGGAAAGCAATACGCGTGTTGAGTCATTGTTCAAATCTGTTCACTTCAGCCATTTTGCAAGGACCGTATAAGCAAAATGAGCTGATCCCAGTTAGGATATTTTTCAGATCCAATCTCAGTTAGGATACTTTTCAGGCCTGTCGTGAAATTAGTAACAGTGCAATAAAATCCTTGTATTTTAACAGTGTAAAACAACAGAGTTTATAGGAGAAAATAAACTTTACAATTCAAAATGCACTCTAAAAATATTGGGTCAGTTGCTGCTGTCCTGATTTACACAAATGCGTGGGCCTTAGCTAATCTGAGTAGCCCTGTCTATAGCCAGGACAAGTGCCCTGGTGCCAGTCACAGTTATTTCAGCTTTATCTGTTCCCTTTTAGGGACTGCGCTGGGAAGCTCCATTAAGGGTTTATGGTCCCAATGCAGAAAACGCCTAAGCACGGGGAGTAGGAGAGTTTCATCTGGCGGGGATTAAAAGCCTGTCCCTGCGTGTTTTAGCAATCAGTAACCTTGTCATGTTAGTTCAGTTTGCATTTCGTAATGGTCATACATCTGACACTAAAGTACATTTGGTTAATGGATCTGAGCCAAAGAGGACAGGAATATAAGTAATTCTTACAAGGAAAACTACTAAAAATAGTGCTACCTCTTCTAAGAGAGGCAAAGGGATATTACTGATTAAGGGTCATTGCTTCCTCTCCCACTGGGACTATTTCTGTGCTTGGTGCACCGGCAGGGCAGGCTGGGCTGGAGGAGACAGAGCTTGGACTGATGACAGAAACTAGAGGAGGACATTCAATACTGAGATGAGACCTGGAGGAGTTGATTCCTTGTCTCTGGAGTTCTTATGCTTGAAAAACAAGGAGATTTTACTCTCCTTATATTTCTTTTTTTCTTTTTTAAATATCTGCCTAAAAGAAAATCTAGTTTTATCTGGTATTAGGCCAATTAGTACTTGTGCCTGTGGAATCTATTAGCAGCATCAACAACAGCAAATATGGTCAAAAAATAAAGCTGGCCATTTCTGTACCTTCATCTTAATTGCAGTTTTAAATCTAACACTGTTTTGCTCATTAAAATAAGGCTGGAAAGAAAAGCTATGGGGTTTTGGGGTTAAAAAAAATCTTTTATTTCCTATGTTCTTTTGAAAAAGCTATGGTAATTATTTTTATAGTGACAAGAGGATTATTTGACTTAATTTAATATAGAAGATTAAGTTCTCAGTAAAAAAAAAAATCATTGTAACGTATGCAAATGGAAAAAAATATTAACTTTTTCCTGTAGCATCAGAAGAATGTCCCCATCCTTCTGTGAGACAATCCTGCCCTGCAGTGAGATTTAACTTGGAGCTAAAACCACCTGGTTCCTAGAAGCATGTGTGCTTGAAGTGGCGCTTGGAGAAGAACTGCTATGCGGGAGAAGTGACCAGGTCACTTCCTCAAGGATCCCTTTTTCCCCGTGTTGTGGCAAGGTTGTGACAGGAGAAAAGGTAAAAAGAGAAGAAAGAGTTATTCTTTTTGTCCTCGATCAAGCCTGTCTCCATTGCCTCTCTGCACTAGTTACAGAGCGAGACACCTTTCTCATTTTCATCAGCAGAAGCTATTTTACTGTCTCCATCCAGCAGGGATGATGTGGACCGAGGGACAGAGTGTGTCTTGGCTCTGACAGGCTTGCAGAAGAGGCAGGACACGCTTTGTTTTCAGGAACACTTAATATTACCCCCCAGAAGGACAAAGAGAAAGTAATTAAACTGTGTATCAGTCCTTGCTGCAAAAGGTGTTTCATTAGCAAAGCTTCAGCCATGAAGAGAGCCATGCTGAAGGAGCCTCACGCACAAGTTTGTCTGGGCGCACATGTTTATCTTTCTTATCATTTCCTGGGAAATGTGGGGCATTCCTGGAACAGGCTAGTATCAGCACCACAACCAAGTATCAAACATCTGCATCTGAGACCCCACAGCAACTACTGCTCAAGAAATTCTTTTTTTTTTTCCCCAACTAGTTCTTACAGTGGAAAGTCTGTAGGTTTTCTCCTTTCTACTCCAATTTTTAGAAATTCTTTTAAATTAAGTTTAGCTGTGAACTAATGGAAATAAATTAACTATGAAGTATATCATGGTGGTCCTGGTCTTGCAGTCTGCAGTGCGCTGATAAATGATCAGCATCATAAAAAAGCTGTTAATAGATTTTAAAGCCAGAGGGGAAAATTATCTTCATCTAATTCTGACCTCCCGCACAGTGCTGGTGACTGGACACCCCCCCCATAACTCCTGCGTCAGGGCCACTGCTGCTCACTGAGTGGCAGGACATTTTTCAACTAGACAAGCCCACCACCCCCTTTCCAAGGAGTGAGACAGATGCTCACCTGGTGAGAATCAGCATGGTTGCAGCACCATGTTACACACATGAAAACCTGGTCTGCTTGCTTTTTTTATGGTACCATGAGTCCTATTCTCTTTACTGAAGCAGTGATGTTCCCGTTATTTCTCTGCCGGTTCCATCTCCCCTAAGTTTTCCTACTGCTGTTATCTTTCCATCCCAGCAAGCTGTCCGACTATCAATTTTGCCCATCCTCTCTGCAAACTGCCCCCAGGCGCTTCCCCTTTTGTGGTCATGTTACCTTCTGTGCTGGCTTGACCAAGTCCACTTCTTGGCTCTGCTTTTTAGGGACAGATGACAATCTCTTGCTCATGACAGCACAATCTACAGAAGGGTCTCTGTGGACTTGTCTTTATTTTAGCTACTTCTGCAGGCTCTTGCCTCCTGGAGGTCACCAATGACAAAAACAAGCTTCTAGTGACAATTACCTATAGCTCCACAAGCGGATGAGCCCACCTGCTTGGGAAATATTTCACTGCTTATAAGCAAATCACAAAGAGAGAAAAGAGATAAATGAGTTAAAGAGTATCTATCAACCACTTTGCTATGTCTACTTACAGAATTGTGAGCACTACAACTCTTGGTTTTCAAGGTTTGTGCTCTATTCAGTTACCTCAAAATATGAAACTGAAAAATTTGTTCAGGTAGGTCACTATATTTTCCTGCCTATGTCTCCACACTCAGGACAAACTCCACAAATTACAGCTCATGGCTGGCAGTGCTGCTCATTACTATTCAGAACTGCTACACTGTTCTCCTCCTACTTAAAAAGTTATAATGCCCCATGGGCTTTTAAAGTTAATTTTATCACTAGAAGAAGTCCCAAATGGAGTTTGAGTCCTGAGCACTTGCCAGGTTTGATTTGCTCAGCACCATTCTTTAACTTTACATAGGTGCAGGCCCTTTTCACCCTGACAGAGCAATGTTTGCCAGCCCAGACTATCTACCACTCCTATTAAATTAATATACAGATAAGTAAATAAATAAAGCAATTGTACAGACAGAAGAATATCTGGTCTTGTTCAAAACCAGCCAGATTCATGACCTGACAGACAGTGGCAGGAGAAAGACCAGAGCGAGCTCCACTGGCTTTCCCCAGGAGCTTTTCCCAGACCCCAGGGGATCACCGAAGGAGAAGCAATTGCTGAAAACTCAGCTGAAAGGCACTTGGAAATACTTGCAGTATTTCCTTAGTGACATGGGTTCCTGTGCAAGTGCCAGCTAACACTAGTATATGAAGCAAAGGTATGTTATGCTTCTGCTGGCTTACTCTAATCAAAAAGTGGGGCGATCTGAATTGATTCCTGAACCTGGCTTTTCTGGTTAGCACTGTATAATGTCCATTACAGCACTGTCAAGCCTTGAGGTGATGAGGGCATAAAGCACATTTCGATCCTGAAGAGCAAAATAAATTACTCGGCTTGGACAGATGGAAAAGGACACTTCTTTTCACTGCTATCTAGCAAACCAGGAGCAAAGTTTAGTTCAGTGAGATCAAAAATAGCCCAATAAAACCTACGGTCTGCAGCAGTACAGATGGCTTGTACCATCTCCTAAGCCATTTACTTTTAGAAGCTGAAAAATGGCAGCGCTGGAATTTTAGGTGAACATTTCACTGCAGGTGATCATCGTACTGAGCAGTGTTAACTCAGGCTCTCATCTTAAAATTGTGCTCTCAGCATTTAACACCTCACTATTCTGCCTCATTCTCTCCCCAAAAAGACCTTAAAACCAAGCCAAGGTTTCAGCATCCAATGCAGGATCACTAACTTTAGGGACTCTTTTCTAAATCTTACAGTACATCATCGCTGCCCTCAGAAGCAGTTGCTGATTATCGCTTTCACAAATATTTACTGCTTTCTAATTTTCGAATAGAATATATTATGAAAATCTCCATATACCCAGGCACAGCTTGACTTGTCGGGTGAAAGACAACTACTCTATTTTGAATTCACACTGCTGAGAGAACACTTACTGTATTGAATTCATACCTCATTTAAAATTGCCTTTACAGATAATAAATCCAAATGTTCCTTTGATAATTATCCTGTACTAAAATTAATGCCAAATAATGTGCAAGCAAGCAGGCAGGCCTTTATGGGTATGATTACAGCATTTACTCCTCTTTGGGAACTGCTGGAACTGTCTACATAAATAATACCATGCCATTATCCTTAAAGCAGCACATTTGTTTTACAATGAACCCTTGCAGGGAGAACTTTCACGTATATACTATTGAAGCTTTCTATGCACCTTAATCATCTATCATATCCTTTAAGAAAAGATCTCATAGACGAGAACTCTTTTTTCCCCCCCACTACCACTTGACATAAACCCATAATGGCTGTTAGGCATATTGGAAACCCTCCCATCCTTCTAAAAGACAATTTCTCTTCTTTATTCGTTCTACTTGGATGCCTCTGTAGAGAAGGAAACTTTTACTGTGCTTTGTCTGAAATTCACCTAAGTGCATAAGTTGTAACTGCACGGTGAACTGCCAGAGTTTCAGACAGTGTTTCTCCCAGCCTGACCTGACGTGTCTTAGTCCTTCATTGCCACCCTGCTGTGCTGCAGCCTCTTCTTAATTGTGTCCGATCTTTTTGCTGGGGCACTTGCAAAAGCACAGTGATGTGCTGCCTGCCAGGGGCACTGCCCGCTGTGCATTTGGCTCCTGAACTTTGTGTGAAATCTATCAGACAGTCGAAACAAACCCTGCGTCCAGTGAACAAAGTTGACAAATTATAATCTCCTCCTATTTGTTGCTATCAATACATTCTAAGTCGATAGCCATCATTTCTTCTAAAGTCAAAGCAGATGAGCACTAGGAATTGTGAAATAACAGCTTTATTACAAACAGGAAGGGCCTATACAGCACCAAGTCCAAAAGTATGGAACTACTGAGCCGCTCTTGACTGACATTGGCATCAGAAAACCAAAAATACAGGGATGAGGAAAAATGGCGGTTTTGTTGAAGACTGCTACTGAGTAGCAATTACACTCTAATCAGAAACTTTAAAAGGAAAAGCAAGAGTAACTCAATTCAGAAGCCTTTTACTGTCAATTACACTAGACCTTTTCTTATTCACTTTGCTGAACGGCTACTGAGTGATTGCTGATGGAGTGAAATCACAACTGCTGCATGCCATTTCAGCTGCAGGTCTCCCAGTCTCACCCACGTGGACACTTCTTACAAGTCAAAATGTGATCTGATACATTATGAAACAAGGACTCCAAGATTCAGATTGCACTACGAGAGAATTTATATTCTTGAGCTCTCTCTTCCATACACAGGCAAGTTGAAAAATTTAGGTTGCATTATGTACATTGAGTCTATTTTCCTTGCTAGATCTTTGCTGGGAGATGGGCTCCTCGGCCGGTGAGGTGTCTCTGCCTTCCTCTGATACGTTCCTGTGCACTGCTGCTGAAATACTGGGCTCATCTCTGCTTTGCAATGGAAAAAGAAGACTCAAAACCTAGGAAAACTCATCGTGCATATGAGCATTACAGCCTGGTCTTGTCTCTATCACCTCCTGCTTTGGCCAGTGCTGGACTGGTTGATAACTCCATTGTGTAACTGAGAGCTGTCGTGTCAATCAGTGCAGGAATACCAGTAACACTGCTAACCCTGAGCAGGGTGGATGATCTTCTTCCCCCTTGAAGTGCCCAACCCCAAAGATAATAAAGCAACTCTGTGGCAGATGCCAAGAACAGTTTTTTCTTCACTTTTAAAAAAAATATTTTAAGTACTTTGTTGACTGCCTCTGTCCCCTATTTTTTCTCCACAACATACATTTGGGTTTCCAGATTTTAGAACTCTTGCGAATGGGAATCTTCATTTTTCTTACAGAGGTAGTAAAGTATGAGGGTTGTTGCAAAGTTCAGTTAAAATGGGGATCTTTCTGCCCTAATGGTAATAGGAGTTCTCTGAACATTTTTTTCTTTTCCAATAGAGTGTGCCCAGCCTGTAACAGAGGCAGGGGATGAGGCAAGGCATGCTCCTGAGACATAATATATTACCATTTTTTTTTAGGGTTGGAAATTTTCTGACCCCTGAGGATGGCAAGTGATTTGGTAAGCATTTCCACTTCCCAGTAAAAGAAGTAGCCAGGGGCTCTTGTTGGCTTGGTGCCACCATTATCAACTGGAGTCTAAACCCTTCTTGTCTCAATTATGCTAAACTTAAATTGTCACTGTTCACCTTTGATAAATATGCAGTGACTCTAATTGACCTCTACTGGGACTCGCAACTCAGCCTGGAGATAGGGCAGGAGGATTCCCTGGGAAAGCTGGAGTGGTGAAAGGGAGCAAAAGAAGTTGCACCTCCCCTGGCACCCATTTGCACTGCAGTAGGTGCTCTTGGATAGCAAGACAGTGCAAATTCCTCATCCCCACTCCTGCCACCCCCATTTTGAGCCAGGTGTTGCACATGCCATAGAGGAAGCAAACTAAACCTTCACCCTTGGTGGGAACAGCAGAGCGCAAGAGCAGCCAGGTGCTGTGCAAAGGCAGGTGCTCCCCTCTGTGCCACCACTACAGCTAGCAACAAGCCAAAAGCTCCAGAGAAGAGTGAGACATGGTTATACTAAGTAAAACAGGACCTGAAGAGGATTTTTTGAAGTTCTTATACAAAAGGCAACACATGGAGGGACCACCTCTCCTCAGAATAAGAAATACTGACACTGCTGTAGTTTGGAAAAAGCAAACAGGAACTGTCAGGATGAGAAGGTGAAATATAGTACATTGGTGCTGTGACTGAAAATAGAAGACTCGCAGACCAAGAGGAAATAGTTGATTCTACATTGCAAAGCCTGAAGGAAATGGACAACAACTGCACCAACTCAATCCAATTAGGAAAAAAGATTTAATTTAATTACTTTCCACAGATCTTGGTCTCTGAGAGCCAGTTGAATCTAGAGATAGAAAAGATAAAAGGCTGCTTTAGGGGTGAACATTTTCAGCAAAAGGCATCTAAAGGAAGTTAAGTTGAACAATATAGGAACATTCATGCAGAAGAAGATATATTTCTCCTCCAAGTTTACTTACTCTTAAATGAAGTATTTGCCAACTTTTTTCAATTAGTTTTCTCAGCTGAAAGAACTCTGAAATTGTGAAGCCTTACAAAGACACATGATTAAATTGACTTAGACAGGTGAGGTTCAGAGCTTGCTAAAAGGTCATACAATTTAAACTGACAGGTATCACAGAAGACAACCTGACTAGTCCAATATATTTTCCTTGCTAGAAAAGCCAAGGACTTGCAGGCAACAGATTATCATGGATGCTGCTACCAAAAGTTATTTAACTTAGAGAGTAAATAAAAGTTCTGGCTATAGAGAGCAAATGACACCAGAGCTGGCTGCTGAACTTGCCACTGCCTACGTAATGGGACATCATTCTGTATTTTCTGCCCTGCTGTTCTTAAGCCCCTTGCAGACTGTCTAACGCCAGGAACACCATACGCCTGCCACAGTGATTTCGGATGCAGCACAGTTAGCTGAAGTGAGAGTTACAGAAGACAGCCCAGTCTGGCCCCGGGTCTGCTTCTCTGCCAACTTTCATACCCCGATAATGAGAACAGAATCTAATCAGCCAGTTCATTCCCTTCTGCATGGATGCTGACTAATTTCAAAGAGATTTTCTGACGGTGAGGCTGAACTTCAGTAACTGTATGAAGATACATGTCATCAGGACACTTGAAAATATTTGAAAGAATTTTAGACTGTTTTGCTAGTCCTGCTTGGACAGAGATGTATAGTACCCCCATTAGGCATTAAATTTAGTGCTCTGTGAGGATACAGGCAAGAGAACCAAAACCATCCAAGGTTTATTAAAAAACCCTTATCTAGTAACATACCATCCTTTATAAAAGATGGAGAGACTTTCATTTTCTCTCAGGACAGGGACACAGCTGTAACCTTGTCAAAAGGATCAAGGAGAGAGATGGGCAACTTTGCACAGCCAGGATTTCTGGGTGGAACAACAGCTCAACATCTCCCAAGAAAATGAGCTTCAACACCCCCCAGAGATGCCCACAAAAGTGAAATAATTAGTGTGAAATATTTCTGCACAGCACCTTCCTCTTCACCTCAACGTGACTAACGCAACAGCAGGAGTTGCTGAAGAGTAGACCTGGATAACTGAGAGCTGCTTCACAGTTCCTCAATTTTTATATTTTGTGGATAAAAATAACCATGTGGATCAAATATGCCTGCTTTCCTCTGACTAGAATGCGATTTTCATTAGGTGTTTTTATTTATAGACAAATAATACACTTAGCCACTCTGGACCCTGAGTGGCAGACAAAATGTTCTTTCAGAGATAAGTCAGACTGCACTCCTTGTAGCGCTAAATTACAGAGGGATTTTCACTACACACTGATTCCAGCAATATGAAAGGTCAGTACACACATATCTTCAGGTGCGAATGTGAGATGGGGAAATGCTTAAGCTTTTATCTTGTTTCCGAGTGCTTTGGGTTAAGCCTCACAGCTTTGCTGAAAGCTTTAGTGGCTTATACCTGCTGAATGATAGTGTTAAATCATGACTGCACTGATGTCCTGCACAACACTGTTCGTGGCCAACTCACCCCCATTGCCCACTTTTTATGAGAAGAGTATGAGAAGGTAATAGGATTGGAAAGAGAGGCCCTATCATCTCCACCTCCACCTGGTGAAACAGGAGCAACCATCCAGGAAGGCTTAGCGTGCTAAGGCGCTTATGCCACTTTTGGAGGAGAGACATGGCAGACTGCTTGAAGAACTAAGAGGAACAGAGGGGAAAGGAGAGAAAACTAATCTTAAAAAAGGCACTAAAACACTGCCAGAGACAAAAAAAATACAAGCAGAGAAACAATTCCAGTGGCAAAGCTGTATGATGTAAGAGTGCACACAAGCCACTGGAATTTGAAATAAATATGACCAAAGGATCTTAGCCCAATGGTGAGGGAACGAGAGAGGGTGAAATGCACCTCAGAGGGGAGCTTCATTGCGTTTATGCTAGTTTGCTGCTGAGATGCAGGATGCTTTGGGCCAGTAAATTTGTTCACTCTCACATCATCAGTTAGGGGAAGTCATAGTTTTCTGTCGTAGAGGTAGCAGAGGACTACCCCTCTGCCTCCTGCAGGCTGGCACAGTCAAAGTCAACCTAGTAGGAATAAGTTTGCCAGCTGCCCCTGGATGTCATGAAGCCAAAAACTGGCTGTTCACTCTGCCCCCAGACATTCAGCACTGCTGCATTTGTGGTTTGTTTCTGCACTGCTCCGTCAGGTCGTGACTGCCACCAGATTTTGTGAAGCACAAGTTTAAAACAAAGAAAAAGCTTTCCTAAACTTTTGGGAAGAAGTGAAGCAGAAGAATCCTTTCTTTCCTGATTACAACAGCACTGGCATTCCCCACTGATCACGCTCATCCTCAGAGACCTCGCATTTCTATTATTAGCCTCACTGTTTTTTTCATTGTATCTTTACATTTCAGTTCTGGGTTACACCACGGGACTACTCAAAATTTTTACCTGCTTTCCATTTCATAAATAAACCTGCATGGGAGCAAAATCCCCAAGCATTCTTTATATGCATAAAATTGATTCACCAACAAATAGCAATTTTGCTGTGAAAACTGATATTTAGCTCTTTCTGACACGGCCTCTGTACAAATGTACGGCAGCAACTTATTTTTTTGTGGTGTTATTTCTCACTAACACCATTTTCTAGTATAGTTTTCAGTAGCTCACTAAAAACTGTCAAAAACTTCTTGATATTTGTTTTATGGTAATAATACAAGTGATTACACTTTCTAAACACAAAGAAGTGCTGAAAAATCCTCTACTCGTCTGAAATGCATTTTTACTTGTAAGCCTTCCCCCATCACCAGCTTCAGGACAAGAAACAATGCAGGTGACTTTCAACCAGTTCTCTGTGCTGACCAGTCAGCGCCAGGGCAGTTCCTTTGACCTGTGTTAAACTGCTCCTATTTCTGCTGACACAAAGAAAGGAGAATGAGCCCCCCTTTCAGTCAGTTACACGACGGATGATGGTTAGTTGTCTCTGCTATTCCCAGAGAGGCTTCCCTGCCAAAATTGGGGAATACCAAGAAACTCTTGCTAATGTAATTAACGTAATGTCCACGTGGGCTTTACCCAGCACAAAGAAAGCTGGGTCCTTTCTCTGTGCTAGCTTAAACTCTGATGTTTGGCTGCCATATCCCAGAGAAGATAAAAGGTCTGAAGACGAGGAGAAATCCAGTTGTTCACAGAATCATAAAATCAGAGAATATCTCAAGTTGGAAAGGACCCATAAGGATCATTGGGTGCAACTCCTTGCAGTAGCTCCTTGCTACTGTTCCCCTCGCCAAATAAAACCCAGCCCACTACAATACTGTTCAAAATACTTAAAGAGGAGCTCTAGGAAACACAGGCCTAAGCCTGTTTCCCAACTTGCAGTGTGAGCCACTGCTCATGGCGCTACTCACACACAGAGGTGACTCTGGGTGTCTTTCCAGCAGCGGCTCAGGCTGCCTGGCCATGCGTGGCACTGCAGGGACAGTGGAGAGGACTTCTGCTCCTGGGGAGAGCTGCTCCCAGCAGCAGGAGCACTGAGAGCCTCCTGGCACAACCGCGGAGTATTTAACACAACTCCCTTCCTCTCTCGTTCTGCAGAAGGAGCAATGAAATCTGCAGTGTAATGTATTCAGCAAAGTTTGAATGATAAATGCTGATGGCATTTCCACTCACTGTTAATATTCAAAAGCTGGGGAACACTCCCTCTCCTGAGGTGAACCAGTGCAAATCAGGAATATTTTAAATCAAAAGAGACTCAGGGCCAACTTGCAGTGAACTCTAAATTACACAGAATTGACACATGCTGAATTTACGGATTCCATTTAGCCCTGCACTGTCTGCAGGCTGAGGTGAGGTATGCAATGCCATGCCATGCCACACTTTTGATTATAGCCAATTTCCTTTCTGGCAGGATCTGCCGACCCTGGCCTTTTCCTGTTCTGTGCATAGAGCTATTTCAGACCTTAAAAACAGTATCTTTACAACACTGAGAAAAAGAAAAGTTCCAATTTTTTGTTTTCTTTTTTTAATGATCAAAGTCAACATTCAACTTTTTATGGAAGTGGCTATGTGGATCTACTAAAATTGTTTATACTATACTGAACACAGCTTCTCAGACACTGCATGAAACAGGAGGTCTGTACAGGTATGTGCACATTTTTTTTGTCCTCTGTCATACAACCACTTTTTAAATTCATCCAGTTTCCTATGCCTGAAATGTACCTGCGTATATAGTATTTATAACAGACAAGTTTTTTATCAGAGTTAATTAGAATAAATTTAAAGGACACTGCCGAAATATGCCATGAAGACACTCATGTTGCAGTTGTGGTTTAGAAGGAATTCTGGTTGCAGGTACTCCAGCAAACCAGAGAAACTCCACAGCTCTCCAGTTTCTGATTCAGAGAGCGGCAATTAAAAGCAGAAGCTGAGCTATTACCTCTAAATGGCTAAAAGGCTGGAAGAATGGGAGGAGCAGATGCATAGAAGCGGAGAAGAAGAAAGGAAAGCTAAGCATTACTGTTTGACAAGTAAATTTTAAAGCATATAGAAGTAACAGGTGACTGCTGACATTTTGCACATCTGTGGAAAGCACAGAAACCTCCTCTATGAAGAACCCTGAGAAGGTGAGAAAGGGCACAAGTACAAGGTGTCATTTTGCCTTATGTCTCTGAGCTCTTGGCCCACGCTCATCAAGTTTAGCTTTTATGCCCATTTTGGTGTCTGAGAAGAAAGGAAGTGGTTCCTTTAGACTCAGGGCTTATTGTTAACACCAATGAGCAACTTTCTGCCAAGGGCTAACACAGGTGCTCACTCAGAGGGGTGCACAGGGAGGTCAGGAAGATGCTGAGCTCCTGGGGGCTGAACAGAATCAAATGTTTAGAACCGTCACTGTTTGGTCCTGGCTCTGCAGTGGGACCTACACCCCTGTCTAAGAGGTACGTGATTTCAAGAAGGTGAAAAATGAAATAGAAATGCCTCAACACAATACTAAAGAGTGTTTTTGGAGGATGCAGGAAGCTGTGGCTGGGACGGGCTGCCTGGAGTCCATCCCCAGTGGACAGGGGTATGCAGGTTTCACTCAGGACATAGCTGAGATTGCTCTAAGGGGAACAACATGTAGATGCCACCAAAGTAACAAAGCATCTGGCATTTCTCTGAAATTCATCAAATTTCTGATCAAGCTGCTCAGACTAATACAATACAGTCAAGGAAACCAGACCTGAAGCCTTTAACATGATTTGCTGCATTCACCTTTAGATAATTGATCAGCAAATATTCACCATAAAATCTTTGGAGCCAATTATTCACTCATGTAGGAAGAAAGAGACTGTGAAACTGTCACAATTTGGATCAGTTTCCAAAGACTAACTTCTATCCAAGAGGACCAAGCTTGAAGAGAGGAGATGGCAGAAACTCAAAATCCAAACAGTGCCACACTTCGTGTCACAGATCCTCACATCCCAACCCAATTCCCCAGAGCTAGCGACTGCTTCACCAGCAGCCCACCACATACAGGTCTGCTTTGTCCAGAGTCACCAGGCTGAATTTAAAATGTACTTCAATGACCTGGTCAAACTGTTCTGTCTGAAGAAACACCACTTCCTCAGAGTTCAGCCATTAATCCAGTTAAGTGTAATTAAAGCATTTGCACAAGTCTGAACTAATTTCTCTGTTTACAGAACAGATTGGATAAATATCCCTGTGAGAGGCAGAAAATTCATTACAGCAGCAGCTTAGGTCCCTGTATTTCTAAGCTGTCTTGATATGAGGAAATTACTTTAGTACCCTAACATAAATCTATCATTTCAGTAAGCTCTTAATGTAAAAGCACTGTGGAAATAATGTCAACAACCTTGTGATGACTAATAAATAGACTAATGTACATCCACCTGCACATAATAAACCCTTAGAGAGCCTAATGCCATCATAAACCACAAGAACAGGTATCACAAGATTACAACTGAGGTTTTATACACAGGCACAACACTTCACTCATATGAATATTTATTTTTCTCCTTGCTTTCCCCAGTTTGCTGCCCTTGCTGGCTCCAACATCAACCCTCTGAGTGGGTGACTCACGGCACTCCCAGCTCTCTCCGACTGTTTCTCAGCATTGAACTTTCTCAGCAGCAAATCCTGGAGCTGCCGCATTGGCTGTATGAAGCTTTGTTACTTGTACATTAGACAGAATTTTGACATTCTCAGTGTTTTGTGGGAACTGAAACTCCCAGGGCTCCACTCAGCCAGCAGGAACAGAGAGGAGGTGACTGGGCTGGTATTGTTCTGCAGGTGTTTGCCCACTGAGAGCTGCAATGCCACCCAAACCTCACACCAGCTACCGAATGACTGTGAAACAGGAATGACGTTTCAGTTCAGTCTCCTGGTTCAAGACAGTTGTTTTAGGCCATCTCTATGCTAATTACATACAAGACAAAGACACTAGTTAAAAGCTCAGCTATGCAATTTTGATTCTCATACAGTAACAACAGATTCTCAGTGTTTTGTCCCCCAACTGAACTTACAGTTCAGCTGAGGGTGTTAGTGTGATTACAAAAATACTAAACTGATCTGTGCTACAAAACTGTGTAATATGAGTTGCAAGCAGATACAACCATGTGGTGTAACTTTAAGGCCAGGAGGTACTAAAAGTGGAAGAACATTTCTCAGTACCAATCTCCTGAGCATCCAAAAGTGCATGTTTGAATTCCACACAGCTGCAGATTAGGGAATTAGAAAGGATACTGGCTGTCAATTTACATTTTTTAAATGACTGATTTTTTTTTCCTATAAACATCTGCTTGTAAATGGGTTTCATTATGGCAAAGACTTTTGGATTGGAGAATGTTCTCAAATTCTATTTCCTTTCCAACTTTCTGTTGAGTATTAACAAATCTGCATACGTTCCAACCTCACAGGCAAAATCCATTTGAGTAACAATTTCTCCTGTCCTTGCTTTAAAACACCTCGAATAAACACAGCTACTGTGGCTGATCAGAAGCAAACACTTCTTTATTTGCATTCTTCATCCTTAGTCCCCAGGGCATTAAGGTACACGGTAAAACAGAACACCTCTAGTTCGTCCTACCACTCCACACACTTCTCTTGCGCTTCCTATTTCTACAGCTCCAGGTCTTGTCCCGGCTTCCACAGACTCCTCCATATGGCAGGTTATGGAAAAGGATTCTGCCTCCCAAAGCAGATGGCCATCCATCCATGCTCACTGCTTCCCGAGATCCTCCTGTTCTTCCTGACGTGGTGTGGTATGGTAAAAGCCTGGCTAGTAACCGCTAGTGTTTGCAGGTATTTTCTGACATCCTATTTTTTGCCCAGTTGCACTGCTTGAGATATGAGCTAGTGTTCCGAACACATAGGAGTTCTTGTTAGGAGACGCGGTCTTGGAGGAAAGTGATTTTGTAGTCTCCCAGCAGCCAGATTACACTGCTGCTCAAGCAACAGTACTTGAGCAATTCAAAAATTACTGCCTCTTTAGTTTGCATATAATAAAGGCATCAACAAAGCACACTACAGGCAGGGACAACCATCCCTGGGATGAGTATGGCAGCCCTTAGAGCAGCAATTGCACAACCTCTTTATTTATCCCCTTGGGTCCATATATCAGCTCACCACAGGAATCTTGGAGAATTTTAAGTGGCTCTTGTTAATACACTGGAACAGATAGGCTGATTACCTTGTGCTCATTAGAAGTGTATGAGGCTACCAGAGATAATTGGAGAGCTCAGTGAAATATTTGCCTTTCTCAGGTTGCAAATACTGCAGTTCCTCATTAGTTTACCCTGCTATTGCCCATTGGCTTGCGAAACAGTGGTTTGCAACCTGAAAGGACAGTGGATGAATTTCTAATAAAACAGCAATGTACTGCTTTTTATTTCTGGAGTTTCAGTACATTGTGCTACACTAAGCAAACTTTCTGGTACTGTTTTGCTTGTGCGCGGTGAGGAAACTGATGTAAAAAAGGATGCGAGTTGGTGTCATGTCAACAGTGTAAAGGTATTAAAAAGGGCATTGCAAAACTGAAGAAGAAAAGCACCCATTAGAACTGCTCTATTCCGTATTTATATTCCATCATTTCAGGCACAAGAGCAGTGAAATGAGTTTAGTACGAAAGAATTCTGTATCAATATTCATCCACAAACTGCACTGACACATTCACACAGGTTCAAGTATGGAAAGAGAGTTCAACGTATTCACATGCACATTCACATCGTTGTGAAACCAAAGGCTGTCCTGAGCACCACTGCAAGGAGCACCGTGACAGTGTATACCGCACCACTTCATAATAACACACTGCAACGTTTCTTCAAGGGAGGCAGTACAACCAGGTTGGTACTAGCCAGCGAGGAATCGCCTCCCCCTTTCACTGCTGTCTTCTAAGAACATCATGGACACAAAAGCACCTCGCAGCCTCCCTGTCACAGAGCTGTGATACGAGAGTCCCTGAAGAACCACTTCACCAACTGATCATCTCCTGCTGAATGAAGTACTAAAGTACCAGTTGTACTAAAGTACCAAAGCAGCTTGTGTAAAGCAGCCTTCCTCTGTGGACTTTCAACAGACACGCTCCAATTTACACCATCTCACCTTAAATACTGAAAGCCAAACACCTGCATCTGATTTCACTGCTACTAACTGGTTCTGAATTGCAGCAGATATTTGAACATAAACCCCAATCTTGATTAATCTCAAACTTTTGATAGGGAAAGTTGGGGGGAGCTCTCAGTTCAACTGAAAATCTTTAATTGGCCTGTGGCAACTGCTTTACAACAGAAAATCTTAAAAACGACCCTCCAGAAATGCCAGTACCACTTCGAAAAAACCTGTAGTTTCATGGCACAATTTAGTTCTAAATGATTATATAATCACATTTGTGAACGTAATCCTGTGGGGTATTATTCTAATTATAGACTACAATCCTTCTTAGCAGCTTTCAGAGAAATAATTTGCGTAATGAAGTGAAGGTTTCCAGCTGCAGCAAACAAACCAATCTCAAACCTTTTTTATAAATGACAGGATATCCTTAATGGTGTGATCAAACTTGGATCAATCCACTGACTCCGTATTTGCCTGGATTTGGGGGACTCCTTATTCCAGAGTAGAAAATCGCTGAGGGCAGCATGCTACCTGCAGAACCCACCAGTGTTGTCTGAGATGATAAATAATGCAAAAAAAATTAAAACTGAAACTACAGCTATTCCATCCAAGTATGACAGCGCCACCACTCCAAGTGCTGCTGTACACAGAGGCTCAAGACAAGGACTTCCTGGCCTTGTGGACATGTTTATTCTGATGATCCAAAAGGAAATTTTGCTCAAATGAGCTTTTATCTATAAACACTGAGCTGCACCACAGAACAATGAATACAGTTGAAAGGCAAGCAAACACACAGTAACTCCAGACAGGCGCATCAGCCTTCACCTGGCTAAATCGTGATCTTTGTAAACAGTAAATGTCTCTGTAGACACTCCAGTGCCACTGAATAGTGCTTCATGATACTGGTATGTTATCTGTGCCTTGGGCTAAAATCTATTCACTCTCCCAAAACCATTATCAATCATTTGTTGACACAGCACCTACAAGCAGCACTTCACTATTACCTACTTCCTGACTAACTGTCCTTTAGGCTTATCTGCATGCCTCTTGCCATATGAGCCATCTTGTTCACCAGCTGAAGTTTCCTGAGATTGTGTCCAGCTTCCCTTCTATTGCTCTTTATGTAACATCTTTATGCAACCCTCCACCCGAGGGAACGAGGCAGATGATGCCAGTGCAGAAGCACCGGAGCATCCTGTGGAGACAAAGGTTTTACAGAAGCTAGAAATGAGAAAGACCCATCAAGACAGTAAATCAACTTTCCTGCAGGAGTAGGATGTAGGTCTTTGATCAAGAGTGCACTGGGATATTAGGTAACATAGTTGGAGTACAGAAAAAAGATCAAGAAATAATAGTTGAAAAAACCAACAATTTCTATAGATTATTTTGCTGGTTGCACAGTAAAACCCAGGTTCTGAATTGGGACAATTTTATAATCTAGACAACATGGACCGATATAGGCAGCCAAAAGACCAAAGTGAATTTACTGAAGGCAGAGATTTGTTCCAAGACTGCCAGTATTTCAGAAAATGAACTCTCTCTAAACATAGATACGCGAACATGAGCTTGTTCATTTCCACAGTAAAGAGCCAGTGTCCCCTTTGCTGTCCAAAACTGGAATTTGAAGTAATCCTTGTAATGAGAATCAATCACCATTATTTCTGACACTAAAATTAATATTGAAAACTACACTGTATTAGAGGGCACGATTACTCCACTCAGAAGTCTGTGCATTGCCAACAGGACAAAACCGCTATGTGCCAAAAACATGCATGCTACCTTGTTTCTAGACACCTCCTCAGGGGAGCACCATCCTTGGCCCATTTTCAGAGCTCTCATTCAATATAGAAGCCAGAGAAAGAAAAAACTTGAGGCTGTTGAAAAATCCTTCTTGATGCACTGCACATACCTGTCCCTACACACACATAACAAACTTCTTCACACAATCTAGAACTGCATACACTGTTCTCTCCTTTACATTTCCTTTGGAAAAAGTACATTTTCTGCACAGACTGGAAGCCGAAGCAACTCCTGATACAAGCACATACTATCTCCATGATGCAGAATTAAAGTAGGGCTTCAGAGTGTGCCCTGAGAAACACTACAACTTTTCCACCACTGTACTTGATAAGAGTCAGTGGCTGCCAAGCTGGTCTGCACTCAGGAGAGTAGCCCTAAAAGCACCAGTTTCAGGACAGGACAAGCACCAGGAGCTGTGAAAACTCCAAAATGCAATTTTTATTTATTCCATCTGAAATACACCCCCCTCCCTCAAATTTTATTTCAGAATTAAAGTCTGCATTCCCCTGGTTTCACACTGGTCTTAGGCTTCAGCATGCAGACAGCACGTAAAGGATTGGTTTCAAGGGAGACTTAGTAAATTGTAAAGACCAGCTTCCTCTACTGTATTATCTGACAGCATTTAGAAACAGTAGGCAGCCATGTGGAAACGACAAATTGTAAGTGGGGTATTGTTGCAAGCGAGCACAATCACAGGTGGCCAGATACAAACAAAAGCAGGCCCACCGCTTGCTCTCCTGTGTGCTTTATATGAATACGCTGTGGGCACCCATCTTGGCAATTCTCAATTTGTTGTATGTGAACAGCAGCCCTGCAGTACAAGCACCCCTGCCTCTGCTTCCCAGAGTGACAGCAGCTTGCAGTTGCTGCAAAATAGTGCAACCTAGTGAGCTAAATTACATGCTACATTGGGCTGAGACAGCAATGCATGTCCCACTACACGTAGCTTGCGTGGGGATGAGGGAAGGTGTCAGCGCTTATCTGTTGCAATTGCTCCTTGTTAAAGACCTTTACTCTTATCTTTGATGCTCAGGCATTTCTCTCTCCCCTTTCCTAGTGATCATGCACAGTAGACAAGGTATGAAGTGACATTTCTTATCATGTATACATGTCAGGGAGGTTTGCAGCTTGAGGATGTGCTATTTGTCTGCACATAAGGAAATAGCAGATACTGGGCAAATACAGGAGATACCATCCTATTTATTATTATAATTTTGAATATATAAGATTCAATCAGACAATACAGGAAATCCCATATTAGTTTTGGTAATCCTAGCCCTAGGCTGATGGGTTTTAGGAGAGCTCTCAGTCTGGATTTATACTCTGTGCTCCCCAGACCTATGCCTTACTATAGCACTACAGATAAACCTTGCAACTGGGCAGATAATAGGTATATCCCTATAGCACACTACATTGAGAAAAGACGAGCAGGGAACGCTCAGAGGAACAGAGGCAACAGAGGCTGAAACTGCTCAGCGTGACCTGTATGTTTTGGGCTGAAGCTTACACACTCATGTGCCAGGAGACTGTTTTAGTTAAGCCAGCTTGCACAAAATGACTCCTGTTCTTACTGTACTACTCCTTGGTTCTTCCTTAGGCTTTTTCACTCCTACTTCCCTGAGCAACCAACCAGTAGATTATTGACCAGCATGTTTTGGCTCAACGTTATCATAAATGTTGATTATTGGTGCTATCATTACTTACGACTAGGTATGCTTTGCTCAGCTATAAAATAAGAATACCCACACTAGAATCAACGTGTGGGATGGTTGTGCTTGTACAGTCCAAATCGAAGGCACATGACACGAAAACATCTGAGAATGACTGGGCCTGCTGTAGTTATAGTCATGCATGTTTACTGGGCCAGGGGAAGAAAACAGATACGCCTATTTCATGTAGCTCTTCTTTTACAATAACAGTGTTTGTAGAATCGGTAGTCAGTTTGAATCGTGTTCTGTACATTGCATTATATATGTAAATTAATTCCTATTAATCTTTATAATGTTAAGCTACTGCTAAAAATGTTCATTTAAGGACTGCCTTTGTTCTTCTGTCTCCCTAATTTCAATTCCCTTCAGTCTCTTCTCCCTGTATATTAAAGTACTTTATTAATTTTGTCACGTTAATCTGATCAGCACTAAACACACTACCATTTCTAAAGACCTAAAACATGAAGCTAAGCTACAGTGACACGCAAACAAAAAGCCTAATATGCAACAGGCACAGCAGCTCTCATTGTGCCTGGCCTATGAGGAGGTGACAATCTCTGCCCTACTTCTGGCTGAGCCCACCCAGCCTCCATGGCACTGAGGGCCAGAAGCCAAGCAGAGCTGTAGCCCAGAACAGCGAGGGCAGGGGAGATGAGGCAGGACACGCAATTAAAATCTCATTAAAATAACAGGAGGGTTAAGTGTGTCATCAGAAAGGAAGGGATACAAATCTGACAACGGCAAAGCCACCAAGCTCTCTGTCATTCCACGTATTATTGAATGGAAGGCCTGAAGCAGAGAGGATTATTTTTGAATGTTGATTACCCAGACATTGTATGTCAGAACATAGTACCCAGGTCTATGGAACTGGCATCAATTCTGGAACAGATAGGATGAAAACCGAGAAGTTACCATCAAATGGAATTGTCTTTCTTATTACAGGACAGACATGTTAATAAACTGAGGTCTTATGCCAGCAAAAAAAGATCTGCAAAGAAAGCAGGAATTCATGGGAATTCATGAAACAGTACGTAGTTATAGGAACAAATTCCTATTTTAAGATTAATTTCCATTCCCCAAAATAGAAAACTGTTGCCCATCTATACATATCAATACTTAGCTAAAAATTTATTTTCCTCTTCCACTTATGTCTACTGAATTCTTGCAAGATTTTAGCAAGTGTTTTGGCCAATATCTGATGAAAATGTAGATAATTCAATATTCAGGTGATACTGAAATAGGAGTGTGCTACAAAACTTGCCTGGAGCTCCAGATCGAAGCAACAGCAGGCACAAGCAGATTTCTCTGATCAAACATATTTTCTCCCATTATGTGATTGTTGATTAAGTTATGCCTAACAGGTAGAATGTGATTGATCTCATCAACTAATTAAAAACCAGAAAGAACTATTTTTCACTAATAACCATGCAGAATCTGAAAACTGAATTTCAAAACTTGCTTCATAAACAATCCATAGCTTGTCAGCGTTTTGCTTGCCTGTAGTATTTATTAATATTTCTGAAGGCAGAATAGATTAGGAAATTGTGGAACGGATTCACAAACATTTCATTAATCCAAAAGAAAATAAAACTTGTAAGAATGATCACTATCGTCTACAAATTAGCTATTCTATGACAAAATTATTTTCTCCTTAATCACAGAACCAAATTCTTATCTCAAATACTTCCAGTTCATTAAAGGCCATTAACATAATTGGGAACTGTATGATATGAGGAGGCAAGATGTGCCTTGTAGTAAGCACAGATATTAATTTCATTTCATTTTTCAATTCATTTTCTTTTGAAGAATAAAAAAGGAAAGAAAAGGAAACAGAAAGTGATGTGGCTCAATGACAGTGATGTGCATAAGAAACAAATAAGACATGAAAAACTAAAAGACAAACTGCAGGAGTCCAGTCTGTACACTCAATATTAGAGAATACACATATGCTCAGAATAAATTTTCAAGGCCTTGGACACACTACTTTATGATCTACAATTAATCATAGAAGAAACAGAAAACAGTTCTATACCAATTGCTTCTCTGAAAGCAAGATGTGTTGAACATACAGTTCACCTATATAGCTTATGCATAGTTTTGACACATTATCGAAATACTTGCTGCCTGTTGAAATACAAGAAGAAATAAAAAAAACAGCAAGTGGCGAGGAATTCCTTTCCCATCTCTGGATCTAAAAGATCATTTGTAATTATAACGCTGTCAAGTTGAGCTCAAATCAGAGAGATTTAAATTTCAGATACAATTTCATGCACAAAGCCATACTGACTTAGAAAACATGACTATATCACTCGTTATATGTTCTGTGAGAGTTTTGTTAAACTCATTTAGAAAGGGTGTATTTTGTAAACTTTTATTCTTCGTTCAAAAAGCTTTCAAATCATGGAACATTTGAGAAAGAGAGGAAATGGGTTTGCGTTAGTGGTTAAAGGCTGTGGCCGCAGTCCCTAGTCTTGTTGACTCCCTAACGGAGTGTGGTTATGGCTGACTGAAAGGCCCTGAATCATTATTTATTCTTGTCTATACTTATGGGCTAACCGGGCAGAATTGTGCATCTGCGCTGATTGCTTCACAAGTGCTTGACAGAAGTTTAATTCTGTGGTTTAGAAAAAGTTTCTGATGCATATGATGAGCACAGGGGTCACTAATCACTATTAAGCCTGGATCCAGAGCTGACGTAAGTACGGCACACACAGGGACTGGTGCTATCCCCTTCGGGTTGGTCAGGATACAAGAGAGCAAAGCAAAACATTTTTTGGCAAGCTGCTGAACAACTTCTACTTTTGGTCGCAGAGTGAAAGATATACGAAGTACACTGACAGTAAAGAAAAACAAAACAACACTCGGATTTTGACAAGGCACAAAGCAGGAAATGGAAACCTAAACTGATTTTACAGAGAAGGATTTTTAATGGATCAAATCCAAAATACAGTACATGCTGCAGCAGAGCCTCCATGACAAGGGAGTGGTGGGACTGCATGGGAGGTTATACGCTGCCAGTGCTTCCCCAAAGCTGGTGTCTGGCCATGCTCCTTTGGGAACATAGGGATGACGCATTGTTTGCTAGTCTAATGAGATACCACGAGGGCACATATTATCACCAAAAACGTGTCTATCCGGCCTTCCTGAGCAGCAGTATTTCTGTTGGCAACATTCGCCAGTGCAATTTTTACTAGTAAGCAGGTGAGCCCCAGAAGGCTGCAAACTGGCCTAGACCTTTCCTCTAATTTAAGAGGAGGGCCTGTCCTGTTCAGCATGTACTCAAGCATCAGACTGGATAAGACCATACACACATGAAGTTTCTTGTTTTGTTTTTTCTGATCTGTCTTAATTTCTAAGTAAAAATCCCATGTTTTAAACAGCTGTTGGTCAACACCGCTGGGTAAAAGCCATCAAACAGGACACCTAGTTCATCTACTTAAAACGTGAATTTGCTTTTCCCATGGTGCTGGATCAATCCACGGGATCCAGGATCGATTCAGGTAAAACTGTGCTGTGGTACTGAAGATGTGTGTCCTCAAAGTGATTACTACCCTATTTACAACCACTTCATAACCACATGAGCGTGAAACATTTTTCCATGATAAAGCTTTGACTATTAATGAGAGAATATTCTAGTAAGATAAATATGGGAAATAGCATCTAGCATCAAACACTTGAAATAAGACTCACTACATGCCTCCTACAAGCCAGAAGATATACATAAACCCAATCCAAACTATGAGACTCTGCCAGGAACGCAAAAAATGGGGTAGTAGCAGCTTAAGCATTATGACAGATTTCTCAAAGGTGCACAGTGGGTTTCCGAGTACTCATTTTCCACAGAAACCAAGCTACCAATTTCTTGACTTTTGTTAAGGCTAAGTCCTATTAGAGACATAATTTTATTGCAGCTTTACCTGTTTAGTGGAAGCAAATACATTTTGTAAAGTTTGCAAAAGTCAAGCTCTGAAAAACTTAAAATAATTATCATTATTTCCATCTATTGCAGACTTATAAATATACAAACATAGGCACAGCTTTGTGGCAGTTACTGGTATGGTGCTAACGGTGATGATTCAAATTCTCTTCAATCTTCCAGTGAAAAGATTGTAATCAAGGCACATTAGCCATAAAGGTCAAGTAAGGGTTAAGTAAGTCTTCACAGAACAAATCAAGGCTAATAACCTCAGAGATGCGGAAGTGTGAGAAGAAAGCCATGTCTGCCTTCTGCAGCACAGGGGATTGAGACTCTGTCCAGCTCTTCCCATATTTGATTGTTTGATTTATTTCTTGGGAGCCCTTCATTTCAGACGGTATTCTACTTCTTTATCTTTTTTGTGCACATTTTAACTTGTTTACTGATTTACTAAGCAACTTTATATTAGCTCCCACCCAAAGGACTGCTGAAACTGCTCTAAGTATTTACTTTCAATCAGAAAGCTTTTCTCTTCCATTTGTTTTCCTGACATTATCGGTACCTTCATATGAAAGAAGAAGCTCCAGCAGTGCACCTCTATCACAGTGGCTACATGTTTTAATCAGAAGGTAGAGGAAGCAAATCTGAAAAAATTAATATAAATAGGATACTTGAACTTTATAACTTGACTCTCTCATGGCTTTATATCAAAGACATGGTAGCTACTGCAATACGAAAAGCTTCTGCTCAGTGAATAATTGGAGAATACTCTTCTGATGTTTTTTCAGAGTCAATTTACAGAATTCAGCTGTCTCCACTCAGATCAAAGTCCCTGTTAAAATGGACAGATTTATCTTTCTGATAGGATCTGCTCTTCAGCTTCTACACTGAGGGGTCCTCTGTCCCTCCCAGCCCCAATGTGATCTGCCTCTCATGGCAACAGGAGAGGTCCACATGGGAAAATGGCCTTTCAGTAAAAAACCCAAAGTATCCCAATAATTACATATGAATATAATTTTTGATCCCACAGAGCTAATCCTTGCAGAATAACCTCATTTGTTACAGTCACCAGCAATTTCAAAGTCATATCTGCTAATTTTCATTTTTAACCCAGCTAAAATCTCTCTCTCTTTCAGTAGGTCTTGTCAACGGGAATAACACAAGTATGTACATGAAGGCTTATAGAGGCCTTCCAGTACCCAAAGGGGGCCTACAGGGAAGATGGGGAGGGACTCTATCAGGGAGTGGAGAGATAGAACGAGGGGTAATGATTTTAAACTGAAAGAGGAGAGATTTAGATTAGATATTAGGAAGAAATTCTTTACTCTGAGGGTGGTGAGGCACTGGAACAGGTTGCCCAGAGAAGTTGTGGATGCCCCATCCCTGGAAGCGTTCAAGACCAGGCTGGATGGGGCTTTGAGCAGCCTGGTCTAGTGGGAGGTTTCAGGGGTGGGGAAAAATGTTGAGAGTTCCCCTTCATTGTATCCTCCGGGACTTTGCAATTTATGGCAGCTTCTTCCCTGGGGAGGACTTTGCAGCAGATCCAGATTGTCACTGTCCTCAGTAAATAACAGCATGAAAATTCCTTTCACTTCATAAGTGAATTTCTAAGTTCTTCTGTGGTGAAATCACCAAAGGCAAACACTAAACACCAAGTAAGTACCAAAGCATGGCACTAACTTCAAACCAGGTTTCTATTACCCCCAGACAGTATTGAGAGTACGAGCTTAACAACATATTAGGTGGTACACACAGACAGATTATTAAATAGTCATATTGGTTCTTCTGAAATAAAACCATTTGATTCCAGCAGACCCAGAACAGTACCTGTGCCGCCCAACTCCTGGCTTGACTTGGCTGTTCCTGCTACTCCTAATTCAAACTATGAAGAAACTGAGACAAACCTCAGAAGCAGTGAAACCCTGGCTCCTTCTCCCTTTTTTTTTTTTTTTTAAAAAGGGCAAAACCCTCCCAAAACTAACCAATTCCCATGTTCCTGAATTTCTGTAGCTGATTTGTTGGTGACATTTTTCATCCTGACAGCACATGCAGGAAATGTGACAAATTTAGGCAACAGTGAAAAATGTTTCTGCGAACTTTTCCCAGTTAAGCTGCAATGAATTTGCTTAGCAAAAAACAAAAGGTTTTTCCTCAGCTTAGCTTCCAGTTACTTTGATACATGATGTTTCAAGTAGTTTTAAAAAATGGACCCGGCCTGAGTTTTGTATTAGTTTTTAAAGCTCAGATCATCGTTCAAGATACTGTGCCATTTCTCACTGCTATGTCTAGAAGAGAAGTGTGAGCTCTTGCAGTTCCAAGGCACCATCAGTACCCACTTCAACAGAGCCTAATTTTCCAAAGCGTCCTTTCAATTTGTGGCAGTAACTCAGTGTGTGACATCACCTGGCTCTGCAATTGCGGAATTGCTGCATAATGCAATTTTCTAATTGTCAGATGTTGGACCTCTGGCTGAGCAAGCTGGGGGACCTATCTGTTGCTTTTCAGACCATTCAGTGATGAGTCAGTCAGTCCCGGGCAGGTCTCATATGTCTGAAATGAAGCCATAAACCCTGTCACAAAACAGAAATAAAAGCTTTGGCAAACTGTGAACGATTGGAGTGAATGATGCCCTGTGAGGGTCACAAACAAGATAGCTGGGCTCGGTGGAGTGGCTGGATAGGATACCTGTGGCATTTTATGGATTATTATTCTAAACAGAAAATACAGGCTGGCGTGTTCATGTTGAACACAGAGGAAGAGGGTGAGGAATTGCACGTTGTGATAGGCGTTCAGGATGTGCTTAGCCAGCTGCACTCGCAGCCTTAGCAGCCAAGAGCCTTTTAAGCCTCTTCTGCTTGTATAACCTCTCTCTACCTCATGAATGGAAATTAAACACCAAAACTCTCAAGGTCACCTTTTGGTGAACGTTTAGCTTCCTAACTATACTTTCTACAAATCTTTCCCTTGTCTACGGGGCTTCAATGAGGACTGCAGTGTAAATGTTCTTTCCGAGATATCTTTTGACTCTTGTGCATGACCACATTACCATGAATTATTATAGCAAACTTTCTTTGTATTCACTTCAATACTAGAGACTTCTGAGATCAACAGCAAAACTACAACTTCAAGATCCTTTTAAAACACATCCTAAAACCCCCTAGCTATTCCCAATTGATATAAGCTGCTCTTATGCTCTGCGTACAAGGCCCTCACTGTAAACTTCAAGAGCTAGCAGCACTAAATTGAAACGAAAGATGGTTTTGGCTAGACCAGAAATACACAAAACCAGGTTCTTCTTGTGGCAGCATTTGTTCTCACAACAAAAACCATCAAGGAAGAAATTAAAAATCAACTACCATAGCAAATAGGTAAAAAACCTAAATGTTTTGGATGCTAAGTACAACAATGAGAAACAGAAACCATAGTGTTGTAGGATAACATACGCATTTTGTCATCCACCATTGAACTACCAGAGACCACACCCAGCCTGGAACAGGACAAAAAGCACACAAAGGAGAATTTTACACCAACAGTGTTCTTCTAGGAGATAAATGTTACACAAATATCATAAATGACTAACTCTTTCCTTGAGAAGCCAAGTGTTTCTTGAAATGGGATGCTAGCTTGTACAACACTAAACTAGTCTTTGGGTTCTTAGGAACTTTGCACTGCATTGGCAGGTCTGTTGACTCCACTTTTGAAAATTTCTTCTTTTCAGTCAGATAGGGTTAGATTAACAAGAGATCTATTAGTTTCATCACTACTCATGAAACAACGAGTATGCTGAGCAGTAAACACTGTGCCTGTGGGAACAGTTTGTTTATTTTTGCTAAGTATGAGGAATTCTAGAAGGACGACTTGTAAATAGAAATTTTAGAAGCTTTAAAATTAGAAGACTGGAACCATTGTTTCAAAATTGAACATCTACAATTCATTTATGGGAAATTAGGACTTGTGTTTCTAAGAGCTTCAGGCATATTGGACAATTGCTGGCCTTAGATCTTCAATGAAATGCAGAATTAGCTCAGCTCTCCATCCAGAAGTCTTCTTAAATTTGCATCCACAATTGCTAATCCTTTAAGCGCTTACTGAAAAATGCAAATAGGCTAAGAAATGTTCATCTGTGATCAGCACCTAATGATTTGAGTGACCCAAATTTGGAGAATATTCATGGAAGCATAATAATTAGATATTGAAAAGACCTGAGGCTGTCTTCCATTACCTAGTTAGTGCAGCACTGAGCCCAGACTGATTACTTTTGACCAATCTCATCTTACAAAGATCTGTGTGAAGAATCTTCCACTCCTTCTCTTGAGAGGCTTTCCCAATAAAGCAGATCTTGTTTTTACAATATTTGTCTTGATAACCTGTATCTACTTTTTGAATCACAGAATCATAGAATTGTTAGGGTTGAAAGGGACCTTAAAGATCATCTAGTTCCAACCCCCCTGCCATGGGCAGGGACACCTCCCACTAGATCAGGTTGCTCAGAGCCCCCTCCAGCCTGGCCTTAAAAACTTCCAGGGATGGGGCTTCTACCACCTCTCTGGGCAACCTGTTCCAGTGTCTCACCACCCTCATAGTGAAGAACTTCTTCCTAACATCCAATCTGAATCGACCCATCTCTAGTTTTAATCCATTCCCTCTAGTCCTACCATTATCCAACATCCTAAAAAGTCCCTCACCAGCTTTCTTGTAGGCCCCCTTAAGATACTGGTAGGCCACTATAAGGTCTCCTCAGAGCCTTCTTTTCTCCAGACTGAACAACCCCAATTCTCTCAGTCTGTCCTCATAGGAGAGGTGCTCCAGCCCTCTGATACATCCTCCTAGTTGCCCTGAGGATCTTAAATTCTATTGCTTTGTGGTCACTGCAGCCAAGGTTATCCCTGAGCCTCACGTTGGTCACCAGCCCTTCCCTGTTGGTGAGAACAAGGTCCAGTATAGCACCTTTTCTTGTTGGTTCCTCTACCATCTGGAGGAGGAAGTTGTCATCAGCGCATTCCAGGTACATCCTGGATTGCTGGTGCCTTGCTGTGTTGTCCCTCCAGCAGATGTCAGGGTGGTTGAAATCCCCCACAAGGACCAGGGCCTGTGAACGCGAAGCCACTTCTATCTGCCTATGGAGGGCCTCATCTGCTTGGCTCTGCTGGTCAGGTGGCCTGTAGCAGACCCCTACTGTAACATCGCCTTCCCCTGTCTTCCCTCTAATCTTAACCCATACACTCTCAACCAGCTCATCATCCTTCCCCATACGGAGCTCCATCGATTCTAGCTGGTCACTGATGTAGAGGACAACACTTCCTCCCCTCCTACTAAGAACAGTCTACTTAATTTTAATACTAGGCACACATTGCCTTGCTTTACAGAAAGGTATATTCAGCTTTATCAACTATTTATGGACAATCCACGGGCACTTTGGCTTTTATTTTGCCGTATTGTTATCTATGTGCTTTTCTCTTCAGCACTTCAGAACCACAAGGGCATTCCTACAGTATGTCCTGTACAACTTTGGTCCTCCAGAAAATGTATAAGAAATGATAAATTTTAATAGAAATAGCCTATGAAATCCCCACTAGACTGCACAGATGGCCAGAAATCATGATTGGAAGCATTCATACATATTTCAGAGTGATACACTGGAAAAAAGATACATTGCAAGATGAAAAAAACAGCAAAACCCCCTCAAACTCAAGATGCACTTTGTCCGAAACCAGGTTCGTGTTTCCCCTAAACATCTATCATGCAATTTGATTGAAAACACAACACTTGAATTACACAGATGCAAATGAAACACTGTTAAACAGGACTTTTTAAAGAACTGAGACTGCTACAGCTTGATTATATATCTTTAGCCAGGTTATTAAGTATATGAACAGCAAGACAATTCTGCTAGATACGTACTACCTAATGGAGCATATGTAAATACACAGTGAATTAGTAAATGTAAATCCAGGCTGTCAGGGTGGACCTTAATGCTCAGGCAACAGTGCAGTCGACATTAGGCATAAACAATAAAAACTAGGACACTTGCTGTAGCTCAATCAAACACATAGGTTTTGTTTTAAAGGATGCACTAGCCTAGCGTTAACATTATTATTGATTAAAACCATGTAAAATTTCACAGATTTAGAAAAGGGGAAAAAACCAGAAAATGCATGGCAAAGTAGGAAGAAATCTAAATATAGCAATTCCATCATGAAGATTTTATTGGTGCCAGTTAAGAATTATTTGCTCACTTGTATCTTTGGAACATTTGTGCCAATTTTGCAATTTTTGTGCTTTTAAATCCCCCTCTATCCCCTCCCCCCAGTACATCAGACATTCCACTCCCTTTGGAGTACACCCAAGAAAAATGTATTGCAACCGCAGGCTTCGATGAGCCATGGCTGTAAGCCAAGGCTTCTGCATCGCATTCCTAGTTTTTTTCCAAATCTCTCTGTATCTGCCCTGCCAAGTCATTGTCTCCAGAAGTAAGAAAGAGCTAATAAAGCTGTGTTGGTACATTCAACTCTGCTGAATGTCCTGTTTCACTAGCCTGAAATCCTATCTTCCAGTGCTTAAGCATGCTGAAACATAAAGCTTTGGAGAGATGGTACTGGAGAAGACCATTCTACAAAGAGCACGGTGCAGGCAACTTGTAAGCTTGCTCAGAAGCTCTCTATGAAGACAGGACAGATTTGCAGGATCAGGGCCTTGTATTCTGAAGTGAAAATCTGGACTGGTTCTTTGCCAGTCTGACTGGTTGGACTTCACTAGAATTGCCCTTGACATATTGGTGGCAGGGAAAGGGAAAAGTGGCCTTTGAACATGTAAGTGACATTTCCTATGGCTTCTTTAGCTGCAAGGACTTCTGATAATACCACTGTGCAGAGAAGTAAGTCTCTTCTAGGTTGAAAAGAACCTATTTTATTAAAAATTTTCAGCTCTGATATTTAGTAAAAGCCAAGTGGCCTCCATTATCTCCACAAAAATAGCCCACTAGGTATCCAGGGCTATCTTTTCTAGTACCTCTGCAAACTCTTTAGCCCTGGGTATGTTCCTCATGCATTAGCTGAACAGGATTCTCAGAACCACTCCTCAATCTGTGGTACAATCCACATTTAACATTGTTGTGCACTCACTCACTGAACCATTTTTAAACTCTCCTGCTGAGAGCTAAATGCACTGTTTGTATTCTAATCTTTGTACCTACTGCAGCTAAAGTATAACGGTTCCACAGCTAGAAGGCAATAGCTAAAGCAGGGGAAATATAATTAAGAAAAATAAAAAATGATTGATAGAAAATACAGCACACATTGCTCTAGACATATTAATTTAGTGCTATCTGAGTGACTTGAACAACTAATTTATTAAAATTACCTGGAAGCATCTTATGATTACCCCAACATAAGCACTCTTTAATTTGCCTCTGCTTCTATTCTTGGCAAGACAGTCCACGTTTTGCATGCTCAATATACAAGATGCACGAAAACCAATTAATGCTGTTGACCTATACAAATAGGATAACACCAGCGGACTTGATCACCGCCAGACAAGTGCAGATAACTGGTAAATGAAGGACTTGGTCCTAATTTGTGAAGCCAGTCAGAATTAAAACATGCTGAACTCTCCTTGGCTTCCTTGGGAGGTGTGAATGTTTAGTATCCTGCGCCACACTGTGATGCTACAACCTATCGAAGTTTTGACACTTTACAAGTTCATTGCCTGTGGCAACTAGAAAATGAACTCATAAGAGGGAGAGGTGGCTATAATGAGAGGAATACCACATACTTCCATGCCAGGCTCCCGCCCTGTTTGCTCTCACAAATCAGTCACTCCCAAAGCTCCCCTTGTGTGCTGACGAGCTCCTGGCTCCTACAGCAGAGCTAATGTCATGCCACAGGCTCTTTCAGGCTGTTGCCTCAGAGCGTTCTTAGTCACAGCTCAGTCTCCTTCATAGGATTAAAACACTTCAGAGGCTTGGTCAGAAAACACAGCGAAAGCCTTGATTTCTCACTTCATTGTTAAATATGTTGTGTATTATTGAACTGGCAGGTTTCCACTGTGATTTAACTACACCTAGCCCTCATCACCTAGCTCCCATGTGCTTGCTCAGAGATGTCAGCAGGATGAAATCCCTGTAGAAGTCCGAACTGGTTCATCCAGAACGACATGCAGAAAAGATTCTTTTATAAAAGATCAAGTGCAAGAGTTGAAGACATCAGACGCAAGTTTGAAACCTCTTTAGAGAACTTATTTGGTTGGAACATTAAAGAATGTTTTGTTCAATGTCCCTATGCAGAAAATGGTGATAAAAGTGGAAACTGATAAGCAGGACATGTTCAAGGGACAGCAGATGAGCCCCAGCACATCTAGCCCTGTGTTGACTGTTGGGAAAATGAATGTAATACTTAAGTTGCGCAGAAGAGAGACCTACTGCGAAATAAAAGGAAAAGTCCCAAAGATTCACTATGGCCTGGCAGAAACTCTTGATCCAGGGTAGCCTTTTGCTACTCTGCTCTGCTGCCATGGCCACATTTCAATGGCTAAGAATAAAAGATGGTTTTAACCTCCTCAGGTTTCTGGTAGATTATCAAACAGTACCTCCTCCCTGGCACTACATTGTCACTTGATGCTGCTAATCAAGGCTTCACACAAAGTCCATGTACTATTTTGTCACACCACACTGTCACACAAACAGAATGCAAACCACATCTGGCTCATTTGGTCACTTCCCCCTTTCTCACTAACAGGTAATAGTTAAAAGCTCCTTCCTGGATTTCCCAGCTGCTCTAGGCCATGCCCCTCCCCAGACACCCCCAGTGACACTATGCGCTTAAAGGCTTTGGTCAACCTGCATTACATCTGACAAAAAGATGTGCACAGCTTCCTGGTGACAAATGCCATGGCCCATAATTACTGGGGGCGGAGGGGGGGAAGGGAAAGGGGGAAATGCTGTGCTGACCTCCTCTTTTCACAGCCACATCTCTCATAAAAGGCTTCAATTCACGGAAAGCATGAGCAAAATTCAGCTACAGTGCTCCTTCAGCAAAGTGAGGGGGGGTTTCATCAAGGAAGGATTTTGGACGCTTGCATGCAACCGGAATGCAGTAGTGGTGCTGCTGAAACAACCCACTGTGCTGCGTAACAACTGCTGTAGGTCAGTGAAAGTCACGCCTTTTGTTTGTATAGGTGGCAGAGCACAGCCATAAAGCCTGATGTTAATGCCTCTCTGATTTTCCCTGAAGCTCATTTTCTAAATGAATACCCAGCATATGATTCTCTCAGCCCCGTGTCTCTTCTGACGATTAGTCTGCTGCCATTTCGGGCTACATGGACCTTCCTCGAGTTCATAATAGGAAAGATATTAATTATGTTCAGGGAAAATTGAGTTTCATGACTCCCAGAAGAACACGCTACAGTCTTCATGAAACAACTTCTTTCCACCTTTTTATGTCAGGTACAACAGACTCCTTATAAATGGTGCAAGACATTTTTATGAGTTACATCATGAGTGGAAAAGAACAGCAATTGTATCAAAATGCCTGGGTGCGTTAACCTTGTTTCTGAGGAGCTAAAATTATTTTTTGGAAGCAAAGTTGAAGAAGATACTGCACAAAGAAGAGTCTATCACTTGGTCTTCCTTCTCCTGTTTTGCCTGTATTTCCTTTTAGCAGCGGTCATACTGCTGCCTGCTTGAACATTGAAGAGGCTTCTAGCTGGTGAATAAAATTTGCAAACCCTAAAGCTATGCACTTAAGGTCTTATCCTGAGGGACATTTTAAACAGGCAACCATAGAGAAAACCAAACCCAGTGTACCTTAACCACACGGCAAACTAATTTCATGATGCAACTTGCACTGGAACACAACTCTTAGTTCCAATAGATAATCATTTCTCATTGCTGTTATCATGACAGCATCCTTCAGAAAGATGATTTCTCTTCCAGAAATAAGTGAATTATCTTAAATTCATTAAGGACTAAATCAGAAGTTGATGTTTGATTTTCCTTGATTTGTGCTGCATACTGATAATAATTAATATATGTTTTTCTTGATCATTCACTTTTTTATTGCTTTTTTTAATTGCTTTTTTAAAGCAGTGTGATCTGGAAGCAACAGCACAGAATCGGGAGAAAAAAACCCAAAAAACCACCTAAGTTTGAATCCTTACCCTGCCACTGCAAAAAAGGAAAAAGGCACAAAACCTCCTTCACTCTCTTACTTCCAAAGAATGGAAATTAATTACCTTGCACATATACACACATAATTTCAAATAGGCTCAAGTAGCATACATATAAGAATTAATTGCACATGCCTGTTTTCTCTGAAGTAAAGACACATTAAGGATGTAAAGACATTTACAGACCCATGGGAACAATGTTCTTACGCCAGCAGTACTCTACCGGAATACAAAAGAACTTGTGGTTTTTGCTTTTTTAAAATGTGTTTAGCATGACTGAAGAGCCTAGCACTGCTGCTGCGGCTGCCGAGTCCCTGCCACTCACAGGCCGAGAGCACAGGGAACGTGGAAAGCACCTTGCCCAAGTGTCCCCTAACCTGATGCACACACAGAAGACACATTTGCAGCACCCTTTACAACAACAGAGGAGGAAGGTGTGAGCAACAGAGCTCTGACAACTGTTGGCAGACAGGGAAGGGAGCAGAAAGGGCATGAATGGACATGGAAGTTGCTGGTGCCAGGAGCAGAACTGTGTTTGAGCATCCTCTCATGCCCTCCTCCCTCCCTCCTTCTTAGTCATTTCTCTTCAACTTTCTCCGAAGCAGCATTTGAGGAGAACAGAGAACACAGATCTGCTTAAAAAGAAGCCTTGAGTACTGCTTCTCACACTGCTCCTCTTTTACAATGAAGAAACAGGTGCAAGGTCCTGACAGATGCTCATGGTTCATACTAAGGCTTCTCTCCGCTTGCTCAAAGCTTTGGTGGCCCACGGAAGCCCAGCCTCATGTGGGAACAGAAAGGAGACCCAGTGCGTTACACCTCCCTTCCCAAAAGCAGATGACCCTGCTAGGAACAGCTTTCCATCTCAGCTACCTGGGTGGGCTGAGCCATCATTCACAACCTCCCAGCCACTTTGGCAAGGTGTAAGCCAAGGAGAGGAGAGACAAACTCACCCAGCCACAGACAGGGAAAGCATATTGCATGCGGGAGCAGGGAAAGAAGCTTCTTCCACTGCTTTTCACACAGATGTATGGCCACCAACAGCCCGGCAAAAACCACAGGTTGAGGTGCTAGTCCGTGTTTTAGCAGCAGCTAGGTACATTGGGCATCCTGTGGTTAAGCATAACAGCTTGAGATGGAGATTTCCATATCTGCCATCTAAGACATAGTGGACAAACCTTATAATTTCTCTGTCTCACTCTTAGTTCAAAGGGCAATTGCAAGTCATATGTCTGGGGACCTTACACTAGTTCAATGTGCCTTGTGTGCTAGTTAGAAAGGCAAGATATCAATATACAATATAAAGTTCCAGTTCTGCAAGAGTCAAGGGCTTAAAACACCTTTAAAAATCCAGCCTCAAATTTTGTGGTAGCACTTTAAAACAAGAACATCTTAACAGATTCTTGAAAATGTTGGATTCCAGCTTTAGTAGGATCTTTTTCTTGATTAAATGCTACTTAATTGAAAGTGGTGTGTGATTTCTCATCAGCGTAAGTAATCTGCTATAATACCTGTACAGGCTGTCAAACCATTGTCAAAGTGAAATACTGCTTTCTCATTTCTGTCCATTTGATCATACATTCTATTTTGGATTTCTCTGCTTTCTATACAAAGGTTTCTGAGCTCAAGATCACAGAGACGATCCGGCAATAAAAACATTCAAGCAGCAATACAGACAGCTGGGAATTTATTGCATCAGGGTTTGGTTTTAAAATATAGGTTTCTCCTGATAAACTAATATTGTCATCTGTTCTGGTGGCAGAGCATACTGCAAACAGCAATCTTCCCCCAGAGAAAAAACGTCAGATTGTGATTTATGAACAGGGAGCCACTAAAGAGTATGATTTCACCCTAAATTAGTAATTTATCAAGTAAAGAACCACAAGCAAATAGCTGAATATTGGTGCCTTAAAGGGTCAATAGACTTCTCACTAACTTTTGCTTCAAGCACAAATAACCAGAGACTCCTCCAAGGGAAAACTGTTCTAGTGGATGCCCTAGAAAATGAAAACATTTAGGTCTAAGTGTTGAGGAAAACATTCCCAAAATGACCTTTGAGTATCCATATAGGGTTCAGAGGAGCCCCACGCAAGGGGACTGCACAAAGCTGCTAAAGGTAGCAAGTCCATCAAAATGTGGTAGTATAGATGAAGAGGAGATAGTGGGGAGAAGGGAGAGAAAGAAGGAAAAACAAAGCCATCTAAAAGGATGAGTGCTCATTTTCAATCTTACTTAATTGCCTGAAGTGAAGCAGTTGATTGCCATGTACAATGAACTATGAATTATTGGAAATCACTATGACACGAGTCAACAGAACAATTGCTTTGTAAAATCCTCTTACAGGACAGGGATATGAGTTTCTAGACATCCATCTGGGAGGAGGAGGTTCCTGCTACCTCTGATCAATGTTGGCAGCAAACACAATCAGACTCCAAAGGCATGGCCATGGATGCAAAGCTAGGATTCCACTAGGACTAGAAGCAACCCAAGGAAGCTCAACCCATTATTCCCCAGTCAATCCCTCAGACATCTTTTCTCCAGGCTCCCCAGCCTTCATTCCCAAGAACGTCAATGATTTGTGACTTTGTTGACTTAGCAACTGCAGAGCACTCAAATTCACATTACCCTCAATGTTACAGAATGAAGTATAAATTATTTTTTCCAAATATCATACTGCTGATGTAGATGCCTGGATCTGGGCCAATAATTTCCACAAAATTAGGCAATTAAAATTTTATTTGAGACAGTTTAAGTGCATCTGTAAAACTGCTACTAGTCACGTCAATAGAACAATTCATGGTTGCGTGCATCTAGATCTGGACTGTTAGAAGACTTCATGGGGCATCAATCCACAACTGCCATGAAAAATGGGTGTTTATTTTACTGGTTAGATGTCATTAGTCTGTTCCTTTATATGGCACAGCTGGATTTAATAATGAATGAAGGTTTTCACTTAACTACCGGAAAAAATTTCTTGTCCGTTCAAGAACTGATTCAGATTTCTTTCCTATGGATGTAATTCCACTGTGTTCTGTCAATTTGTATAGGTCTGTATCTTTTTCTGAGATTGCTTAAAGAACAATAATCAAGCCAATAACAAGAACAAACAGGAGAAGGTGCTCCAAGCTTTCAAATTCTCATTGCATAGCAGCAGGGTACTGGATATATTATTTTTCTAATAAAGTTTTTTTTTCTCAGCCTTTGTAGTGGTGCTAAAACTTCCTTGGGTGATGGCATGGTCTCTGCTCTTTCAAACTGCAGAGAATGAATGCCGTGGTAATAAGGTATGTGGAGAAGTGATGAGCAGCAAAAGAAGAAAATAGATGAATCACAGGAATTTAGAGAGAGACCCCAAAGTCAACCATCTAGATCAGTGTGAATGGTAAATGCTCATTTCCGATTCTGAAGAGCATCGGAAAGGAAGCCCCTTCCCATTTGCATTCTTGCTTGCTTGAACTTTCACAACATTTGCAAATGTTGTATTATGGCTTTGTGAGAAATAAGCCAGTTGGCTTATTCAACAATAGAGTCAGTTCATACGTCAAGTCTCAATGGTTTTGGCTTTAATGATCACAGTAAAAATGCTTGGAAGAAAAAAAGAACTATTACTTAATCTACTTGGAGAGCTTGGGTATTTCTTCTTTAGATATCTTGGTGGTTAAAAAAAGGCAGCTAAGAGGCTAGGGCTGCAGCTGCACTTTATGTTTGATCATCAGCTCTCATAGGCTGCATCAAAAGAAGCGTGGCCAGCAGGTCGGGGGAGGCGATTCTGCCCCTCTACTCCGCTCTGGTGTACTGCGCCCAGCTCTAGAGCCTTCAGCACACGAAAGACATGGACCTGTTGGAGGGGGTACAGAGGAGGGCCACAAAAATGATCAGAAGGATGGAACACCTCTCCTATGAGGACAGGCTGAGACAGTTGGGCTTGTTCAGCCTTGGGAAGAGAAGGCTCCAGGGAGACCTTATTGTGGCCTTTCAGTATTTATAATAAAGATTGGTACAATCATTCTAGTAGGGCCTGTTGCTATAGGACAAGGCGTAATGGCTTTAAAATAAAATAGGGTAGATTTAGACTAGACATAAGGAAGAAATTTTTTACGATGAGGTTTCCCAGGGAGTGCTAGATGCCCCATTCCTGGAAACATTCAAGGTCAGGTTGGACAGGGCTCAGAGCAACCTGATCTAGCTGAAGATGTCCCTGCTTATTGCACGGGGGTTGGATTACATGACCTCTAAAGGTCCCTTCCAACCCAAACTATTCTATGATTCTAAGAACCCTTCATCACACTGGAAGGATTTACCTGCCTGGAGGAGCAAGTCTCCTGCGTGACGGTGACATCCTCTTCTCTGTTTAAATTTTGGCACTAGAACCAAGTCTGAAGCAACCTAAATTCACATTCAGGGGAGAAAGACTGGGACAACTAGCATTAGCAGGAGAGGCCAAGATTCAGCTCTGACAAAAAGAATCTGATTACAAATTGAGCCTAGATAGCAGACAGGCAGCCTAGAGTACCATCTACAAAAGCTTGCTCTAGCATTCTTGCATCAATTGCCTGAAACAACCGCATTTGTGCAGCACAAGAGCTGCTATGATACATTAAACACAAGCCCAGAAAAGCCAGCGAGTTAATGATCACTGTCCATACAGAAGTACAAAAGGAGAAAAGCAGTTATTTCATTTTGCTGTCCTTAGAAGAGAGGACACAGCCTGAATGTTTACAAGGGCTACAGTCCTGTAAACAGCCAGAGGATTTTGCAGCAGTTGGGAGGGCTGTGGTGAACGGCCTGGTCCCCTTAGGCAATTCAAAAAAGCAGAGGGGTCAGTGTCAAGGCCAAAAAACTGATTAGTGTGAGATTGTCTATCTCAACCACAAACCTCATCAGTTCACAACTCAGCGCTGACATATTTCAATCAAAGCATGTCTGCAGCTAAACTTAATAACCAGCGAGCCTATCAAGTGGTGGACGCTAAGCAATTCCAAATCACCCCAAGAATTTAAAAATGGCAATGACTTACTGCAGGACTGCAGAGAATGACCCGTCTGTCAGATGCAGTTGTATCTGTGGCTGACACAGACGTCAAGATTCCTGCTCCCCTCCATGAATACTGCCGTGATGCTGTAAAATGGAGAGAGCCATCTGGGATCACTGCCCTACACAAGGCATCCAGAATCTGTCCTACGCAATCTTTCCTGCATTTTTCCAGTGATGACATTTCATCACTTTTGAATGAAGTAAGTTCTTTCGCAGTGAAATTGCATCTTTTTCTGTCAGCCAGAGGTCAGACAGCCTGCTTAACAGTAACGGAAAACAGAAATACCCCCTTCTTTTTATTCTGTTTTATTTCTTTCATAAACAGAACAAACATTGCAACTGTTTTGACTACCTAAATTTATCTGCTTGCTTACGAAGACATAGTTTTTTGGGAGGTGGTTGCAGTCCCCTGAATTCCTATAGAAAACTCTTAAGTCAACAGAGTTTTAAACTATTTCATACCAGGCTGCTCTGTACCACCAAACCGTGATTTTTGACAGACGACGTGCAGCCTCGCAAGGAACAAAAAGAAAAGGTAATTTCCTGAAGAGTAGCAAAGCGCATACACATACCCCTTGGACTCACCTGGAGTCAAACAATTTAACATAGATCGAGGCTGCCAAGAGTGTGGGAAGCTAAACAAACAGGAAGTTTCACATTTAAAGTGGGTTTATCTGACAAAAGTAATGGGAATTGATTTACTCTGCCAAGAGAAACAGCTCTAGCTCCTCTACACGTTTAATAATGTCCTTGGAGAGCCCTGATGGACACTGGAAGTTGGCACTGTATTGAACAGCCCATAGCTAACTAGCAGAGGCCATATCAGCATGCTGTAAGCATAATTTTTAGCTACTTCCACATACACATTCTTGTCCCATCCCATTCAGCCTCCCGGGATAATAGATCATCACAAAACCACAATGCCCAAAAATCTTTCCTGAGGGCTTCTTCAAGACTGACCTAAGTAACACGAAGTGTCTACCCTAACAGTCTCAAAAGATACATCTCAGCTTGTTTTTGAAGCACACGCTAGTTAAGGTTTGTAAGATTAACAGAAATCTCTGCTCACATCAGAACCGCTCTGTTAATAGTTTTCGCTTAGTCACAAGAGCAATCATAAAAAGGGCATTTGCTGGCAGAAAATAAAGCAGCCATGGACAGGCCTTACTAGATACAAAATACAGATTCTACTCAAAATCCAGTGACAGAACCCAAGTTGAAGGAAGAGTCAAGGGCAAAACTGGGCTACAAGGAGAAAAATCAACTCCCAAGAGAAGGCAGACTGAGATAACTCTCTTGATATTAAAAGGAAAAAGCATTTACTTTTAAAAAGTATAAAATATAGGTTTTAAAAAAAGTTTTACAAAGCCAAAATAAAATCCTAGTCAACAGCTTCCTATGAACAATGACCTACAGAATGAATCAGCACAGAAATCTGCATTCAGCAGCTTGTTGCCAAAGTCCTACTCCTTACTCACTAGAGCAAACAGCCCTCCCAGAGCCATTTGCGGTACTGAATGGTTCAGACTTGCTGTGAAAAGGGACCTAGTGAAAGGGCACGCTTTTCACCAGAGAGCTCTCTTGTAAAGCCCCCGGGTAGACAAAACAACTTGAATGCCTGGGGAATTTCATGCTGCTGTTGCTGGCTGAGACAAAGAATTGTGGAAATCTGTATGTCAATCTGTTACAAAACTAATATTTACCCTGTCTGCATTACAATTTTATAAAAATAGGGAGATCTTATTTAAGCTAAGCAGGCAATCCTGTTCTCACACCACCTTTTTCTTATAATAGAGAGTCTGTGCTTGTATCCACCGTCTTGTATCACAGGAATATTTCTCTGAATATTTTATACACCGGTTAATTGATAAAGGTAACTCATAGATACTCAATTATAAAAGAGACACAAAATCAAATAAGGAGACAGTAAAGACTAGACAAGGGAAAACAAACCCGAAACCCAAAGAACATCAGCTAAATGGCACAGATAGATACAACTATAACATGAGTAATAACCTAAGGCTACTGAGGTTGTGTTCCTTCTCCTGTACAAGTGTACACGTCCAGCACCTGGGATTTTACTGGCATTTGCCTACCAGTGTATATTTTCTGGGAAGTGCTTTGACACACCAAACCCAACAGAAGTCTTGAACAACTTTGTGACACTTTCACAGGCACAGCATTAGAGCACTAGGGGCAAATCTAGATAGCCGCTGTAAAATGATCTTTAGAGAGTTCCTGGAGCTCCACAGGAGCTATCCCCTTTCCCCGAGGGCTTGCTCAGCGCACCACAAGGCAGGGGTTTGCAGGGCTCCTCAGGGCTGGCAGCAGACTCAGTGCTGGAAGTGCATCTTCATTAACCCAGAGCAGCACCAAGTTCAGCCACACGAGAAACACAAGTGTCCTCTGGGTGGCTGGAAAACTGCAAGTGAGCACAGTCCTATGTACGAACCTGTGCATTAGCTTCACTGAATTCAGTGGACTGAATCACAAAAAAAGGCTGTATTTGACCTGGGGGACAAAAAGGTGTGTTTGACCCAACCAGATACAATTTTGAAAAAAAAAAGAAGTAAAAATCTAAATACTGTTTGAAAAAGTGGTTTAGGGTTGATATAAGGTACAAGGAGAACAGAAGAACTTGATTGCTGCTGGAATGCCAGAAGCCATCAAGAGTTAATATGCAACCTGGCATCACAGGGGTTCCATATCTTTTGTTCATGGGTAAATGTGGCCAACCTGATTGCAGTTAAATCTGTGGAGGGGGTCAGAAGCATAGGACCATGAAGTTTGATTTTTGCATAATACATAGAGAGTTCATTAATTAGGTGAGGGCAGGCAAGAGTGAAATCTAAGTGCAGGCATTTAAGGCAAATGGGGATCACTCTACTATTTTTTTAATCTAGTATCATATCTATCAATGAGGTTTAGGAAGAAGTAGCAAGGCAAATCTTCAGTTCTTGCATGTTTCTCAAATGTTTTCAAATTCAGGATAAGTACAGATTTTATGGCCTACATTTACTTTTCAGGAAATTATGAATCATCCTTCTAAATTGAAAAAAAAAAAGGCTTTTGGGAGTTCTACTCCTTGCATAATCATTACAGAGCTATACATATAAAATTAACTCCATAAATTAATAAATATATATAAATAAAGTATGTATTTATATAGAGATAGTCATCTTTGTCTCCCCTAGTTCTGACAGGCTCTGATGTTAGAATAAAGACTTGAACAAAAAAAGTCCTGTGCAGTTTCATTTCCTGCATAATTTTTGAATATTCTGATATTATGGGTTGTGAAATCATGTCTATAACTGAGGCCAGAATTAGTGTTTTGGCTCAGGAAAGGAATTACTGAAGTCCACAATTTCTTGCAGTTACTATAAGCACACACAGAAAGCACAGCAAAATGAGTAATACCCCTCCCACCCCAAAACAAAAGGTGACAAAGATGCCGACTGCATGAAGTGTTTTCAGCAAATCCTGTCTGAACAGTGGAAGCTGCAAGTCCTGAAGGCTAACAGCATGCCTAGAAGAGCTCAGGTACCAAGCCTACCCTATTTACAGCACACCAGTGCTCACCTGGAGGTTATCAGAAGAAAAGCCTCCACAGATTTTCTGTGGTCTTTCTGTGGCTCAGAGAAAGATGCAGTTTTTCAAATACCCCCTTAGCACAAATGCCAACAGTACGGAATGGGATGTGAATACAGAATCAGCGACACCGCAGCAGATTTGGCTGTATTGTTGTTTAACTCCATGCTCTTTGCAGACCAAGCCAGGCATATTTAGAAGCTACGGAACAAATAAGTGCAAAACTAAAACTAACCAGGAAAAATTCACTAAGTGAAGGTATCTTATGCTTCACCTACTTTTTCAGGTGGGCTCAAACACAAATGATGCTTCAGTGACTCTTCCCTCTTTGTAAGGAAGTAGAGTGGGTAGAGATTAACTTTCATCTTCTCACCACACCGCAGGTAGGAAACAGAAGGAGAATATTAAGCTCCTTTCTCTCCATAATGATCCTCTGCTCTACAGAAGTTTTTTAGTCCTTACAACTGAAAAAATACGTGAAATAAAATTAGTGGAATTAGAACAAAATCAGCTCCACTCCAGTATGCAAATATCCTTATGATTTGAGAACTCAGAAATAGCACCATGAATACAAATATATTTTGTTTGAACTAAAAGAGACTTTTTATCAATACAGGAGAGAGGAACAAATCCCCACATTGGGTAAATGGAGGCTCTCAAAACACAAGGTCACAAAAACATGCTTTGGGCTTCTCTTTATTCTTAATGGAGGGCCCATTCCTGCAGCTTTTAGGGAAATCTCCCTGGGGAACCACTCCAAAGGAGCTCTGGCACAAGGGGACTTTACGCACCTCCAAGGTGCACTGTGTTTTTCAGATAGGTATTTTTATTGCCTTTTTTAAGTTACAGAAAATGTTCTCTCCAGAGGCATAAATGGTTTACATTATTCAAAAGAAAAAAAAAAAATCATCCTGTCCAATATAAAATCTCTAAATATACCTGCCTTGCCAGCATAGCCCGTCTCAGAGAACGGATCAAATTTCTAGCATCAATAACTTTGCAGAGATGATGTATTATCTCCTCCCACAACTGTTTACCAACAGGAAAATAATCTGTGGGGAAACAGCATGAAAATACCAGGAACTCAAGTGCTGAATACTCCAAATAATGATCCCCACCAATTTTGTCAGTAGAGGGTGCTTAAATGAATCCTCTTCCTGACCCAGCTCTTAGCAAGGCTGGCAGAATAAGACACCCTCTTGCCTCTGACTCTACATTGCCTATTGCATTCTTATATTACATCTAGAAATTTGTTAAGAAAAGTCAGATATGCTTATGCCGATGTTCTGTTCCTGAGTCCAGCAGATATCGATATTCTGCAGTTAGATTGAGAGCTTGTGAAACTTGTGGTGGTTAAATACAGGCAGAGGAAAATGATGCATTGTCTATTATAAAGTGACTGTGAGGATTTCCCCTGTAATGTGTATCTCTGCTAAAAACAGGGGGGCCTATTTCACTCACAGTTCTCCAAGGTAATACTTCCTATTAAACAGTTTCTTCTTAAAGCTGTGGTAAATCGCCTTTCCATAAGGAATTTTGCTATTTGCTTTCTTGAGAGATCTGAGTAACAAGTTGAAACGTCACAATTTACAGCAAAATGACATTTCAGATGTATTTTCTTTCAGAAGGATCAAACTGATTTGTTTCCAGAAGGATTTTTCAATCTTCATTGCATAATAGCTGAAACAAAATGCTACTTTCTAATTTTGACACAAAAGGTTCCAGTCATTTCCCATAGCATTCTGATAAAAGCTGATGCATTTTTGTGAAATGTTCCCATTTTGCCAAATCAGTATTATCAGATAGAAAAATGCAACCACCATCACCACTCAGGCACCCCTGAATTCAATTTCACTTGTTCCATTGCTGCACATGCTATTTTTTTCTCACTTTTTATTGACTGAACTTTGTTCATCAGATTTCAAAAGTGTTTTCCCAATAGTATCTTTAGAAAATACAAGAAAAACGGTTCTCGGCTGGTGGAGGCTGGCAAAGCTCCAGCGAAGTCAATGGGCCTCAGCTGAGGCACTAGCCCTTTGTGAGTGTTCACAGAGGCTTTTTATGTACTGCAGAGATGCTGGATTACGCAGAGAAGTCAGGAAACCTCACTGTGTCTCCAGTTTGCAAATATTATAGACATTTCAGTAGTCACCAGTCACTTAAGGCTAATGGTACAGTGACAGTTTTGGATAAAGTGAAATACTCAGTAGGCGTCAGATAACACTGATTGCTTTACTTGACCATACATTTTCTTCACTGCATTGAGTGTAGCGCTCAATGGGTTTTAGGAGAGTCGGAGAGAGAATGCACTCTCAGGCAGACAAGTATGTATCTGGAAACTACTGAAACCACCACCTGCTGCTTCTTGCTTTCTTTTTCACTCTGGTGCTGAGCAGTTTGAAGAAAGAATTATGTACCACAAAAGCTGAAGGAAAAATATTCTGTGGCAAAACTTGGAGGAGAGGACAGCCTTCCTGCAAGGAAATTTGTTATCTGAGAGAGGCCTTCAAGCCATTAGATCATCCTATCCATGAGGCTGGCTGAATGTTTGATGAACAGAGCAGGGGATCCTGAGTGTAGCATGGGGATCTGAAGACATTCTCCTTCCTACCAAATTATCTCAAACCAGCAGAAACCTTTCCAAGTTGGATCTTTCAGTATCTAGACCAAAGGCTTAAACTACATATATTTGCATTACTTTTTACTGTGGAAATTGGCCACCAGTCACAAGGACTTTCATGGGCATGACTTTTTACCATAACCTTCTATTGCTTATCTGCATAGAGTCTGTCATGGATGGTCATTGCTTGCAGACAAAAATTTATTTGCCTTCCACAGTACCCCAAATTCATCCTGCGGGCTACGGAGAACTCAAAGTTCCTCAGAAATTCTCCTTCACCTTTCTGTCCCCTCTGAACAGATGAAAATCAGTACATTTGCACTAGCAACACTTAAGAAGATGATGACTCAGCAAGTAGTAGAAGATGCACAATGAAAGAGCAAACAAAGAAAGAAAAATGACATCATAGAACAGGGGGGTGGATCTAATGTGATAGCTGGTCTTGATCCACCTGAACAGATAACTGGAATCAATTAAAGAAAACTGATTCAGTGTGATGTTCATCTAAAACATAAGTGTATGGCTCCACCATGATGCTGCTCACCTGCAGGAGAGTGGCCTCAGTTTAGGAATTTCCTAATACTGACGATGCATTTTCATGAGACTAAGGAAGGGACAGACCTGTCTGAAGGACGGACCGTCCCACAGAACTGCTCATGTGTCAGATTTGGCTTAGCCAAATGAAAATTTTTTAATTTCAAGAGAACTGAAAAATATTTTAGTGCATGTTGTTGACTTTTAAAGTTCAGAGCTAAATAATATCCACCAGATAGTAGTATCTGTATCATGTTAAAGCATAGCCTATTTTATAATTTAATTTCACTGAGGGTGAAATTAAAGTGCTATTGGTGAGAGAAAGAAACAGAAAAATTTGGCACTGCACAAGAAATACAGCTTAATAGTCTGGGAATCAGGAAAAGGTAGGAACAAAGAAGAAAAAAGGTAGGCAAAAATACCCAAAACAAGAAGAGAGCATTGCATTGTAATCCAGTTCTTAATACAAAGTCACGCCTCAGTGCCCAGATGGCCGGGAGCATTAAGAGAATATTGGAGTCAAAAGCATAGGACCTTACCCTCCCCCCGCCACCAAAATAAACAAGAAAAATCTTATGAGTGAGACTGCAGGAGATGTAGATTTAATTCTGCCAGAAGCCGATACAAATGCAACTGACTGACTGGCATCAATGTGAAAATGAGAGACTTTATAAAAAATATTTTCATAAAGTTTTTTGGAACAGAGATCATCTAGGTTAAAAGTCACGCCCCTAAATACTATAAATGTAGTAAGCTATTCACTGGGAGAAACTGAGCTCCAGTTCATTGTATACAGAGATTTGATCAGCAGCCCCTTGAAATCAATGGAAAAAGCCCTACCGCTGGCAACAGTGCTCTGACCAGACTCCACTTACTACAAGGCAGTAAGTGCTGAGGCTGCCCCTCTATTCAGCATAGGGAGAGACAGAGTTTAGGATAGCACTGCAATAAACAATTTAAGGAAAAGATTTACAAAAATGCCATTCTGAAGTACTGTAAATGTGGACAATTCACCATAAAGCTTTTTAATAGCTGCTCTGCCCAGGGATGACAAATGCTACCTCCTCCACTGAGAGATGGAGAGAGAGAAATCAAAAATGTCAGCTGTTTTTACTGTGTAATGTCACCTTCCAATCTTTGAAAAATATCAGATATTAAGAGAAACATGTGGGAAGAATGTAAGCAGGCATTCAGAAATGGAATTACCCAGAAAAAACGTTGGGGTTATTTTAAAATATCCTGTGAGAGGTATACTACCCTCACACAGCAAGGAAAGGAGCGAGAAAAATTAAAGTTAAGAGCAAACTTGCTCTGTATTCCTCCAACATTATAAAATAAAATATAGCATGTAGGAAAGTGAATAGCAGAATACGACATTTGACTGCTGTCAGACCTCGCACCCAAATGTTAAGGTTACAGGTGCTCTAAAAACAACAGATACAACAGATGCATTTAGAAGCGGAGGAATATAGAGAAAAAAAAAAAGAAAAAAACACTTGAGCACATTTTTAAAAATGGTACAGGAGTCTGGAGGATAGGCCTCTTGTGTAAATGTCACTTAGTACTTCTCAACCTTTTACCATCTTACTTTCTTTTCCTCTGTTAAAGAAAATTGTACTTTTTCAATACATTCCCCATTGTTATAAGGGGGCACTGCAGAGCTGGACTGTAGCTGTACCTTGTCATTAGCCTCCAAGGAGGTGAATGTTTCCTTCCTATTGTACTCATTTCCCCCAGATATGAGAGTCATCGTCACATACGTACAGCATCAAAATACCCACTTACAAATCCCTATGTGCCATATCCCTGAAACAGTATTTTTATACAAAAGTTTATATCAATACAGAGACCTCTGTTGAGGACTTTCCTACATCTAGATGTTATTTGAATAATCATTTGATGCATAACGAAAACTTTCTAAATTACATACCTACAGCGATTACTTATTTTTACATTTCCTTTGTTTAACAGTAGATAATTATTCAGTGAGCCAGGATCTGTGCATATTGAGGCATAGGACCCTTTCCTCCTGTTGTATCTATGTTGAATTCATCCCTGGCGTAACGATGTCAGTGGAGATACACCAGGGGCAGCCTTGACGTGCTGTTCTGTCACTCTGCCTCGTAAAGCTGTGCGTTGCCAGGCACCTCTTTATGACATGTTGTTGTAATTCCAGAACTCAGGGAATTGAACACAGTATTTTCAGACTTAGTCTGGCAAACCACAGAAGAAACAACATGCCGGGTTTTCTGAAGTTTTCATGAAGCTTTGGAAGCATTTGCCACCAACCCTGATGCAGTGGCATTGCTGGGGCAGGGTGATGGCATTTCTTTGTGTTTGATTTTTTGGAACAAATAAGGGAACCATTGTTTGGTTTGGTTTTGGTTTTTTTGAATTTGAGAATATGGAAGCAAAGATGAAACTAGCAGACTGAACTGACAATACACAAAAAATTGCAAGTGCAATTTCTTACTTGCAATTAAAATACCAGTAACAGTAAGTGCTGGCAAAGGGCTAGGTTTTCTGACATGGATCACGGTCACAGACTGTTAATCTTTCTGCCCTCAAACTAAATCACCTATCCACTGCCTCAGTAACCAATGTTTCACTGCCCATATTCAGTGCCTGTTGAATTAAGAACATTTAATATGTTGCATCTTTCCAAATCTGCCTGAAGATTTGCCATTTCCAGAAGAAGGAACTAAAGCTTCACATCAGAGAGAAGAAAATGTTCCTTCAGGTCTTAGCCGTACTCCTGCGGATGAATAACTGAGATAAACTCCAGCTCTTGCTCCTACCTGTACAGGGTGGAAAGAGGCACAACCCTTACTGATGTCTGACGGAGCTGCATAATGCATTTTGTGGTGTGCAAAGTTTCAAGCCCTCCAGGCCATTTTGTATTTTATGATGCAAGTCTTTGCTGTACCAAAAAAAGCATCCAAAGTGATGTAAAGTAGTTCCTTTCTTGTTACACTACAGCAGAAGCCTTCCCTACTCACTCCCTGACAACTCTTCAGCACATACCAATTTACTTTTAGTTTGCCATTAGGGCAAAATATTTTTTTCTCATAATGGAGCACAAGAAATTTTTCAAAGTGACACAGGATGATGCTACCAAAAGAAAAGGTTTTGTCATATGTTTTGAAAAGGACAGTTTCTTTTACAGCCTGAAATACCACTTGCCTCTTGTGACAGTGTTGGCAAATCCTGGACTCAAGGTCTCCAAAATTAGCCATTATCCTTCTTAGGGGTTTTGATCTCAGCTGAAACCCAACCATGGAAATGGCAAATAATTAAAAACAAACAAACAGCAGATTTGCTGCTATTGTTAGTATTTTACTTCATGGGGAAAATGTCATCAGTGCTTGGGACCCAATGGTCAAGAGCAACAGACATCAAAATGAGTAATTTTTAAAAAAGACTTACAGTCCTATATAAATCATCATTATTGCATAGGTGTGTTTAACAGATCCAGATTTTACTACTTCCCTGACTGCAAACACTGAATCACACCCACTTCAACCTTAAATTGCACCTATCCCAGAGAGGCAGCTCTTCCCACACTAAGTAAGAGCTAACGCAGAAGGTAATGTTAGTAAAAGCAACCAGCAGCATTATATATATTATGGCCTCCACTCAGACATTCACTTCTACTGTGAATCTTCCAAACATGGTTTCAACCAAGTCTCCATTTCACTAGACATCTTTTGTACCATAAATAATTGTAGTCCCAAATGCTACCTTGTGAGTATCTGCTCATTGTACCTGTCAGCAAATGCTCAGCTGCCTTGAGGAAAGACAGCGATTAGCACAGAGGGAGGTAAAATGAAAAGATTGGTTTCCATAGGCTCCGTAAGTGACATACGTAGGAGGAGCTCTCGGAAAAGGCCAAGTAGAGAATATTGTGAAGATGAGTAGCATGCTGTTCAAAAGAAGCAGCATCTTTGAGGATAGTTATTAGTAAATAATTTGCTTTATTGGCGAGGAGAGAAGCCTAGGATTGGAAATCACTGGGAGGCTTCCCTCCTCAGCTACAGCACAGAACACAGAAACTTCATATCTGCTTAATATCATGACATGATCATGCTTTTTCACAACAAATACTGCTGGATAAACTTCTATAAGCAGAGATAGTTGTTTTTGTTGCTTAGAATACTGTAAATATTAACAAGCCAACCATTTAAATTAACAGAGTACTTGGTGTTCTATTGCTGTTTATTTTACCGTCCTCAAACAGGAAAATGACATTTCAAGGATCAGCACTTTATTATAAACTAATACCTTTCCTAGTAACTGAGGTTTTCCTGTTATTCCCAACCTGGCTTTCACGCTGACTGAAAGGCTGAGTTAATTTCTCAGTGGAACAGCAGCGGAAGAGAGGGATAGAAGAAAGAGAAAGAGAAAGAAATCTGAGATAAAGCTGAATAAACCTCAATTTTCTTTTGATTTGGTAAAGCCAGATTGACTGACATGGTATGAATTTTAACCAGATCTTGGTAAAGAAGAGATTATGAAAATTATTTCAGCAAGCAATGAAGAGAAGAAGTCCAAGCCTGTTTTCAAAATAATTTACAGGTGAAAAAGCTGGCAATTTGCTGCTTTGTGCTGGGAGATTTCTAAAGATTTTGTTTTGTTGAAATCTTTGTGGTACGCTATGGAAAAGGAGGGGCAGATTCAGCACTCCAGCAGTCGCACATAGCCCAGGAGCCTCACTCCTGCCACAACTCCCAGCATCACCAATGCCAGGCAATTAAATTTAGTGGAACTTCTGCCCTCAACTTAATAGGGTCAGACTTAAGCACTTACTAGAGGTGGACTTTCTCACACAGTATTATCAAAAAGGGTCTTCTTCAGAAATGACCTGGAAAAAATTAGTGACTTTCTTATAGCTTCTGGTGACATAATGAAAGGCTTTCAGAGAACTTCACTTGTCTGGCAGAGTCTTTATGAGCAACTAAATTAACAATGTTTGAGTATTTTGCTGAATTGGGGCCTGTGATAAAAAAGAATGCTAGTATTTCTATTTTTATTTTTTGCTAACTCTTGACTATTAAGATCAAAGCTTCCTTTCAGTCACAGACTTTAGATTATCACAGTTAATAATTTGTTTTCCTTTTTCTGTCCAGAAGTTGTTACATTTTCAGATTCCTACAATATATACCAACGATAATTTCATATTTACATAAAAGTGACATTATAATACTTGACTATACTTTTTCTTTGCCTTTTAAAAAAAATTTTTGCTCTTGTCCCAAGAAAACGCACTACCACTCATTTTCAAATATGGCTGAAATAAAGTATCAGCAATACAATACATGCTAGACCATAACAAATACACTATGAGATAAATCAACGATCATAACTTAAGAGTTTCCATGCATAAGGCACCTTCTGCAAAATGTTCCTATTCTAATTTTTCTGTTTAACCTAATTCCCTTAAGGTTATCTTTATGCACACTATTATAAATTACTTTTCTACTTCAGATTTTAAATTCCTTAGGATAGAAACCAGATCTTATTTTATATCTAAAATATCACTCTTATTTACATTGCTAAATGGAAAGAGGGGTAATAAATTTGAGGCTAGCGTGATCTTTCAATACCATCAGCTCAATTTTCTGCAATCTAAGTTAAAAAAGCGTGCACTTGCAAACTCTTATCTGAACCACTGCAGAAATGGTCTGCCAATAGAGTAAAACGCACTGTGCTGCAGACCAAGAGCTTCAGCCTTCTGTCAAGCTGCTGTGAGCTGTCGCACAATGCCTGCAGCTCCCATGCAGCATGTAGTGTGCTGGCTGCTGGTGTGCAGCATGCTATAGTAAGATCACTATATGTGTATATATATAAAATCTATATATACGCATCACTATATATATATATATATGACCTATATATACACATAATATAAAAAGGCTTTTTTCACTGATATAGCTTAGAGGAGACCCAAGGCAGCTCTAAGTTATGATGTGGTGTAGCTTGAGATATTTCCTTCCCTTACATGATAGAAGCTTGCCTAACCCCTACGCGCTTAAAAGGAAAAGAGACTGGCTTGGTAAATGCCATTTGCTCCTGACCTGGCAGTTGCCCTTTTGCTTTATGGTACATGATCATACAGAACAGACACCTACACCCCATGTGTAAAATCCTTCCTTACCACTGCACTCATGCAAGATACTGATGGCACAGCAAAACAGCCACCTGACCCCTGTGGAGCAGCTGCGATAGTGCTGCTGCTGTGTGATCCATGGGCAGTAACAACTATCTTCTGTGCCTGACCATCCTTGCCAGCCTGTGCTTGGGACGCAATGTCCCTGGGCTGATGACAGGACAGCTGACCAGCCTGGCTAGTGTAACACCTATTGATTTTGTTGAAAAGTCACAGGAGATTTCTGTTATGATGCATGCAATTTTCCTATCATTATACCTTTGTACCCTCTTGGGCTAAGTCTCGCTTGTCCCTCTATGCATATAAGTTTGCAATTAAATGCATAAGCCCCTGTCTGCCGCAGCAGTCCTATTAACAAGTTGGAATCAGATCACACAAGTTAAACATGTTGTTTGATAGCTAAACTATTGTGATTTCAATAGACTTTTTGCTGTAATAATAACTACAATCAGCAATCAAGGTTTTCTTCTGAATTTTCATTGCTTGCATTATGTGGCAGTTTAATTCATTGTATACTAATTCCAGTTGTGCATTAATTGTATGTTTCTGCACAGTAATTAACTAATCACTATGTCACTCCTTCCCTATTATGAATAACCTCATTAATTCAAGACTGAAAGCTTGGTGCCTGCTGCCATTGCTATCAATTTGTTTTGGTTCTTTCTGCTGCTTCTTGACTTATAATCAAATATGAAACTCATGTATTTTTAAATACTTTCTCTTCTGTTTCTCCCACTGAAAAATTCATTGTGCTATCAAGCCTTTTAAAATAATGTTTATTCATTATGTATTTCTTTGCTAGGCAATCAAGAGCTGTTACAATAAAGTGTGTGACTTGCTCTCTTTATGGCAGCGCTTCTGCTGTGTCAACATCTCCATTTTAATCCCAAGTTTACAAGAAATTATAATTTAGATCTAAAATTTAGCTCCAAGGTTAAAGGCACCATCAGCCATCTTTGCATGAGGGCAAATTTCTTTATTATGACTCTTAAATGATTTGACATTTTTAGGTTATACCTGTGGGTAAAAACTTGCGGACACACTACACTCAACAATGGCAGCGGAGCTGTGCATGTGTGCCTTCAAGGCCAAAGCCTGGCCAATGGAGGCAAGCGCTGGAAGATGCCCACAGCAGAGATACACAATTTTGATTAATGGGATACTTGAACTGTTAAGGCTAGTCATGCACAGCACAGCATGAAGCAAGTGTTTGCTATTGCAGCCTGCTGCCTCCTAAGTTCCAGACTAAGCATTACTTCAGAATGTATTGAATTAAGGTCCTGCTCCTCTAAGAAATTTTCTTTAACACAACTTAGATTTCACACAGACTATTCAGAGTGCCCTCTTGTCCTTTTTATGCTGAAAGGCAGAAAGGGGCTTTCAGCACCCACCCCCCTGACGCCCCAATAAAGGCAATGAATTGAGGTTCTAAAATGTGTGAACGCCTCCTGTCAGGAGCGGATGGGAAATCTAATGATTATGCATGTGTATGTACATACACACTACTAACCCAAACCCACTGCAAAGCCAGCTGATGTAACTGTACCTACCGATTTTTAATAAACAATTCCAGTACTTTTTTTCCAAACAGAAGTAAATATGCCTAGAATTCAAGAGGCTAGTTTCTCTGCTGATACAAGTTGCTGCAGCTCAATGTAGTTCAAAGAGAGAATGTGTAATTGCAACAGCTAAGAGACCAATGCAAGTTTTTATAATGGAAAAAGGCATTGCTCTTCAATAGAAGCTGTGAAAGCCTTTTTGGAGTCCAGGAAACATATTATGGAATCTATTCATTCTTTAAGACAGACAGATTTGGTGTCCCCAAAGTATTTCCCCTTAAAAAACCTAAATAAATAAACAAAACTAAACTAACTAAAAAACTAAAAGTGTATCTGGAAATTTTGGAGTGGTTTGATTACTGCCTCTTACAGAAGGAAAAAAGGCACCTCTGCAGAAGGAACTGTTGCTAATGAACAGCATGGCTCTGGGGCTGCTACGCACACACACCAACTTCTGTTTCCCCATGCTACTGTGCATCAACATTTATCCAAATACGTATTTGTACAGTAGACCATAACGGTCTGTTTGCTTTGTAACAGTCTATTTGGCTGCCCCTAAATGAGTGGTTTGGGTCCGCAGTGAGAGAAGATATTACTCCTATTGCGATTTCAGCATCTGTTCCTGTTCCCTACTATTTGTCTCATTTCTGCCTCGGATGCTGCTGCTCCTGCTATTACAGCCATCAAGCTCTTTTTTGCGTGTGACTTCAGATCTGCATTTTTATGAATATCCGATGTTTTCTGCTAGTATCTATGGGTATTTCCATTTTGCCCTCCCTTTTTTTGGGAGGTTTTTGCCATTTATCTGAAATCATTCATTTCTGTTTGATTTTGACACATCCCAGTTGGAAGCCTTTATCCTGTCCACCCAAATTGTATTACTTGTATTAAGAGCGGGTATAACTTTGTTCAAATTAATTAAGAACTGGCCTGCAACATCACCACTTCTTAGAGTTCAACTGAACGTAAAGTTGTGGTTCTAAAAGGCAGTTTTTTCTTAGAAGTATTGTTTCCCGCTGCACAACTAAATACTCTTTAAGCAGGATGCAGAGAATAGATTTGGTATGAAAGGAATGTCAATAATTGTTGCTAGGCGATGTTTGTACCATTCAAGGACTTTTTTCAGCTTCCCATACAAGCTAAAATGGACCATAGGCATAACAATGGAATGGCCAATGGAATATTCCATACCATAGACATCATGCTTGGTATATACATGGGGGTTGGGCGGGGAGGTGGTAGAGGAATTCGCAATCATTGCTTGTGAAGTTGCCAATTTCACCAATTCGCCGGGTGGCAAGAGTGACTTCTGTCATTATTATTATTGTTATTTTCCTTTTCTGATAATGTTCTATTAAACTGTCTTTATCTCAGCCCACAAGGGTTTTTTTTCCCTTTCCTTTCCTTTTCTCCCTCTTCTCCCTACCCTTCTTGGGGGGAAAGAGCAACAACTGTGCGAGCTGCTGTGTGGTCCAAGCTGCCACCTGGGGTTAAACAACGACAAGAGGGAAATGCACATATCTGCATAGCTATAGATGTATATAAGGAAAAGGATGACAATGCCCTGCTAGCTGAGAAGAAACTTTGCACGCGAGTTGCAATAAGTTCATTGAGTCCATACGAGCTCCTCATTAGACTACTCTGGTCAGCGTGTACTCTGGACACCCGTGGTGGTGCTCAGGCTGAAGGCAGCAACAGTCTTGTCTTGGTGACACTAAATGAGAGGTCACAGAGAGGGAACTATAAATATCTGTCATCCTCTCCCTCCCTTTTTCACAGGGAGAATTAAATTGTTAACAAGGGTGACATGTAACTGATTGCACTGGACAGCTGATTAACATTGTGCCAGGATAAATAAGGCAGTTTGCAGCTCTCCAGACTATCATAGCAAGTTCCCTTCAGGTTTAGTTGACATCTCTCCATCACTTCTAACCAGTTCATTTGGGAGAGGTGGGGTAAAGGGAAAGTGTTTAACCATGACCACAGAGACTGCATGAAGGACTATGCAGAGCAGAAAAGATGGCATGCCATCAGTTTGCAGCACATCTCACTTCACCCTGATTTCTTCACACAGGAAAGCCTTTATATTCCCATTTTAAAAGGGAAACTGAGACACTGCAGAAAAAAACCTCACTTTGAAACAGTGACAGCCTTCTGTATCTTCATACGCCAGCTTAATCTGTGCCCTGCAGACAAAATAAGAATACAAACTGCGAGAGAGTTTTATAACAAAGCAGACGTGCAAGTATTTCCACGACTTATGTCCCAGTTACCCAGATTTCAACATATCCACGAATAAGCATTGAAGATTGCCAGTCCCCCCGAACACAGTCTGCCCAAAATGAACTGTATCAAATTAGTATGAAAAGCAATACAAATGCCCATATGCTTAATTGCTAGGAATTGCAGAAGTACAGTCTATGTGAAGCGCTCAGTGTCTGGCTCTAACCTGTAGATTTTGGAAAGTAAGGCATGCTCTCTGTTCTTCTTCTGTGTTTACACCTGGGTCATCTGCATAACTACCTGATTTAGAAAAGATTTTTATAGTTTTATAGGGTTTATAGTTAGGTTTGTGGCAGGAAGAGGAAAAAAAATGTTGCTGAGCTGGCTGTATGATATGCTATAAAGTTTACTGACCTTTAAGGCTCAGAACAAATTTTTTATATTGGACTGCTTCAAAGAAAACTGATCACGTGTCATCTATATACTATTACTACAGGTTAGCCAAGCCTTATTTGATGAAAGAATAACACTGTGAAAGCTGCTACAGGATTTGTAGAAACTTTCAACTTTGTAATGTTTGTCTTAAGGCAAGTTATTTAAAGCAATTTGTTGTGCTTATTACTTATTTTATATGCTTATTCTATTGATATAGGATATCCCACTACATAATCTCTAAACAAAACCGGATTACCATGATTTCAAGAAGTAACAGTGTTGTTAAAATTGATTGATACATATAATTAAGTTAGAGTTCCTACATCAGACATCCCATAGCAAAGTTAAGGGCAAAACTTGATGGGATATTAGAAAAGCTCAGGCTTTGAATTTAGTTTTGGAAAAAAAAATTACTATGACTATTTTTGGATCCAGGTATTATTTAACCTTAACTGCAGGCTTTATAAATAAAGATGTTTCATAAAAATAAACCTTACTTTCCTTAATTCAAATATTTCTCAACATATATGTAGGACTCAGATGCACAGGAGAAGCCACCTGCTTTTAGATTGGATCCATATGTATCCTAAATAAACCACCCTTTACATCAATCTCGCTAAACTGCTTGCCTGTTTCTCTGCAAGTAGCTTTTCAAATTAAATTACAACAAAGTAATTGTTTCTATTGACACTGTGTGTCTTTGCACTAGGGAGGGGAACAAATATTATTTGCGTATTGAAAAAAACACTGATGGCATTCTTCTCAGCATAACATCACATTTAATTTTATATATTAAAACTGAGTTTGAAATTCTGCACCTATATTTATGTCAGTTCCAAGTATCTTCCGAAACAAACCTTGACTGAACAAGATGGAGGCAGCAAAAAATGGGCAGAGAATGCCAATGAATCTGTTCTTGTTCTAGTGAATCTTCACTCAGTGTCTCACAAGATGAGGTGTAGCAGCAACACAGGCTCTGGCAGTTCAACAGAAAAGAACTGGCAGCAGTGGAGTGACAAAAAAGCAGAATTCACCTTCATTCCTGTGCATGAACCTAGGCGGTGCTGATGATAAAGTACCATCAGGCAGGTGGAAGCATTTACCAGCAGGTCACAGCCGTGAAAGACCGCCATGCCACAGCAAGCCCACAAGCTCAGCCCCTGACTACACCATTTCCCCTGCTCTCCCCCCCTTCCTGCTTACATTGCGATTGACTTTGAAGAGAAGTCTCCCAGAAGAAACTTTTGCTGTGAACCAAGTTGAGTTTCTGTGAAAGGAACGCTATTCTTCTGCACTCAGACCTCAGCAGGTTAGAAACAGACTGGGAGCTCGTGATGGACAACTGGATTTGAATACTTCAGCACATGGATGCTTATTTATCTATTTCTCCGTTAAACTCCCCATTTTTTTAACTCCCCGTTAAAAAAACTGGCCCATAAGGAAAAGAAAAACCTCAGCAGATATAGCAACAGTTGATACAAGTGAAACATCATCATTTTGGCCTAGAGTTAATGGGACTACATCTCCCCATATGGAGCAGGAATGACAAAACCTTAAAGAATGAAGGCAGTGAAAGTGTCAGAGAAATAAATCACTGAATTTTGTGTTTCTCTCCTACCCAGGACACAGTTGGCGGTGTTTGTTGCATTCCTGCTTCATCCACTTCACAACAGACATCAATTCTTTGGTGGCCTGTACAATAACTATCAGAGACAGTTAACATTTTAAACAAAATTAAGACTACTCACAACAAGCCAGCTGAAGATATCAGACAAACATTGACCTGCAGATCTCAGAAAACAAACAGAACAATGTTTACAGAGCTTTGGACAATTAGCTGAACTACAGTACTAAAGTATAATGCACTTGGAATAAAAGTTGCAGACCTATTGTTGTCCCCACATTCCTGCTTTCTTTTCCTCCTTCTATATTAAAGATGTGGGGTTTTGTTTTGCTAGAGGACATACGTGCCGTTAAGTACGCTTGCTTTCTCTATTAATAGACTTCCCAGGACAAATCAAATTTCAAAATAATTTTGGCAAATCACAGCACAATGCAGAGAACCAGGTAAATGGGTTGTGTATAGTTCGGTTTTGGACAGTAGATTATCAATCAAAAGCAAAAGCTGTTTTGAGTTAGAAAGGATCAATAGGGAAACACAGTATAGGAGATACAAGAACTGGGCTAAACCCTAAAGAGTCTCCTTCTGGAGCTTGTCTTCGCTGAACTGCTCCTTCCCATAACCATGTGTTGAAGCCAGCCTAATTTAGGCAGCCGAGCGTAGCTCTGGACCACTGAGTGATGCTATTTGCAGCACAGAACAACTGTGTTAACCGATGATGAATTGCGTAAACTCAGCTGCAGCCTGTAGTTTCACCTCATCAGTTGTACCAGCTTTGGGCAGTCTAATTAGCTTGCTGTTGCTGATCCTAGCTAGGCAGTTTCCTATTGCCATCTTACTATAAATTCTAGGCTGTTTTCTTCCCTAATCTGGATCATTTCACAACACTGTTTTTGAAAGCATTTAAACCAGCAAAAATCTAGGGCAGGATTTTGCTGGTGTATAGGAGTAAGATAAAGAAGCAAATTCAGACTCTGGCTTGCTGAAAGGACAGAACATTTGGGTTTTTCCTATAATTCTATTTTGATAACCTCGGATGCGAAATCAATATGAAATCACTATAAAGTGCTATAAATTTGCAATGTGATTTCAAAAAACACAGTAACATCGCAATATTATTAGGTGCTAACATTAGAGACTCTTTTTTAACCTCAACTCTGAGGTCAGCCTATAGAACGTTAAGGCCGGATAGAAAGAACAGATGGACTTTTGTTGTTATCATCTAAATCACACCACAATATCTTTTGCGCCCACACCGTCAAAGCGGCTGAAGTATCTGCTCTGTAGTTTACCAGTATTATTCAGAATGCAAAGTGACTTTCACCCTGTTATTTCTTGCTTACAAAGGTCAGTTTTGTAAAACTTGTCATCTTGATTGATATTCTAATGTCATTTTTTAATAAATTGTTTTGTTGATATATGTAGCCACTTCCAGTGGATGTTTTTCTCCAGATTATTGAGAAAACTGAAGTGTGCAACAAGTACTAAACAGTGATGAGGACCATCAACGTTTGCCTTGAAGAAGGGAGATCTAATGTCCTTCCTGAAAGGAACCACAGCCTGCGTGGCTTTAAGGAGTCTCTTCTTCAGGCTAGAGACTGAGCTACAACTTAGAGGTCAGCTTTTATTTTCAGGAAGGCAACCGAGAAACTGGCAAACAGCAATCTGAAATGCTCCTGCAGGAGTTTGGACCCTTGTTTCATATTTCCAGCCAGAGAACCATGCATGCAGTCTTCCTGCTGTGCCACACAACCCTCTGGACACCATAGGTAATGGAAGTGTATCCGCAGTGCTCCTGCTGAACATCCAATGCAGCTCTGAATTCGCTCCTCAGTAACATCTTGTGGCACCTCTGAGGTGCTGCTGGTGGGAACGTGCCAGTTCATCTGGCTCTTCTCATGCATGGCTGAATATTTACCAATACCAGCCCAGAAGCTTGTGTCAAAATAGTTTCTTTTAATTGGAAAAGGCAGATTCATCAAAACCAAATCCTTTCAAGACCATCAATTTTGGTCCTCTCACATAAAAATATTTTTGTGTCTGCAATAAAAGTTTTGGTCGGAATGAGATCTCATAATACTCACAAGTTCCCTGCGCTTTCTAAGATAAGAGATACCTGAGATCAAACACTGCCCTCACCCCGCCTTTTTTGTGGTTCAGCATGGACACTTGAACCTGTCTATTCATTGTCTTAGCAAGTTCCCAGAACAGAGATAAAAGAACAGGGAGGAAAAAAAAGTCCTCATTTCATTTTGATGTGAAATAGGATTCTTTTTTTGAGTCTTAACAAAGCCACACATTCCTAAATGCCAATCAGTGTTAATAAAAACATTATGCATTCAAAAAGCACTATTTCAGTAGGCTGAGAAGGTCAGAAGGACAACATTTATTACAGCGTTAACTCAATTTGAAATTCTAGGAAGATATCAAGATTTACTGAGGAAAGGATCATTTACAACCTTGACAGATAATGCATATACAAAATTTCAACATTCTTTATAATGCTTATTGCAGGATTTGAACAAAGCACTCTCTCACGCATCCAAACTAAGTTTCAAACTTCTGGACAAGAAGTGGCTAGATAAAATTTTAATAAATATAAAAATGCTAGAGGTCTCAACATAATGCCTATGTTTTACAAAAAAGATTCTTTCAAAACCACTTCTTTCCTACTTTCACTCCTAGCTCTTGTCTTCTAGGTCTGTATGTGAAAATGTGTGAGGAAAAGAAATAAAAATATTGAGAACATGCTCAAGCAAAGTTGGAAAATAAATGTCAAAAGACAAAGAGGTAAAAATCAATAAATTTCAAATGTAAAGCTACATATTCTCTTAACATGACATTAATTCAAAAATTGGCTGCCATTCAACTGAAAAGTAAGTATGTCTTTCCTCTCTAATCCTAGTAAGGTTTGTTCTATTAATACATTGTACATTTTATCTGATCACTCAGTGCAAAGCTTTAGCCTGGTTTTGTTTAAGTGCTCTCCTGGAGTTCTTTATACCACTTTATTGCCTTTGGAAAACTGGATGAACCACTCTGAAAAAGACAGCAAATTATTCTGGACATACCTTCTAACTGCAGATGGTTCCTAATATTTCCCAAACAAGCAAAATAACACATTAATTAATTTCACCCATGACTACTTATCAGTAGTTTTCTGCTGCAATCCAGATACATTTATTATACATTTTTGGGAATAAAAGAGGAAGCGCATAGTACTAAGGCTTATAAGTTTCACAGTTTCATTCCAAAGAGAACCTCTGGGCTTCCCTTCAGAAAGAACAACTGCCTAGAACCCATCAGAATCACCTGAAGATTAACATCACTAATTATTTGTCATTCTCTTTTCCTTTGTTTGTCAAATTCAGGATGTTAACAGCAAGCTAGACCATATGCCCCCAGATCCCACACTGAGTTTCATAATCATATGCACACATGAGATATGTTTTGCCTTTGTTTAAATGCATCATTGATTACTCCTCTTACTGCAAACTACATGGGTAGCGACTGCAATCAGGCTAAGGGTGCTACAGAAAGAATGTCTGTATTAACTGTACATAGTAATTATTGCATGCGTTTTATCACTGTTTACTTCAATATAGCTAATTCTCATTAAGATGCAAATTTACTGAGTCACAGCAATTTGAAGGAAGAAAGTTTGTGACTCAAGAGCACATACTGATTGGATGCTTTCATGTTTACTTGGGATCAGACCGAGGACATTTGCCTCAGTGCCCTTAGGTGCCATTAAGAGGTGTAGCTCTGCAATACTGTCGGGTTGTCTTGCATCCAATGGGAAATCCATGGAATATTTCTTAACTTATTTCTTGTCCTAATAGTAGATAACCACGGTTTCAAGAAAACTATTGTTTTTATACATAGGGACAGCACAATATGACCACACTACATGATGGCAGTACAATTAACAAACTGTCTGCCTGTCAAGAGCAGTTCGTTAGCCCCACACCACACTGTGAGGAAGAACCATTGGATTCACAAAAGTCACAGCCAATGTTTTAGTCTAAGCCTGCTGTCTAGATGGTTTCTATTTATCTGGAATCTCATTATATATTATTATTAAATTGTACCCCTTCTGGAGCCAATACCCTGTCTTTTGCAAGGAGAAAAGCAGAAAAATGTATAATCAAGGAAAGAGGCTGAAGAGGTGGATGCTTAACTGTGTTACGGACTTTCTTTAATTAAAGCCTCTCTTAACCTGCTCTTAATCAAAGCAAATGGCAAGTGGCATGTTCAGCAGATGGGTACAGCTGTGCATAACAACCATGCAGGTGTTTAATTTTATATTTGGCAAGTACAGTACGCAGTGTTTAAACTGGTGAGGGGGTGGTTAGTGAGGGAGGGTTTCAAAGCCACATGCCACTGAAAAAGGGAGATTATTCTGCCACCATTAAGTTACTCAATCAACTTCACTACTTTTGTGTTAACCCCCAGTTCGAATTACAGGGGCAGATGTATAATCTGTGAGGCTTTCCAGAGTAATCCCTCTCCCTTGCTTCCCCCCTGCCCTGTATTTTTTTTAAGGCTAACTCTACTTAACTGCAGCTTTTTGTCTTCTCACAGACCAGAAGCAGTTCTTACTCTTTGTCTCCTGTTCCCAATACAAAAGACACTGAATGAGTCAGAGGAGACACAAACAAACCCATCCTAGGTAGAAATTTATCACTGACAGAGCCAGGAGCTCCAGAAATATGTGAAGGCGGCAGTGAGAGAGGTTGGATGAACAGAGAAAAGAAACCCAAATGCAGGACTCTCCAGACAAAGTGCAAATTCAGAAAAGTAATTATTGAGATTGTCACAAAATAAGAAAAACTAATATCCATTTTAACTAGAGGTCTGCCACAAATGTAATAAAATGAAAAACAGTAATTCAAAGCAAAGCCAAGGAAGGCTAAATTTTGTATTTCATGAGCATCAGTAATCTCCTGCACTCCCAGTAATTCACAGTATCATCTACCTGCAAGAACAAAATGGAATAAGACCAGGTAAATGAAACACAGGGAAAATGGCCAGTATTTGGCATCTTGCATATAATATATACCAAAGGAAGGAATTTTGGCACAGGAAAGGATAAGCATAAAAACACAGCTTGTAAGGGAACATTACTGAAAGGTAAAAGTGGCAGTACCATCATCTGCATCAATAGGTATTATCCAGACATTTATTACAGCTACAGACAAGGAAAGAAGCAGAATGTGGATGAGGCAGAGGCAGAACGTGCAATTTCAAAGCATGCAAGTCAGTGTTGAAAGACTGCTGCTATTACTTTTTCACTCATTTTCACGCACTACAGTACATTAAAGGTTAGCTAAAAATAGATTACACACTTCCATAATATTGCTTTCCTACATATTCCCCTGATATAATATACTTTTTCAAATTAGAATAGAAATATCCAGCAGACTCCCCCTGTGTTTTTCCAGGCACAGAAAGAAGTTCAAATACCCTCATTTAACAATCTGAATATAAAGACGAATGGAGCTGCTTAAGAATTCCTTCCGTCACTATTTCTCAGACTTACTGAAAATACAACCCCCCTTTTGGCTCTCTGCTTCTATCTGCTTGCAAAGTCTGAGATAGTTGGTAGGATGTTTTAACGCTTTAAAGCTTTTTCTACTACTTTCCAGTTCCTTTGGCAGGCTTCTATAGGCTTCAAGAAGTGGTATGGCACCCCACAGCTGGAGAAACAGTGACTTGGATGACTATCATAATCGAAGCACATAGGAGTTTAACAGAGGAATTACTGAACAAGGTTCCTTGTGCCAAGTTGAAGATTTATAAACATATAGGACTCTCTCTTATGCAATAAAGAAAACATTTATTTTCCTTTCAGTCAGATTAATTGTTAATGCACCCAACTCCATAAGCACTTCAGGTGCTTTTCGGGTGACCATGATTCCTATGGTATGAGTGATACGTCACCCAGATTCCCCTAATGAGTCCTGTGCCAAGAAATTAAATAGATCCACAGGTGAACTCCTAAAAGACCAAGTTCTGAGAGCACTGCTGGGAACAATTTCCCTTTTCTAGCTTTAGTTTTTACGGTCTGGAGGGGAAATCTTCTGCCACTGTTGAGAGATACATTTGGGAATTTAAACACAAGGTTCTGAAGGCAAGAATTTAGGAGACTAAAACCAAGGTACCAAAAATATTTCCCATATATTGTTATTGTGTGTATCACTAAATACTTGCTAGCAGGGAAAGAGGTTTTCTAAGGGATAACATTATACAGCGATTCCTAATTTAATTAATCTTCACCTTAAATACCCAACTTTCACATCTTAATTTTTTTCTTGATATCATTAAAACTGAAAAGCCCAGAAATTGAAACACATTTTAACAGTTTTCCTGTTATTCTAAATAGCCAGAATTCAAACAAATAAAGATCAGTGAACACCCTTTTCTCAACGAATGCCGATCAAATTAATTATTATCATCTAGTTTGTTACATGGATGATAACCATCTATGATACTACTGTCCAATAGTAAGTTCTTCAACTACCAATGAAGCAAATAAGGTCACCCTTAGGCTTTAAAGTATCTAGTTTATCCTAAAAAGGTCTCGCTGCTGTCCCTGTTGAGGCAAGGACCCCAACGCAGCACGTTTGAAGGGCTCTGCTGCAGAACTGCTCTGTACCCCGAGAAACTGAGAGGAGCCACACAGTGATACCTACTGACATCTCCCACCAGAACAAGATTATTAGTGCTATGTTATATAGCAGGAGAGGAATATGTTTGCACAAATAAATGTACTTAACTTTTCCTGACTGAAGTAAAACTGGGCATGTCTATATACAGAACAGTTTATATATATTTGATAAACCAAACAGCTCTTTCATCTGAGGTCAATTCAATCCGAACCATTTAACATTAGATTTCCAATACTTAATTTCCAACATTAAATATTCTAATTTATTGTAATCATTAGAAATGTTGCTAACTTTTCGTAAGTATTTTTTATTATAAAATTTGTCAAAGATAATTGCCTGGAAGGTTTTGAAATCCAAGTTTTTGATGTCAAGCGTGTTAAACATGGAAGAGTAGTTGAGAAAGAGAAAAATTAAAATAATAGAGTGATTTGCTTTACCTATAGGCTGTAACATAAACGAAGTACAAAGAACTTTTATACTCAGAACATGAGACAAAGTTTTAATTCATCACACATTCCTTAAAAACACAAAATTTATTCAGTCATCATTTTTATTTCCAAAATTTTTTCTGTTCTATTTCTGCAATCATAACATGATTTTGTTAAATATTTAAAGGCTTCCTTCTCAGCAATAAGCAAATTGTCTATTTGTATAGAAGAGGAAACACTAGATAAATCTTGGAGAATTACAAATATAAACAGAATAAGCATTCAGGTCAAAATAAAAATAAAATTAGAGTCTAGAAATGTTTGTAGGAAATAGCACAATTTATATTTACCAAATTCATGTAGAATTAAAGTGGAAGAAGCTGTGTATCAGAAGCTAACTTTTATGACAACCTATACTTCCATAAATATTTATTATCAATACAGCATATCTAACCAGCTAAACCATTCTAGCCATATTTGCATTTCAGAGTGATTATTTTTGCAGCAAGAATATTAATTTCCTCGAAATGAATAATTTATTGTGGTTATTTTTCATTTCTCCCTTGTGTGTATTTTCAAGAAAATGGTGTCCTAAGGCTTGAATAATTACCAGATGAATACTAGATAGTTACCTTGATCTTTGCTCAGTACATGTGTGTGTTATCAGTGTTTCCTAGTATTTTCTCCAGCAGACAATATTAGGTAAGACTAGAAAATAAAGCTACAAGGTGATTCAAAGTCTTTTTGAATCAAGATGATTCAACGTTTCAATACCAACAGTATGCAGTTATATAGGGGCACCCCTTTTGGTCTCTCAGATTATTACTATTTGTGGCTATAATTTCAAGCTACACTCTCTAATTTGTCAAAACAGAGGCAGATCCAGGTGAAACACAGGTAAGACACTGTAGGGCCCCTCTTAAGGATAACAGAACTGCAGTCATGAGAAGCAACTTTGAAGTTTAAAAAAAAAAAAAAAAAAAAAAGTCATGACAACTCCAGCAGATGCTGCTGTTTTTGAGGGGCATTTCAGGTTTGGTACGAGCACACCCCATTCATCCTGGCAGCACACCTCTCCCATGACCGCCTTCACACAGAGGAGCCCACAGCCTCTCACCCTACACGGCTTCTCTGCTCAGACATCAGCACAGGCAGCTACAGGCTTAGTAGTACTCTATGGAATCTCCCACACTGTTCTTGATTTGAAGTAGATTATATGAAGTGGATAACATGCAAACTACAAATAGATATAAAACAGTCAGCTCTTCCAGAGGGCATAAAAATGCATTTTTTTCACTGGAAACTACAAGTAAACATAAAATGGCAAGTACCCAGGCAGCAAATGGATTTCTCTTTCCTTTTAAACATGCAAAATATATGCTGATACAGTAACCAATGCATAAGGGTACAAATTGCATATCTACTACTGCTGTTTCTTATAGAAACTTCCTAAGTATGAATGTTAAATAGATGCTTGCACCGACTTCTAGGCTCTAAACTTGTCACTTTCCTTATAATCATCTTAAACATTTAAACAAATTCAGAAGGTTCTCATAAGGACTAAAGCATTAGCAGTTACAGCATAAGCTGAAGATGGAATTTACTGCTATCATTCTGCATCTAATGTTTGCACAAGACTAATCGATTAAGACATTCCCAGATGGTTTTAACATTTAACAGGATCTATAGAATGACAGTCAGAATTTTTAATACTCATAGAGTCACAGAAGAGTGGCATCAATAAGACAAATTGTAGGAGTAAGTGGCATTAGAATGCACTGGCAATGCACCCAAAAAGTTATTTTTAAGGACTGGAACAAGAAATATTCCAATTAGACTACGTAAATTACCAGAATGTAACCATCATTACTGAAAAGAGAATTTCCCTTGTTACCATAAAAAGAATTCATCGTACAGACTGGAGAAATATATACTCTTTGGACTTATTATTAAAATAAATGTAAGAAGTTATAATTAAATGGGTCTTAAATTGCAATAATTACCTAGAAACACTGAACAGATGAGCACAGGTGAACAGTATAAACATCAAAGCACGCAGCGAAGAAAATGAGAATAAATGCTTGCTCTCTCTTTTAAATGCTGTGTCTTCAAGTAAGCAACCTGATGTCAGCTCAGCCAACTAACGTAGTTGATGTAATTAAACAATGATACAGGTTTATCATATAACCAAATGGAAAGCTGTAGACAGGTCTGAACAGCACTAAAAGAAGATTTAATTAAGTTTGCAGAAGATCTAATTATGCAATGCTGGAACCAAAGCATACGAACGGGATCTGTTCTGCTCTGACACTTCTTTCCAGCTTTTTATTCTAGAATTTCAGAGGTTATTTAAAAAATGATAAAGGAGGAAAAAAGAAGCAGTTGGTCTGAAATAATGAATTTTTCATATCAAAAATCAGCACAAAAAAAGAAAGGTACTCTGCAATGGAATAAATGGCAGCTGCACCAGACACAAGCTTTTATATATAACTTCTCAACAAGCAGAATATTCATTGCTTTTCATAAAAAGAAAGTGTGAAAATCTAAGCAAAGCTCATAGTTAAATCCCCCTTCCTAATGCATTTCAGGTTGACAAGCACATCCCTAAAGTCACTGACATCAGCATAGTTCAGCTGACAGCCCCCTGCAGCTCACCCAGCTATTAGCCAGTTCCCTTGTCCCTTTTCCCTGCTCTGTTGCTGGCTGTTGAGGGGACTCTGTCATCTCTCCACTGCCAGTGGGCAGGTGGTCTGGTCTCCTCCTCCCTCCATACCTCTTCCTTCACTCCATGACACAGTGCCTCTCAGTGACACAACAGCCCCTTGTCTCCAGCTACTCAAGCAGCCAGGGAGCAGAAGCATCTTGTAGGCAGTTTGCCCATATGAGCTCCCTTCTTTGCTCTGCTTCTCACCCCCTTGCAGGACTTTCCTTAAGCCTTGCAATAGGCCAGTCCGGAAAAGCTGCACGTGCTTTATTTAGACTTAAACCACTAGCTCAGTAGATTGTTTCTTGGAACAAAATGTCCTTTTCCAACAGAAGTTAACAATCAAGATATATTACAACGGTAGTCTTTTTCCTCAGAAAGGTTCACTGTGCTCCAAGCTGTGTACACTCCAATCGCCACACAAAACCAAAACAAATAAACCCAAACAAAAAACGCACAAGGAAAGAAATACAGAAAGGAAAATGGCAATTTGACTGAGATCAGAATGGACAAAAGGGCCAAATCGCTTGTGCAGCTACAGAGACCTGCTGAGCTGTATGGCTCCAGTGAGGACCATTCAGCAGCACCAAAGCACGAGTGACATTGCAGAAGACCCTATGTGCTGCCTCCCCTGCTCACCATGCTTGTGGGGAGCCAGGCTTCCACCCGCCTCTGCTAGCCATGCTCCTCTTACAGCAGCTAGCAATATGTGTCGGCCATATTTTTATTAGCTATGACTTAAAAGTATGATGATAGTTTTAGTAAACACACAAGTGACATTTTAAGGACGTCAGTGAAATAAATTGGTGTTAAGGTACATTCCTCATTATCTAGTTTTGTCCAGAATACTTAAATTAGTTTCTCCACAGTTTTTTCCAGTTACTGTTTGGTACTTGCCTCTCTACTTATCAGTGATTCCTTTTTGCTCCCTTGGATGTTGTCTAGACAATGACATGCTTAGACACATCTGAGAAATTCAAGCGTCTCGTTCTCCTCACTCATGTCTATCTCAATTCAATTCTCTTTCAGTTCTCTGTTCCTCTCAGACAATTCCTTGTTAGTATAAATCACCTGTCACTTATCGTGATAGATTTAGTTGGATCCAAACTGAGAAAGCTGAGATAATTCTCAGCTTTCACCATAGCATTCTTTATTTTACCATTCTGACATTCCACATCGCAATACTATGGTTTCCAAACTTCATTTTAATATCACAGATTGTGAAATTACAGCTCTGTTAAAAAGAGTGTTCTGAGAGAGATTTATGACTGCTCAATAGGTGTTCTGAAATACTCTTTTTAGCCATGATTTTCACTGCCTGCCAAAGAAATGTGTTTTTTTCAGGTACCATCATTATAGGGTGAGATTCTACATGCTGAAAAAATATGTGTGTATGGAGTATTATAATACTGTTCACCTTTACTGATTAAAATAAATGGCATGAAACTACAGTAAAACTTTAAAATTTGGGGTTATCCTGAGAAACAGACAGTATTCGGCCTACAGTATTTTCAAGGCAGAGTTCAGGGTGGTCGGCCTGGACCCACTGCACAGTGAGGCCAGGGCAAACCCTTTACCCATTTCAGCCCTCCAGCGTGCTTGTAAGTGCAAAATTAGGCACGTGAATGTGTGTGTACAGAGTAGCACTTTAAAACCTCTTTTTTAGGTGTTGTTTTTTTGTTTGGTTTGTTTGTCGCTGCTTGGTTGGGGTGGTTTTGGTTTTTTTTCTCACTTGCCCTACTTGAAGTCTTTGCAGTGTAGGTGGTTTTGGACTCCGTGTACCACCTCCCTCCCACCTGGCAAGGCTGCTGACACCCAGAGCGCAATGCAGAGAACTCTGCGGCCACTCTCACCTTGATGGGATCTTACTCTCCGGCATCTCCCAGCTGCACTTGGCCTGCAATGCCAGCCTGGCCTCTAGTCTTTTCCTTCTGTCATTCTGATAGAGGGATGACTTCAGTTCAGCCAACAACTCTATTAAATGGAGTCACTGAATACCACGTAAAGGAGTCAGCGCCCACTAACAGCAATAGGAGCTTCCCTGGTGATTTCAAAAGAGCTTTGACTCATGCCAAGGCTGCCTTTGTCTTCACAGGAGTGGAAAAATTTAGGAACAACCTACAGATATTTAATATTCAGAATATGAATAGTTCACTAATATCAACAAGTTGACACTACGGAACAAATGAATGAAACAGAAGATAACTATGGGAAGCATGGTAACTATTCCATGTCGCAACAAAAAAGAGCACTTTTCTAAATACTGGTACAAAAAGCTGAAGTTTAAAGAGGTTTCCCTTTCCACAACAAAACCATTATAAATAAATTATGGCTCATTATAACATGATTTGGGCAGACATTAATTCATTAGGCCTTCAGGGATTTGGGTAGAATCCTTTCGGATGAATGCAATCAGACCTTTCGTTATCACACAAACCTAAAATCATGCCACGGTTGTTGGTTCAATTATACTTTTTTAAATACTCCCCATATATAAAATGATAAAAACTTCTTTTGCAATATCTTTACAACTGTGGTAATGTGTTACGATTTAATTCCAGTGCATTCACACTGAAGGTATCCATTCTCACCCTCATTTAATAAACTATCCCCAGTAGGATTCCTTTTGACAGAGAGAATACGTGCTCTAATAATAACTTCATAAATTACAATACACTGCAAGCAATATTCTTAATTATGAAAAAGTCCATAATTTTGGAAACAGGGACTTAGCTATGTTTGTAGTTCCTAAAATTCATTGGCTAATTCCCACTAACGGAAGTCAGGCTTAAGAAACTTACAGAAACGTTAGTAAGAGCTGAACATTCACTTACAACCTTTCTTAACCTTTTAATACAGAATTCCTCTAACTGAAAATATTGAATAGGATCACATCCCTTCACTTGGTAAAAGTTCCCATTAAATTATTTTAATATTATCTGAGAATAACCACTAATCTGAGAATTATCAGAGTAAAATGGAAGTTTATGATCTCAGTGCGTTTTTAATTTGTAAGACACAGACACACACCAGGAAAGAAGATACCAACATAAAGCAATCTTTTAACTCAAAGAATGTGCCTGTCCTGATGTTAAGAAGAATGGAGGTGGGAAGAAAAAGAATGGGAGCAGGAATATGATGTTAAAAGAAAACAGCTATATATGAGAGCAAATTTATAAATATTATTAGCTTAATTTCATGCCTACAATTTACAAGCGGCTTTGAATGTTGACTAAGGCAAAACTGGTGTCCCTTTTTGATAAAGCTAAGACTGTGAAAGAAAAAGAAAAAGATCACTGAAGTTATAGAGTAAAAAAGGAACACTACATTGCACAATTAGGGAAAAATTGCCTAATAAAAATGCACTTTAAAAAACTTGCTGAAGTTTGGGGAGTTTCTTTCAACTTTAGGATGTAATACTGTGGAAAGAGGAGACTGAAAATCCCCTCTAAAATCTGAGGTCTCAACATGGCATATAGACACATCTAGCATTACTATCATGGTTCAAATTTTACTTTGTGGGTACTAGTATTCAAAATTTATTAAAAGAACCTCCAAATTTTGGGGGGCTTAAAATAATCTGTTATTAGGGTTTTTTTCTCTCCCTAAGAATATTCTTTTTCATTTTGAACGCTTAAGGTTCAAGTTCTTTATCATTTCTGAGTTCAGAAAGTAACTGCTCATCAAAGAAATAAAAGAACTGCTACACAATCAGCAGCTTTTGGATTCAGGTAAGATAAAAAAGAATGAAATCTTTTTCAAATATTACATTATTTAGGTAGTTCAAAGGATTTATGTAATTAACTTATGTTTTTCAATTTGTGTAATTATTTATGAGTTCCCAAGATTTGGCACGGTGATCAGGGAGGTACTCTATGTACTGAACTTCGTAAAACTTGTGACCAAAAAGTTTACTCTTGAGAAAATACAAGTTTACAGCAACAGAAAAACTTTCATGAGCAAAGACAGACACAAATGTAATAGGTAGAGGTATTTGGGTCTGAGTGCCTTGACAGTGAATCATCACCTCCTCTCCATAGCAAAGGGAGCCATATTAGACCCTTTAAGATAATAATGGGATTAGTCATTGAAAAACCCCAAAATGTTATGCAGAAATACTGAAAAAGTTGTCTAATCAGAGACTAATTCGCACCATCTAGTTTGAGACTGCAAATTTCAGCATCTAAATTAGGATCTTGTAGAGCCAGCGCAGAGGGGCTCCTGCAGGAGACAAATCAGAGCATCTCCTAGTCATGCCTCTCTTCACTACTGACCACAGAGCAGATAACTTTAGCTGTTCAGAAAAGCAGTCTCCCTTTTCTCTTCAAATAACGGACTAAAAACCTCCACTGACTCCAACTAGATTTTTTGCAAGCTCTGCAAGTCCACAAATGGTTGGCCATCTACTCCGTGGTTTTGCAAAGTTTGCTTTCACTCTCCTTCCTAGGTGATTTAAAAGGAAAAAAAAAAAAAAATAAAAAATCAATAACCTATATGTAAACAATCATATTAACAGATGTCCAACAGCGTCTATTTTAAATGGCAATAAAAATCTTGCAAATGGTTTACAAAGTAAAATATATTTTATACATTGCAAAAATGTCACTCCTGGCTCTACCTGTTCTTTGCATGCAGTTATACAAACTACAAATACACTTCTACCATTCGTTCTATTAAATGTTCTTCAAACAAGTGATTTTCTATTCAAAATACCTGCAGTTTATAACGGAATTTTATTGCTAGGAGATTGAGACAATAGAAAGTTTCAGGACATGACTGTTGAAAGCCTACCAATAACTTTTGTAAAATGTAGATATGTCACAACCTATGTTAGATAAAATACAGCCCTTCTGAATACAGTCTATAGTTAATGAAGGGTAGCACACAAGAATTATTCTAACCATGGTTTTTAATTCTCTTAGAGTTATACTCTGACTTTCCATAACTGCTATTTATAGCATCTGAATTTGGAAGTTAGTTCTGCTATGGCTGAATTGGCAAGATGTTCAGCAAAACATTTTGGCCTTGGCTCCAGGAAAGAACAGAAACATTTTAGAAAATAAGACCCACCAGCATCTCTGAGAAGTTACTTACATGTAATAGTAAGAAGCTACTTACATATGCTTACTATTAAGCATTTGAATCTAATTGATTTACTAGGTTAAGATACTATAGCACTTCAGAAGATAGGTATTAATTCTACACCATTTTACAGATGGGAAAATCATGCATCAGATCAATGAAAAATTCTGGACCAGGACAGTGGAGTCTCATGTTCCAGCCAAGTTTCCATCCTACTTGACCCAGATTGTATCTTTCTCTCACTCTTTATGCAGCGGAAATCTCACAAGCTTTTTTTCAAAGCCAGTTTTTACAGTGATTGTTTCCTTTTCATCTTCTGCTTACAACTAACAGCAATTCTCTCTACTTTCAGACCATGTAACTTGTGGGCATATTCTTGACCCTGGTATCCCCAATCACATAATTCCTCTTTGTTGTATAAGCCTTACAGAACTGCTCTTTCCCATATCCAGACATGTTTTCTGTTGCCTCTGCTAACAGTTATTCTGTAACAGTTATGTTCTCCCTGTGCCACTTTCTCAGTTATTTAAGGCACCAAATAGGCAACCACTTTCCATATTGCTATATGACATCTTCTACTTATGGTTTCCTCTATAATGTACTTAATTTGACATGTTCTAACTTTAAACACCTTACAAAACATTTCATTATAGCAGAAGAATAAGATCTGCAAAAACTAGAATACCTGGTCACCTGTGGAGCTCCTTCTCAACTGAAACCTCAACATAAGAATGTCATCCACTTCTTTCCTACGCTGTGCAGAAATATTTTTGTTGCTGGGTTATACACAACTTACAGGAACTCACGTGTTTAATTAAATGCCAAATGAACTGAAAATAAAAAAAAATGTCTCTGCTACAAGCCTCTGACCCCCAATGTGCTCTCTGTGTTATGTGATATTTGCTCTTTGGATGAACCACAATTGACTCACACAAGTATAAGTATTTTCATTTAAGATTCTTACCTCCTCCTTAGAAATCTGACTTGTATTTAGCTGCAGTGGTGAAAAGCAGAGAGGAAATGAAACACTGGCAGAAGGTCTTCTTCAGCGGAGCAACCAAGTCACATCCATGCAGATCCCATGGACTCTTACCAGCTGAATGACCTGTTCATCCATCCAGAGACAGGTGAGCACAGAAAATCAACCCATCCTTGGTGCAGACTGCACAGGCTCCGCAAGGAGCGCTCTGCCTATGGTCCTACCCCAGGACCATGGGATATGGACCTCAAAACCACAGGCACAGACCACCTGTAACAGATAAAAGTTAAACCCAGAGTCATTCTTGTATTTTTACAACTCTGTGAACACAACAGCAAAATTTAAATGCCCCAAAGCTTCCCTAAGACCTCGGAAGCATACAGAAAGCCTGTGTTACAAGCTGAGAAATTCTGCTAGAGAAAACAGCAACATCTCAACGAGTCAGCAAAGGGATCATGATTATTACTCCCTCAAGGCACCACAGAATAATAGGAGTTCATTTGAAAATGGATAAAGTGTGGGTGAATGAAGTTGAGCCTCTACTATGGAACGAGACTTGTAAAAGATACGGCTGGTCCTTTTAGCAATAACTGCAGTACAGTTTCATGGTGAACATTCAGTCTGGCTGTCAAAAGAGATGTTGCAGATTAAGTAAAAAAAGACTCATTCAAAAAATTGATCAAATTGCAAGATCAGTGAACAGTGAAACAGGTATGTCTTCCTGTAGGTCTTTGTCACTGATTGACTGTAGAACCAGTAGTGTGAATGTACTTTCCTAATGGGTTAGCACTTCTGAATGACAATGTTTCTCCTCCAGGCTCATACAGCCTCAAAAGTGCAATAAATGAAATTTTGCTGGACTTTAAAGGACAAAGGTCATTTGGAGGCATCAGACATACACTCTCACAGCCCCACAGAGAACTCAATTTCTTTTTGCAAAGAAAATATATTTGACAGTAACTTATATTTTAATTGTGACAGTTAATTAGAAGGAAACTATAAACCTCTGACAAAAAGTAAACCAACATATATACCCAAGCGGGCTTCTGTACTTTGCTTCTGTTTTCTTATGTATCAATTACATGCACATCTTGCTTTGTATCTCATCGACAATAGCTTAATAGTGCTCTAGCAAGCAAGAGGCTTACCAAAGGATCTTTAAATGTGGGGAAGCAGATTAAAAGTTCAGTAAACAATGTGAAGAACTGAAAAGGAATCAAAATGGTTCAACAAAACGACAATGGTGTAACACTGCCATGGCTTAAAAAAGCAGCTTTCCAAATGGGATTCCCCAGCACACACACCCCACCGGCTGCCAGCCTGCAAAATCTTCCCATTCATTATCCACACCCACACACCACAGGAGCTGTAACTGGGACCAGAGCAATCTGTGAATGCTTGGGGGCCACTGTGGGAATAGACCCAGTGTGAGCAACGTCAGTCCGGCAGTAGCCGCTGCAGCAGCCGCTGGGCTCAATGCTCCCGAGAACACTCACAGATGTGTTGTTTTGTGCACGTCAGCAATCCAGCAAACTGAATTTTTCAGCCCATCTTCTCCACAACCATATAGAGTTACGCCATTCATGGCGAAAGAAAGAAAGCTCATCTTAATGTCCAACTGACACAGCTGCCAGAGGTCCCACAGAATATTTAACAATTAGGTTTTACAGAGCAGTGTAGGAAGAAGCCCTTGAAGCCTGATGAGGTTTAAAGTCAGTATTTCACTGTCAGAGACAAGAAACTGCTCTGGTTACTGGCTCATACTGACTTTGTGTCCAGTTAACCACCATTCCAATAAAATTATTGTCACTTCTGATATTCTTGTCATTTGCAGGGATCCTGCAACTTCCCATGTATTTACATACTGAACAATTCATCAGATACGCTTATAAGTACTCAGATAATCTAGAGAGCAGTAAATGCTTAGTCACTGCTAAGAAACGCTACGGAAAATCTGAGAGATTGGAGGGGAACAGTGTTGTCCAAACAGTTTCCATTCTGCAGCTCTGCCCTGGTGCGTTCACTTGGTGAAGCTTCTGGGATCTTATAGATTATTCTTTAAAATTTCATCTAGTAAGTGCAATTCAGTTTAATAAACCGATAAATATTCCTTAATGAACATAACAGATTGTTATAATACCTGGCACTGAAATTTAGTCATAGATAGGTGCAAATAATATAAAAGGTAAAGTTCTGCCCTACCAATCAGGAGGCAAAAAAAAATCATCCTCTTGGCTTTTATCAGAATTTCCCCACTTACTGCCTCAGCCAATGAAACATGAAGTAGTGGGAGTAGTACCACTGTTCGCTACAAACCTCACCATAAAGCTGATGAATCTTGAGATAATTTAGCAGTTACCACCAAACCTGAATCTACCACCTGAAGCTGTTTTGTTTATTTTTAATACTGCATATTTGACAGATCACACACAATTAAAACGTAAGACAGATATAAAATCACTTTTCCATTTTTTAGCCTGCAATTTAAAAAAACACATAGCAAGCTTTCTCGTCAGTGACTACTGAAAGACACAAACACATCATTTTTAAAAATCAACCTAAATAGATTGATTTTATGATAAAATAAATTATTCAACATTGATAGTGACCAAGGGGAACCCAACACAAATAGAAAATATTTAAACATTGATTGCAAATATACAGATACTTTAAATGAAAAATTAGGGACAAGCGTGTGTTTTTTCTGTCATTTAAAAAATATATCTCATGGTGAGAACAGATATGAGAGAGATATATATATACACACGCAGACACATCTGCTTCCTTGCCAGGCTACTGCTTAAGCCAACCTGAACAGCAAAAGTAAAATACCACTAGGTCTAAGTATGAATAATTGGAAAAAAGCCTTTTACACAGGAAATTGGAGTAATAGCTTCCTCCCATGAAAATGGGAGGTGGACCATTAATGACAATATAACATCAACGGCTACACTTCTAAGAAGCCCTGTGATCAGAAAATTATTTTTGGACTGATGGTCACAGATTTTACCAGATTACTGGTAACAGACCAGCTCAAATAGAAACAGGTTTGTTCTTCTAACTTCTTACTGTCTGTGCATGGCAGACTGAGCAGCCCATGCACCCGTGCCCTAAACACAGGCACAGCCACAGCCAGGCATTTCAGCTACAGCCTCAAGCCAAGCCACAAAGTAGAGCGCTCTTTTTCCTAATTACAAAACAAAGAAAATTTCTTCCCTAGTTATGCATTTTCCTAACCACCACCACCTTTGAGTTTTCTCTTTTCTAGAATCCTCTATCACAATAGATTCTTCTACTCAAAAAACCAGGAGAAAAATTAAATCACAACAATCAAGTTAACCTTGTTTTTACTAGCAGATGTTTGTCCTTTCTTTGAAGACTAAGTTCTCAGGCCTTTACAAGAACGAGAAGTTTGTTTTTGCAATTCTAAATTTCCAACTCATTGTTCAGACCACTTTCCTCTCACTGAGTTAAAGAGAGTTCATAGGCTAGATTCATTACAATACCTTTCCTCCTCCAGAAATGTTCCAAACAAGCTATGGAAAATTTGGCTTCAAAGTCCTGAGTGGTCCCAACTGCCGATAAAACCAATGGGAAATGAGCGCACTGCAACTTGCAGAATTAGGACCATTCAGTAACACTCAGGCAACATCAAATCACTGTTCTCAGTGCAGAAATGAAACCACCTCCAAGATGCAATACAGAAGAGCAACATCCTTTTTCCCTTCTTATTCTTCAAACTCAGCAGCAGATACCAAGCGGGAGGGGAAGGGGGGGAATGCTCAACAGGTTCAAACGTACACCTCTGAAATAGTCTCCTGCTTCCAAACCTCACCCAGTAAGGACATTAAGGAGACAAAAAAAAGCTGTGTGTCTAAGTTCAAAAATTAAGCTGTCTAATAGTTTGGAATAACAGGTACTGCACATAAAAGACAATCTCTCCAAAAGGAAGATGCATCACTATACAAATAATAAAATGCAATCCTAGAATCACGAAAATAAAATAGGTAAGAAACCTGATGAACCTAAAAATAAGTGGAAAAAAAAGATATCAACAACTCTCAAACAAATAAAAGTAGGCTCAGATGGTTCTTTTGATAATGATTTTTGAAAGCATAAGAAAATCAGATTGAATACATTATGAAACAGATATTCTACTAATTTAAGCAGCTACTAAAGGGCTATACGATATAGAAAATCATAGGAGTCTGCTACTGATAATTGCTAATTATAAGCATTCCTAATGCTTTGTCATGCATGAGTTATAGGTCAATCCCTAACTCTAGACCTTATTCCATATTGTCTCTCTATATAACAGTGGCACATTTGTACTGTTGTAGGAAAGGTTTTGTCAGCACTTCCACTATAAAACTCTTACTGGGACTTGAAACTTTGTAATAAAAATATTCTTCAGGATGAAAAATGGCATGGAAAGTCTCAGTCTACTAAAACTAAAGTAAGCATGTGGCAAATATAAAGTCATAGAAAGGATGAGATTGGAAGGGACCTGTGGAGATCCTCTATTCCAACCTCCTTGCTCAGAGCAGGGTCAACCGCAGCAGGTTGCTCAGAACTGTGTCCAATTGACAGTGGAATAACTCTACGCATGGAGAATCGAAAATCTGTCCAGGACACCTGTTCCAGTGTTTGATTACCTTTACAGTAAAAAAAATTGTTCTTATGTTTATATAGGTTATATTTTATTACATTATCTGTTATATATTGCATACCATATTTAATAAAATAAGTTTTAAGCTTAATAAGAATTAATGCTATTACTAGCTTACCATGATCTAACTATCTTAAAAGAAGACAACTGTAATTCATTACTGAGGTGCCTATGTATTTGATACAGGCTTTATGTGTTAAATTTGACATGGCCTGAAATTCAACTGGATTTGAATTTTGAAGCCAAAAGACATGCTCCTGGTGTTTCAGAAAACATCACATAAACTTTTAAGTGCCTAAAGGTGATAATTCTTCTCAGCAATCCAGCTCTAAGGAAAAATTGAGCAGAAGAATGTGATTTCATTTAGTCCCCTTGACATAAACAATAGAATCATTTTATGGAAATTCAAAACTAATTAAGATGGCAGACAGTCACCATAAGAGATTTCAAGCAAGACTGCAAAAGGGTAAAATTTTAAGACAATAAAACCAGAAATGTATAAATGAATCTTAGCATTTAAGGAGCCTGCACTGGAAGGGAAAATACATCCATTTATATACAATACCATAATACTGCTTTAATTTTTTGAAAAAGAAAAAAAAAACAACCCCAAACCACAGGCCAACACCAATTGTGAGAATCTTCCCATTCTGGTAAATCCTGTACTATCTGCTCATACAAATTTTTTCACAGGCTGAACAAAAACTGTTTGCTCAAAGAGAATCAGAAAAAAGAGGTTAAACTGAGACAGAAGAGAGTAGAAGGACCAGCCCCAATCCAGGTAGCCACGTCCCACTCCCGTGTGTGAGAGGGAAACACGCAGCATGACTCCATTCCACCAGGCTGACCAGCTCTGCCCTATGAAGGAGGCTCTGCCCAGCTGCAAGGCTGCACGAATGCCATTGCAGAAGTGTGCTGGTAGGACCACGACAGATGGCTGTATGGCACACTGCACAGTCATGGTTTTCCACCACCCCACTGTGTGAATGTGTCTTAAGGGTCTCATCTTCTTTGATGAGGAAATCAAAGCATGACACATCTGTCCAAGAAAATGAATCAGTGGCAGAGATATATAAGAAACATTCTGATCTTTTCTTACTGGAGCCTTGATTCATGCACATCCCTGAGCTTTTTTTTCTTCTGCTTGTCTGCAGCCTCTCACAAGAGTATAAAAAGAGCAGAGGGAAGCATACACCATTACTAGGATTACTCAGGAAAACTTTTTTTCTCTTAGACTTTGGTTTAAGTACATTATCTGAAAATGCAATAGTCAACTCATTAATCTAATCTCCATGTTGCTTTAACACAATTTTACTATGTTTTGATCATTTTCTCAAAGTTCATCAGCAAAGTTCTCAACTTGTTTTTTGTCAGTCCACTATGGAAAAGTTATTACTAGTGACAAACTTTCAAATCTTACAGGCAATTGTTGGATCAGTCATGCATTGCTTTTTACCTGCTTGGTCTATCACTTCAGTCCCCTTTCCAAGTCTTCTGTTATCTCAGAAGCAGATGATTACAAATCTTTTGTACAGTTTTGCCTTTATCTGTGGGAAGAATGACTTATTTTGGTCCCTCTAGCTTTCACTGCCCAACGCTCAGTCATCGATGATCACTGAATTTCTGGGATTTTTAATGATAGGAATATTCACCTTTCCTCTTTTTTTCCTGTTTTTTTTCTTTCTTTCTTTTTTTTTTTGTAACATCTGTACATCATGTCTCTACTGTGATAACCATTACAAACTTAGAAGATAGATAACAAGTTAACTCTGACAATGGAGAAGACGTACTCTTGCATATTTGAACTAAAGCTCTACTCAGGCCCCATATGAAAATGGGGATATTTATGGCAGTCCTTAATTCTCTTATTACACATACATTTCTTGAAGGCCACAAAGATAATACAAAAACTGATATATGACATGTTTAATCATACTTGTATCCTAGGCTGATATAACCTGTGCAACCCATACTTTCAACAAGTACCTTGAAAGAAATAGATGCCAGCTTTATTGACTTCATACAGAACTTAAGACACTGGCAAACAATCAGGTATGAAACTGCTCTTTGTTTTTCTAGTAAATTCTCTCACCCACAGAAGAGACAGAGCTTTCCTCCCCAACACAAAAAGTGACAGGTTTGCATCCTGTGTCTGCAAATCCAGTGCTGCCACAGAGCACTTAATATAGACTTACTTGGTTGCTTTGTTAAAAGACTGATTCCACTCACATACACACAGAAAGAAAGAAAATCCATATTGAGAGAAGGCTCTAATTAACAGATCTCTCTTCAGCACAGATGAGTACCCAGAGATGAAAAGGCTCAGATTACCTACTTCATGCTGATAAAGTGCAGAAATGAAACCCTGATCAGCTCTGGAAAGGCATTATGTTGCATTTAGGTAAACCATTAAAAAATGTACATTTCATAACTGGCATCAAAATAAGATTTATGACTTAAGTTTTGGTACTTCGATCAGACATCCTATAGTCCACCACAGGATCAATACTGTCTCCCTTTTTTTTTTTTTTTTAATTTCTTCTTTTCTTTCTTTCAGGCTGGTAAGGGTGATATGTGCTCTTCGGCATCCTTAGTATTGTATCAAAATCAAGGTCTTTCATGCCCTTTTGCCACAAAGTCAGTGTTGAAAGCATTGGGTTATTTGCCACTCTGCTTCCCATTTCCCCAAAATTAATCATCAGTCTCCAAAAAGAAGTAACATTTTTCATTTTAGAATCAGATACGGGTTTTCTTCTTACCAATTCACACGCTGAACTCAACTCCACCTCTACTTTCCTTCCCAAATTTCAGTCTCATCAGGCCCTCAGCCCAACACTTGCAAATACATACGCAAAGACCCGGCACGGAAACAATAGAGAACATTTCAATTTAAGGAGTCTGGACTGTAAATGTCTCTCCCACCTTTGGTGTCCCGTCTGATGGAGCACAGCATGCTGCTAAGATACACATCGGGAAACTCAACTACTAAAGCATTTCACTTAGTCACACACTCTTATTTTAAACAATATGTATCAGCTTTTCTTTTTTATTAGGTGAGGAGGGATTGAAAACTACCTTGGCCGATATCTGAAGTATCTGAATACCATGCTCATGATGGACTTACCTCCTTCTCATTCGGGCTTTGGGGACAATAGAGGATTTTAGAGATTTGTTGGATTATGAATTTGAATCTTAAATATTGGCTCATCATGTTTCACATTTCTTGTACTTTATTAGAGCTGTAAGAAATTTAATGATTGTTTTCATCTGTTTGCTCAGAATTAAGCTAAAGGGTTCTCATTATAACCAACATTCAGAATAACCTCCTTCCCAAACTGTGCTTGGCTTTTTGCATTGTCAGTGTAAAATAGCCTGTCTTGTGTAGGCAGTTGAATTTGTTCTAGATTTTGTGAAGCATATGCAACAAATATATTTTGAGAACCTTAAATGTTTCCTACAAAAAGATGCGTTCCCTGTGTTCCTTACTTATATCTGATAAAGGAAAACATATCCATAACGTTGACTATATTGATAAAAGCTTTTGTGAAGGTGAAGCAGGTGGTTCCAAGGATGGAGAGATTTTGCCGCAATGTAACTTTGGGTGTGCACACGCTATTTGGGACAAGCCTTTTCTCTGTTTCCAATGTCCAGTTGCCCAGACACTAACAGAAAACGTAACCCCAGAGCCTGGGGGTGCAAACTCAGCCTTCCCTCAAGCCAGTCCTATTCTCCAGCACAGAACCCCATAAAGTCCAACATAATAGTAGTAGTTTTTTCAATTCCTTGTTGTCACATCAACATATTTTGATGAGAAAATCTGATCCCAGTTAGATTACCTTAATTTTCATTCCACATCCTCCTTTATGAGTTTCTCTCTAGGTCTTTCTCTGTTTTGGGTACTTCTGAAGCAAACATCCCAGTCACTCCTACTTGCAATCTTTTTGCCTTGAGGTGTAGGCTCAGAAAGTACAAAACAGATTCCTTTGTCAAGAAAAAAAACTGGAAGTCTGCCACTAATGTACTTCAACCACTAATTGATATGGGATCCACAGGACCAGATGAAGTTTTTCTGTTTCTGCCTCTGCTTCACTGCAGCTGTGCACTGTCTGTCCTGTTCCAACGCCCCCTGCAGATCCCTTCCAAACCAGAAGCATAGAAACAGCAAAGCCTACACTGAACTGCCCCACAGCTGAGATGGTCTTTCAGCCTGGTGTCTGACTTTTGACAAAAATATTAAACTGTAACAGTTCAATGACAGTAATTCCAAGTGGGGCAAATTCAGTCCTCCCAGGCCTTACAGTGACTCTCTGAACCGTATGACAACTCATGCTAACGCTTAACAAATCTCTTCCAAAGACCGTGGAAAGAATATACATACTTTCATTGATATGCTGTTCTGATGGATTTGTGGAAAGAAAGTCATGGCATAGCTGCATTCCCGAGACAAGTTTTATACATCATTAATGCAGTACATAAGCTGTACAATTATACATCTATATGTCACTGCCAAATTTATATACTTTTACATACTGTTAGATTGTTTTCATTTCATTGCTCTGCAAATGGACTTTTGAAAGTGTTATTTCACTCAAATTTTTGTATAACACTGGCAGACAAAGAACATGAAAGACACGGGGTTTCTTGTGTAAATGCAGCACCTACAATACACCTGGAAGGAAAAAATGTGCCATCAAACAACACAGAATTTTTACACTCTTCCAATACAGTGACCTTTCCAAAGTGTAGGCTGCAGCCCAGTGTCCCCTTCCCCGACCAAGAGACACCATTTCAGAACCAATTCCACTGGATTATGCTATCATGCACCATAATGTCTCTTGATCTGACCCACTTCTTTAAGTCTGATGGGGTTTTGTTTACACTGGAAGTCATCTGATCCAAAGCAGCAGGAGGATTATAGTGTTGTCTAATTAGAATAACTTTTCAATTTATAGTGAATAACAAATACACACTATCAGACACTGCTGCCTAGTGGACTGGGCAAAGAACCAGCAGATCTGGGTTCTGTCCCTTAAAGCAAAAAGGCAAAGAAAAAAAAGAAAAAAAGACAGACTTCAGCTGGTATTATATATCTAGCTCTCCATCACACAGCCTGCCTTTATGCCTTTGGTTGCCAGTTCTTTCCCTCTTTAGAGAGACCAATTTATTGCATGCACTCTCATATTAAGAAACTAGACTATTAGCTACAGAAAGGCAGAAGGTTAACTTCATGTTTGAGAGGCAGTTAGTGTAAGACAACCATAGCCATAATGTAGGACCACAGTGCCACAGCAAGCAAATTAAAATTACTCTCCCCACTTAGTTATCGGTGTGCTGCGTGAACTTAAACTTAGCACTTCACATCTTGTGTTGTAGTGCTAGGGAGTATGCTGAGATGATCCCCGAGAGGTCTGAGATACTTGTAGAGTCCATCTTCCCAAGAGTGGCCAAGCAGCTGAGGTTGCTGGTGCTCTCACTGCCCTTAGTTCCATGACACCTACTGTCCAGGCAAAACCAGAGGTAGAGTTTTTTAACTGCACCAGACCAAGAGACAGAGCTACAAATTTCAAAGGCAACGTTGCAAGGCAATCTTGGGAGCGGCTTAAGTGGGCCCCTAAAATTGACCCATTTGCAAAGTTTGGATAGTTCTGGCAAAACTAAAGCCATAGGTTTTTTTGTAGAACAGGTTCAGGAAGCCCTGCAGGATCAGAAGCAAGGATAGGAAACATACTAGGTAGTTAAGGGGCAGGGGGAAGTAGTAAGTAGTAGTCAAGAAAGATTAAAGGAATTATGAAGAATAACCTTGACAGGTTATTTCTAATATATGACTGCAGAATGTCTCTGCAATTGCTCTCTCTTGTTTTAAGAATAGAGATGCATTTATTGCATGTACCTTGTTCATACAGCAAAGGCAGATAGAAAACACATAGGGCTGTTACTTAATACAACCACTTAAAGATGAAGCTACATTATATGAAAAATGTTACATCAAAAGGATCAAAATGATGAAATGTATCTGGTTTACAACACAGCAATAAACACAGGCAAATATATTACGGTAGTTCAATTACTGATAGGATACTAGAGCCTATTCAAGACTTAATATTTAATTATCTTTAGACTACTTTAGTTGTTAAGCTGTCAGCAGCATACGTAGAGGGTAAATAGGTGGACATCTGCTGCAGACTAAGAATGCCATACACCAGCAGAACTGTTCACCACAAATACACAGAAAGAAATTCAGGAGCTGGTATTACAGCCATATCTTCCACATAAAACATAGTTACAGCAGAGATACGTAGCTTGTATCACACTGCTCCTGGTAGGAAGCAGAAGGACAAACTGCGCTGACTGGGGGCTCAGTGGAGATTAGCAGGACTCCCAGGATAAGGGAGATGAAAGAGCACTGTTTAAACCGTCTGCACTGAACCACTCAGAAATCCAGCTGAAACTAAGCTTACATACTTCTCTTGCATGCAAAACACTGTTTTAAAAGATCATTCAGGTTGCAAAGTCAAGTCCAGTTAAGCTTAATTCTGCTTCTTTGAATAGACACATCACAAAATCATGCATGCATATTTATATGAACTCATTCTTTTTTTTCTACCACAGGAACATCATCTCATGGACAGCTCTCACAGACAGCAGTTCTAAGTACTCCTCTGATCTCAGTTCCTGCTACCTCAAGCACCCCTTGCCCACACCAGCCCTTATGGAACCTGCTTGATTAGTGATATGCACTCACTTGCCTACAGTCTTCCTCCAGCAATTTCATGTCACTCCTGTCCTCACCTGACTAGTCCTTTTTTCAGCTTGCAGCATCCTTTGCCCAGCCGAAGCATCTGCCTTGAGCTCCAGTCCCTGCTGCATTTAGTCTTTGGGGCTATCCTACCTCAGTGCCACAGCAGAAGCACTACAGCAGCGGAGCATTTACTTACCCACTTTAAGTCAGAACGCCTTACTGGTACCACAAAAGCAGCTGCTGGTCTGAACCTATCCCTGAGCTAGGGCAGGTCCAGGAAAAGTGACATCTCACTTAGAAGCCCACTCGGCCTCTAATGAAGCACAGGCAAATAAAGCCAAAGTCAGTAACGTGACTAGATATAGCTGGATTCTTCTGAGAAAAACAAAAAAGACTCACTGCCAGCAACAGAGCAACCCTCTAGACAAAGTGGTCTGAAATATGAAAGCATGAGAGCTTTTCAGCCAACAATTAAGAATGTAGTCTTCTTCCAAGAAAAAGCTCAATTATTTCTGCTGACAAAGTCTCAAATTCATCCCATAGCAGCAGCCAAGCATACTTCAGCTTGACAAAGCTCAACTCAGCAGAAACAAATCTTACAAAATGGACACACAAGGTAACCTTAACTCTAGGAAGCACAACCAGCTATGCCCACATCATATCTTACAGACTTGCATTTCTTCTGCACTGAACAATGACAGTAAAGCACAGATTAAAAAGTGCATCACTTTTTAATGATCTTTTAGAAGTTAGAAAGGACAATGAATTTCTATTTAAGCCATATGTCTAAAATGGTGAGGAATGTGAACACCTGCAGTGGATTGCCAACATCTCTACAGCATCTGCAGAATTCTTCATGCTCTTCTAGTAGGCACCCAGTAATACTGATGCTGCCCCGTTACCATTCCTTTGCATTTGTGAGACTGATCAATTAGCAGCAATCCCAGAAACAGTGACATTGTTTTTCAAGCAGATTCCCTCACGAGACTAGAAAACTGAAAATGAGGGGTTTGTGTTTGCACGTTGTACACAGTTTAAGTACAAATTGTTCAAATTTGGTGTGACCAGTGAACATTTTTGGCATTGTAATTCAGTGTATTTTATCCATCTTTTAGGACACTAAATGCACTGGGGAGACTTACAGCAATTGATAATGGAAAAGGTGACTTTGTAATTTTGCAGGAAGAAGCTGAAACTTTTTGTTCCTTCTTGTCAGGTCTCCAGAGTGTTAGGATTTTGTACTGTAAATGAACCTTAAAGATTTGTTTAAGCTAAAACTGGATTTTTAATACAAACCATTTTTAATGTTTTTAATACAAACCATTTCTTTGTACTTCCGTTCTACAAGGTCATACATCAGGGATTTAGGGTGGTTGGGTTTTTTTGTGTGTGTGTTGGTTTTGTTTTTTTTTTTTTTTTTTTTTTTTTTTTTTTTTTTTTTTTTTTTAACATAATAGCTTCTTCTGCATATCTTTTTTTGGGGGAGGGGGAAGAGGTATATAACCTTCCAGTGTGGGTTAAGGATGCAAATATTAAAATGCAACGTCAAATACAAGTTATTTTCACAAGCACCAATGTAAAAAAATGTCTATTTTCCCATTTTCTAGACTAATATTTACCATCTTTGACAGCCTTATTGCTGAGCAGATTGCTGCATATTTCAGCATTATCTTTTTACAACTTGACAGATCCACCTATTTTCCTGTGATTATTTTATCCCAAGTTGGAAGCCTAATAGTTCCTTTTCGACACATTGAATCACAGGATTTGTAGCATAGCATAGAGTCCTGTGATTTATTGTTAATATTTTGATGATGCTTTACAGAGCATATATTTGGATTTCCAGCAGCGTTGCTTTGTTTGGTCTGATCTGCTCAGAAATACAGCCAGCAGCCTCAGTAACCTCAGGATGATACATATTCTATCAGCAGAGGCACAAGTCAGGCAGCCATCAGAAAGACCTGAATTGAAGATCAGAAGGTCACTTGGGAACCACTGACTATTGCAACAGCAAGGAGTGCATGCTTTCTTAGAAGAGTAGGAAATCTTAGACAAGTTAATTCTGGATATTCAGTAAATGCCAGCAATTTCTACTGTCAGTCATTTAAATGAACAGCATAGGAGCATGGAATGGATAGCTAAAAATGCACACAGATACAGTACAATAGAAGAGGAAATATACGGTTCCATACAATAAGTTCTGTTGTAAATGCAAGCAGAAGACATAAAGCACATTGCTTTAATAAGCAATTACCATTTCAACAAAGTGCATCACACACAATTTTGCCACCCAAATCCAGACAGTAAAAGACTCTCCAGATTGTTCCTTCATTTACTTCAGCTTTCTGTATCTTCTGATTATAACTGGTAATTCCACTAATTATTTCCAGCTAGGTTCCTAGGGTTATTACAGAAATGATTTTGCACCCAGTGAAGCACACCAGAAGCTTTATTTATTTTCATAATGATTGCATATTCATAGGAAGTAAGACTGGAAGGGACCTCCTGGGTCATCAAATGCAATTCCCTGCTATCACAGGCAACCACATAATATAACCTCTTCATAAATGAGCAAGTTCCATCTTAGAAGTAATTTGGTTTCTTGTCCCCACTACTTCACTGGGAAAGTTGCTCCAGAACCTCACCGCTCTAGTGTTTAGCAACCTTCTCATTACCAAATTAAATTTATTCATGGGAAGTATTCCAGTTCTGGTGCCAATGCTGACTTTTAACTCAAATAACATTTCTACCTTCCATTTGGTCTGTTTACAGAAAGCGACCACATCTCCCATTCTACCATTGCTGTAGCTTATAAAGTACAGTATATGACCACACAACTACTTATGTACTAAACTAGACTCATTAATTTACAAAGACTCTTTTTTAAACTCTGGGAAACTCTGTCACATTAGAGCACCCAACTTGAGACTTTTTAAGGGTAAGACGTCCTGATCTATTGGTGTTTTGTCAGCCATACCAATTTACATTAATTGACAACACATGAAAAGAAACACAAACTACCATGTCTAATGGTATGCAAATGAGCACTAGGGAGTCAGCTGAAGCCTGCAGATGCCTAAAATGGTGAGCAGAAACTGTTTCTCACTACAAGATGTTAAGTAGAATGTATATTTCTCCTGGTCCCTCATCATGTCAGCAGGTATGAGAGAGGTTTTTGTTAGCCTAACACATTCATAATAAGGCAAATACTTAGTCGGGAAATGTGTGTGTGTAAGGAAGGGGAACACTTACTACTGACACACCAATGTCACATTTGCCTCTCTGGGAGTGGAGGTAGAAGATGGAGACATAATGCAAAAGGATGGCCAGGAGGCTCCTAATCACTGTGTGCTCTCTTGCCTCTTGCTGCACTCAACGCTCACGACAAAAGGCAGCAATATCAGCCCTCAGACGAGCTCCAAGAATAGGAGCTCCACTCTTCAGAAAAGCTGAGCGTTTTACAGGAACTCTGAATGCTTGTGTGCATCTCCTGTGTGCACCTGTGCCTTAACACAGCTGTGGGGCTGCAGCTAAGAAAAACAGTTTTGGACCAATGAATTAACAATACAGTCCTAGAGTTACACTGACATCAGAACCCTGAGTTTCTTGTTGAAACCCTTGCTGGGATAACAGCAAGGAAATCGGATTTTGTGATTTGATGGCACCAGGGACAATTCACATTTAAAAAAATCCCTGAAGTTTTTACTAAAAGAACCTTCAGGATAGGTTGGTTTTACCCTCCTTTTCTGTACTGTAGTATAGAAGATGACTTGTACCTACCCATATAAACACATGTACACAAATTAACACTTTCAGTCAATTTTACCAATATATACATACATAAGTACATAAATAAATACACTAAACAAAAGCAGTCTCCTCAGGGAATGAGGAACAGAAAGGCATAGTTCAGAATGCCTACAGAAGAGTTGCTACTTATCTCTATTTTGTCCAGGTGAGATCCCTTTCTGGCTTTTTTTAAATCAGCATATGTGTATAAAGTATCGATGATGTAGATATTTCAGATATTACACAGCAGTTGACTCTGAAAGATACTTGATGGGGATTGGGAAGTCATAGACCTAACACTCTTGTGTCTTAAAAGGAGTAGAAGTTTTCTTCGTACTTAAAAGTAAGTAGAAAGCTGCATAGTCGAATCCTGGAAACCCCTTCAGAAGAGGAAAGATTCATTTACAAAAACAGTGATGTATTTATTACTTAGCAAATATTGATTGGCTTAGAAGGGAATTTTGAGGTATTTCCTACAACTAAATTAGAACATAAGAGCTTCTGGTTACAAATACTGTAATGTAAAATGAAGTATTAAATCATCTAAGCAACAAGCTCTGAAAACTAGAAGAAAAAGATGAATGATTCAAATTATTTTTTGATCAACAAGGTCAAAAGTAAATAAGGTAGAAGTAAAACACATTACTAAATATGAGATCCAGTAGACAGAGAGAACAAGAAACCTTAATAAACTTGTTTGTGTCAACATATAACCAGGTAGATTTCAATCAAGATTATGATAATTTAAAAAGCAGACAGTTGGAAGAGGAAAGCAAGGTTGAATTACCAGAAGATACACATGCACAGAGTGAATTTTATGGAGAAGATTAGGAATACCTATTGTGAAATAGCCTGATATGTCCTCTGTAGTTTGCTTAATAAAAATGTGCTAACAATAACATCAGAAATGAAAGAAAAGCACCTGTAAAAAACTGATAGTTTTGAACTGGGCACAGGCACTGTGGTAAGATTATGAGTTCTCTTAATATAAAGATAAGACAATGTTATCAGAAACTGGATTCAAAGAACAAAATTAAAGACGGAGAAAAAAGAATTGTTCATAGGAGAGTTACCTTCTGCCAAGGTAAGGGGTATTGTTTCCACATAAATCAGTACTTTCCCATATGTAGAAAAGAATATGGAGAACCAACAAGAGGAAAAAATATCTCCCCAGTTACTGCCTTCAGCCCATAAGACCTGAGAGCTGGAGAGATAAATGCCTGGCAGCACTTGGCATGGGGCTCACTGGAAGCAGCACAGCTGCAGCTCTCGCGCTGCTCCTCTGCTCTACAATTCAACTGCAAATTGTCTGATAAGAGGCACCATGCTGGAAGCTGTCACACTCAAAACAGCTCCTGTTGAGTTCAGGAAGAGTTAAAGTACTAACCTACTGCCTTAGACGGCTTCTAATCAGTGTATCAACAGCGAATGGGAGGATGCTAACTTTGGACATATCAATTTAAATAATTTGCTCCACAATAGGATTGTTAGATAACTTCAGGCAAGTCATTTAAGTTCAGGCTTTACAGCTTAGGTAACCAGAAACAGGAGCTCAAATCAGGTAAATCTTCATACAGACATCCCCACAGCAAAGCCCTACACATACTCTTTCATCTTCCAGGCTATTTCAGTGCACAGAGTGATTGAATTTGCCACAAATGCAAAAATGGAGAAGGCACTTATTCAATTGCAGCAGCGTATGTTGTCCCTTAGGCTGAAATTATGCAAAATGTCTGGGAGAGCTTTTAGCACACTTGTTCTTCCTTACCTCTAGGTGCGATTCTAAACAGAGGGAGGGTCTTAAGGTCAAAACTATGACAATGTAGTCCTAGAAGATACTTAAATTTAAAATTAAAGTACTTCCAAAGTTTTCTAAGAAGTTTATCTGCATGGCTGGAGAGAGATGGGAGGTTAAGCCCTTACAACTGAAAAAATTCCCCCGGAAGAAAAAAAAAAAAAAAAAAAAGTTAAAAATACTCTCCCTGCTGTCTGTCAATCTCCATTGACAAAAATGGATATTGATACTGCATCATTCACAGAGAAGACTGAAGTGATCCGGGATTGCTACAGCTACAAACTGCTGTATAAGCATAACAAATGGCTATCTATTCACACCAATTCATCATCACACACTTACAGCTGGATATAATATTCTTTGTTACATACTTTTAGCTAAATTAGTGCTAACTATAGCATTCGGGCAAAATCACAAGTACTTTGGTTGAGTTCCTTCAAAAGAACAGTCACAGAGGAACAAATATGTTCTTATTCATGCAAATCAAAGGAATTTCAAATGTTGCTTTTGTTGAAATTGTACTTCTTTGACAAGTAGAATGCTAATATTTTCATAAAATCCTTTGAAAAAGTAAATTGTATTAGATTTTTTTATATAGACATTTATCTATTTGTGACTGAATAAATCACATTCTTCGGTCCAAATATTTGTAGTGTATCCTAAATGCTCCAAATAAAAATCAGCTATGCTTGAGAGTAACTTGCATATATTCTATAGGTTGAATAACTACAGTTCATAATTGAAAACTTATCTTTTTCTGGAATGATAGCTGTTATCAGCAGACATCTTGAACACTTAAAAAGAACACCTCCCAGTTTTTTCTGAAGCATCTTCAGGTGCACAAAGAGACAATATTGCTTCGGAAATGCGTATATCGGTGCTTCTACCATTCTACTATATATCTTGTATGTACCTGCACGACACGTGATCTGGGCTGCTAGCTTACTATTTGTCCTTTTATATTTGCTGGGAGGTTTCCCTGGGGAATACTATCTCTGAAGTTACTGTACAACTCGAGGTTACAATCTCAGTAACACATCCTGCTATAATTATGTTTAGACTGGTGCTTTAAAACTATTCATTTCATTAAATCTCCATTTGGAGCCTGAAGCAAGGAGCTGAGCACCTTACTACGCACTGAATGTCTGAGAGAACAGATTGGAAAGTCCCAAACAGATTTCTTCAAATAACAAAAAAAGAGAAACAACAAAACCTTCAAAAGTTGTCTTTTCCAAACCTAGGATATCAGCCCCTAAGTTAAGGATGCAATTCATTTTTAAGGGCTCCTCATTACACATGAATGTCCCAAATCTCTAAACTTTCAGTTCATTCCACACTCAAAGGCCTCAAAAGGGAGAGGGACAACATTTATTGACTTCATAATGTGAAGTTAATAAATCTAGATTCTAGCAAGAAAGATTTGATGCTTCACAAAAGATGCCCTTTTCACTCTTCATGAGATCAATTTATCTAGAATACACAAAGTAATTTAGAGGGCACAGCAAGGAAAAGTTTTCACAAAGTTATTAACAAGAATTTAAATTGGAGCTTTGATTGTAAGTCTAATCCACAGTGGAAAGTGCAGTTTCTAGAAACTATGCAACAAGTGCCATTTAGGCCTACCATTCCTACTGCTGAAATATTCCTATGAAAGGGATTTAATCAATTTAATCCATGTTAATCCATAAATTGTTTTCATAATCACTACTTATTTAAAACATGAACAGATTTCTGGGGACTACGGAGAGATGTATAAAGCAACAAAACCAACAATTGCACATGCTTTGAAGTTGCAAAGTTCAGTCTCACTCGGAACAGTTTCATTAGAAGCAATGACTTCCTATTGCGTAACTTGCACCAAGAAAGGGCTTGTTTTCCTTTGCATGGATTACTCTTAACCTGGAAGGTTTCTCCCTGATTGAGGCTGTGTGTGTTCTGAGTCAGTCCTCTTGCAAGAATTGGCAAATGGGCTGCCAAAACTCTGCTGTCTTTTCCCTGCTGCTGCTGCTGCATAGCCCCATCCATCATTGTACAGGTGACTCTAACACTTCTGAACTCATTAAGTCAAGTCTCAAAACTTTAACTTTGACATAGTTTCTGTGCAGGGATGCCCTAGGCTAAAAGAAATGGACAAAACCAATAAATTAATCTGAACTTGTTCCTTCAACTCCTTCTAAATTTTCCTAATTCAGCCTTACATTGATGCTCCTCTCAGAGTTTAATAATCGGAGTTGAATACACAGCACAGAATTGTATAAAGTAAGCAAAGGGATTTAAACTTAGAAAATACCTGTAAACCTACGGGGAACCCATTAATACTAAAAGCAGAGAAATCATGATGCAGGAATTACGGTTTTGTCCCATTTCTGGTGGGGCTAATGTGCTCTTGTTCGCAAGCCTCCTCCATTCACCTCATCCTACACAGGGTCTTCCTTTCTGCCTCGGCTCCATTCTCTGTCACTCCCATTTACCAGTCTTCTCGAGGGTCCCATATGGTTCCTGTTTCCACCTCTGTGTCCCGCCACCCCCCTCATCTGGGTCTGCTCTTCCTCCCACCATGACATCAACTTAAGTCTCCTGTCCAGGCAGCTCTAGTTGACTCCAGCCTCACCAGATTGCAATTCTCACATCACATCTTTTGTCCTTCTCTCACCTGTCTCCCATCTTCCCTGCTTTTGCCTAGCTTTATGTCAGCAAGGACAGGAAGAGCATCTCTGTTTTTGCTTTAAGGTCCAGTCTAATCCAAACTCTTAGCCCCAGGGCAAAAGTGCTGGGAGAGCTCAGTTCAGTCCCTGCAGCCCTGGGGTAGCACTTGCTAGACAGCCACAGAATCCTCAGAACAATTGTCAGCCAATTCTAATAAACCTTATGCAGTGTGTAGTTCTTCCAAAGCTGGGAAAACTTTCACACAAATAGCAGTGAGAACATTTCCTGCATTCCTATCAAATTTTAATCTCTTCTCATAGGAGGACACTACAGTTTATTAATGTAACATCTGCAAGTATTTTTAACCAGGACAAAAATGAGTGCCATTCATTCTTTGGAACAGCTGAATCTCTTTCATTGAAAGCTTAATAGAGTGGGTTTTTTTTTTTGGTTGTCAAACACACAGGAAAGAGGCACAGTTGGAGTGAAGTTAATTCCTTCAAAAGCTCAGTTAATTTTTTTGTATATAAAGTTTGGAAGAAGTATTCTTCAAGAGCTATTGGAACTCTAGTATTCAGTATTAAACAGTTCAGATACCATTTGTCCCAAAAGTTTAAAAAGAAAAAAAAAAAGGAAAAGATTTTCACTAACAGAATAAGAAGATACTTTTTATATCACATTAGAACTATGTACTAGCACAGGGCTTTATCACTACAGTAATGAGTAAAGAAAATGATATATATTTAACTCCACTATCATTAAAGATTTAAGATTATTGCAATAATTTTCTGCTTCTCCTTCCCTTTATTGAGCTTAGTCAAACTGATATATTGCTGTGTACTTCATTCATTCCTGCTGATGGATGATATGAAGTACGTAGACAATGCTGATGTCCAACTAAAAAGAGGAATTACAGAAAAGAGAAGATAAGCAGTTGCAGATGATGAAGTGCTGATTAATAGATTACTCCCCTCCCCATCAAGTCCAAGGCCATATTTTAAACTGCCAACAGCACTGCAACTGGATGAACAAGTATTTCTGGAATCCGGAAAATGTTGAGGAGCTGACCTTTCTCAAAATTAATCCTTAACAGCTTCTTTCAAGGTTTATTTCTTTCTCTTCGCTTCAGACCAAATCAGTACTGTTGTGACCTGAGCTTCACGATTTCTAGCTGTGAGTGTATAAAGTACTTTCTGCCCTAGAGGTTGATACTCTTGCCTTAGTTTTCACTTAAGCACTTCAGGCAGTACTGCTGACTTGAGTAACATTCATTAAATGAAGGTTCAGAAAGGAGGTGGCATAATGGAGCTACTCGCCTTAAGTCACTGAATCAACATTGGCTCATATCAGTAGTAACAGCAACTGAAAGCTGTTACTAACTTGTGGTTTGGGGAAATGAAATAGTACACCTACAGCTCCAATTGCGCTTAAGAAAGAAAGGAGAAGGAGAATGTTTTAAAGGATGATGGTAGCTCCTGGGGAATGAAACTCACTGAGGGACTGATGACATTCCACAGAACACACTAACCAGCATGGCTCCTCAAGATGAAGGGTTAAGACCTGCAGAGTTTGTCTCCTGACACAAGTAGAGTTTCTTCATCCTCACTACCAGGATAAGAGAGGCCTGTGACTTAGGGGTGAGGCACAGTGATAAGCTGAAATTTTGCAGATTCACTTCGCACCAAAACATCTGCCCAAAGGTACTACAGGGTTCAACAGCCTATACAACAGCACAGAAAAATGCCCAGACTTCCCTCATCCTATTTATGCTATAAACAGTGCAGAATTCATCTCCAGTCTCCTCCCCAGTCTTGCTGTACAAATGCAACTTAGAATTTCTCTTAAAGTGAAAGAAATCAAAATCCCCAAGAATTGTGCCAGGCTGGAGTACTACAGAACAAGGGACACGAGACGGATGTGTTACCTGCTGTTTCCAGTGAGCTGAGAGGATGTCGTGTCAATTAGAAAATTTTCATGTGGCTAAAGTTCTGTCTTTCAGAGTGACTGTTGAGTATATTTTTGCAAAATGAGTTTATTCTTTCTGAATAGGTATCGTGCCACCCTATGCTGTGGCCATTAGTGAAGTGTTATTCTTTTAATGCGAAGAATACAGTTCTTTTAGACCATTAGAAAACACACCTAGTTTAGCTAGTTATGTGGGAGATGTAAAGGGCCTAAAAAGAAAGTCTTATATGTTTCTGTGAACAATTTATCCTACAGAAACTAAACCATAAGAGTCAAATAATCAGCTGGTATAAGCTATCCAAATTCCCCTGGCTTCAGTTACAATATATTTTCTATTTTCTTGCTCAACATTTGCTCCCAGTAGAATTCTATTACATTGAATTAGCTTTAAAATAGAGCTAGCTTTTGGATATTCCTATAAGCATACACATAAAGAAACAGGCAATTGAAAAAACAAACTGTCCTGAATACAGAGCACAGAGCATAAGAAAATGCATTTTTCTGAAGAGTCTTTAAATGACTATAAATACATAGTCCAGCTATAAATACATTGGATGTGGTACAGATAGAGTTACACCATTTGCACTGCACTGTTGTAGATGCATCAAATATTACAAGTGGACAAACAACTTCCAATGAATACATACTGACAGAGTGAGAGTGAAAGAATGCATTGTCAGACATTCAAAATACAAGATAAATTTAGCAAAAACCCATGATCAAGACTAATTCTGAAATTAAATACTGCTTGCAGGACAACACGAAGTAACTTGATAGGAGAATTGCCTATTTTCAACTGCTACTGCAACCACTGTAAATATTATTCTATCTTATTTCCAGCTGTTCTTCAAGAGGGTGAATTTATGCAAGTTCAGATACCATCTGTGACAAACACCAACTTTCCACACATACACCCCCTTTAAAACCTAACTTTCAATTCTAAATGGAAAATAATCTTTTATTACCGATTTTCCAGGCACTGACTCTTGTTTTGTTCTACTACCCATAAAAATTCAAGCCCAGAGGAATGTTTTTCAGATATATGTGAATTCCACCAACTGTTATTTGAATCTTTTTTTTTTTTTTAATACATTTGCCTTACTTTAGACCACACATTTGCTTTCTAGTATGATAAAGGATGATGACACATAAATTAACCGATTTTTCATTTGTATTTTAATTACTGCAAAGTCATAACAGCTTGCCACGCTACATTATGGCATGACATGCAGCATGTTACCTATGTGACACAGCAAATAACTGTCCCACAGTGATGATGTGAAGCCATTTAATGTGTTAGGAATCGTTTACTCCTAAACAGGTTACATCCAAGAGAACAGCACTTGTTTTGAAGGGAAGGGTTAAAGGAAAGACTGACCTGTTAGTCCCTGAGAAGCTCAGATTCAGCACCCACATGTCCGTGGAACGCCTCTTGGAGAAAGAGGTGGTACTAGCTGGCAACCAGGCATTATGACTTCACAGCTTGTGATCCCAGTTCTGCTTTTCTAATGCATCGCTGTATGTGACTATTCCATAGGCTTTGCTTTGTGCTCATCTGCAAGTATGGATTTATCATCCTCATCAATCCAATATTGGGACAAAGTACCTGATTTTCCATTCCTAGTACCTGGGAAGTGCTAGGTGGGTGTGGATGGGGCTGCAGAAAAATTGCTGAAGGGGAAAATCCATTCTTTGTACTTCTTGTAAGAAATGGGTCCCCACCAACTGGAGCTGAGAAATCTTCTGTGAGAAAACCTCCAGATATATTTCTATTCCATTTTTAGACCAAGAAGGTAAACACAAGTTGAATTTGGGATTACATCAAACAGAGATGTAATACTGCGCACTCCAAAGAAATATCAGGTGTATAGCTATACACTCTTGTAATGAACTAGGGACATCATTCAATAGGTGAAAAGGATATATTAATTCCAGCAGATGCTTGATGATTTATTTCCTTATGTTTTCAAAGGCCAGTTATATTGAGTCAGGTCACCAAACCCTAACCAACTTTTCTTCAGTTATGCTTAGAAAGGGCATATGGGGTAGGGAAGAAAGCAGGCAAACTGGGTCCCAAAGACACAGAAAGAGATACACTATATCTATAACTAATAGATACACTTACAAAGCCCTTGTATGGGGAAAGTGAGTCTAGTACAGCTTATTTCTGTTATTTAACTGGTGTGAGCTGGTGCTGACCTTTAACTCTGTGTTATTAAAGTAGCAAAATTCCCAGCACTTCTTTGCCACCCTCAAAGAGTAGGAGAGATTACATAGATCTCTGCAGCCCAGATCTAGGGCATCCCAAAGGGATCTTCCCTGACACATGCACCCTGGCCACACGTCTGAAAAATCAGACGCATCCCACCAAGGATCCAGAGCCCCATCCTAGAAGCCAATGTTACATCTGCTTCAAACTGGTTTCAAATACCCATGTGGTGTTTGGCTGGGTATACTCTCATTCTCACTAATAATTATTATGAGGCCAAGCAGGACTGGCATTTTAATCAGAAGGGAGCTTAAACAGTCACACGTGCTAAACACCTGAGAATAAAAAGCCTGTGAGCATAAGCAAGGATAAATTAACATTCCCAATTTGCTGGCACTCCAACATTTTCAAGTGAAAACTAATTTTCCCCATAAACAGTAAACCACAAGTACATTTATTTGTTCTAATTCACCAGACACACTCATTTTGGGACCATTAAAGCAAGAATGTCAAGTTTCCACCTCATCTTCAAGCTATGTGCAAAGAGATTTTAGCATAAAAACAATATGGTATTTAACCAACACACCAAAAAAAAGCTGTTAAGTATAACAAAGCTTAATTTTTCCTGAAAAATGTGCAACTTTTACAGGTCCCCACAGTACAGTCTCACACAAGGTAAACAGGTCTTTTTTGAGAGCAAGGATAACACGGTGAGGATCAGAGAGGGTGCACGAGCCCAGCTACACAAACACGCACACACTCCCTAGCAGGAGGAGTGCCCTTTGACGCTGGAAATGTCCTCACTGTCCAGCAAGATGTTAATGGCCTGCTCCCCATTCCATTTAAAGATTTCTAGTGCTAAATTTCAAGAGAAGAAATCTAGGTCGACAGAGAACATTTTCTAGAGAAAAAGACAGACACACAACAAACATGGTAGCAAAAAGAACAACACTTCCTTGCTGATGTTGTTCTAAATGTGAAAGTAAATGGCATCTTTGAAGATTATGCTGCACAAGTACAGATGAAAGTCTGACCAAGAACTCCTGAAGCTAGATTCACAAGTCTCCTACAAGATAAGTAATTCCAGGCTTGCAGATTCTCTAAATCCCTATTAGTTAGCCTCTGAAAACTTCTGCTGGTGATAGTTTTAAATATCATTTATCAAAAATTAAATGAGGAGAAATATATAACTGATTTAATACATACATATACAAAAGACAAGAGGATTCTTTTAAATTTTAAGAGTAGCCAATTATATCAACTATAGATTACATGAAAATATGTTTATTAAAGTTGTTGAAAAATACATACTGTTGAGAACATCTTTGGTTTCCTCAAGACAACCTGAGACCCTTTTAAGTTCTATCTTTCCCAAAATGCAAAGATATTTCAACATTATGGGCTAAGAGTCATAAAAGATCCAGTTCTAATTGACTCTGGTCTTGAAATAGATGTCTGGAAGTCTTAAGTCAACACTTAACCTACAGAAAATATTTAGGACAGTTTATAATTGAAAATGTGTGTGTGTATATATATATATATGTATATAAAACCCCTTTTGATATAATGCTACCAAAAATGCCTTTAACAGTATTGCTTATACTATAAGGTGAAAAGCAGCATAGCAAACGTTTCTCATGAAAATTTAATTGCTCAGGTTTAAAAGCAAACAAAAGAATACCACATCTAACCCATACCACCTTTAGAATTGCAGCACTGGAAATATACGACCTCAAGAATCAAGGAAAGTCTTCATTTTATCAAATACTGAAAAGAAGATTTCACTTTACCTGAAAAAGATAAAATTCCCCCCTAACCTGAGACTTCAATGCTCAAACACTAAGAGTCAAGGGGACTTCAGCTAAATTCAGTTCTGGGCAGGCAAATTAAACACATCTGGAAAAGATCTCAGTCAAATCATATACTCATGCATACAATACATTGCAAACCATGTCCAAAAGCACCTGAAAATAGCTTATACTAAGGATAGCGCAATTAGTTGAGGCCCTCAGTAAAGGCTAAATTGCACCAATATAAAATCCCATGTGCCAGAGTCTACTGGTCAGTACCTTTGTCATTATACAAAGCATTTGGTGCATATTGACAGAGTCAGTGCTAAGCACTACCATATTGATTCATTAATTAATGTTATTGAGGAATGTTTTATATTCACTTTGCATTTTAAAACTGGACTTGAAATCAGCTATGTACTGTAAATGTGATGAAAACAAAAACAAGTAATGCACAGAGCTATCAACAGCTAATCTAAAGGCTGCTCTCAGCACACCAAACTACTTTCTATGACATCAGCGTACTTCATGATTAATCACAGATGATGACATTATGCTTTCCTGTATAGAAGTCCCCATCTGTACCCCTGCAGGACTCCCTTTCTCTTGCAGAAGTCCACAAAGCATCCTAAAGGCAAGTTCAGGAGGCAAACAGGATGCACTTCAACACAACATGAACAGCCAAACGCGTAACATACTAGTGCATAATCTTGTAGCTTCTTGTAGGTATAGGCATCACGTTATACTACGACTAAAGAAACTATCACTTGTACATAAGAATATTTACAGACACCTTCAACTCAACCATTCCCTCTATACCAAGCCTGTTCTCCTACTGCTTGCAAGGCACAACCTGCAGCTCAGAAGTCCAAAACAGAGGGATCTATTTGTACGAGGAGGTGGTGGTACCTCAAACAGGAATTTTTACTTTTTTTTCCCTCTCAGAAAACTTAATGAAACCCATTATCTGATTTCCGAAGTGCCCAGTCTTTAGTTGGCAGACTTCTACATTGGTAAGCCTTTCATATCAAAGACATAAGTCTTTATTAGACTGACAGTACTACTAAGTAATTTTTTGAATGCTTTAAACGTAAGGATGTTCTATTATAAGCAGATAAACTGTAGTTATACCAAACAGCATTCCTCAGGTAAGTGCAGCTTTTTTAATACAAACAGTCTGGAGCCAGAAATTTTAAAAATTGTTTCACTTAAAGGAATTAGTGATGGAATTACATATTTCCTCAGGCACATAGAAATCCTGTTCCTTGAGCATAGTTGGGGGTGAAAGAATAAGAGACTTAATCCTAATTCTCACCACTGGACTGTCCTTCTTTCCACTGATCCTCATTTTGAAGTCACCAGAATCACATGAAACTGAGCTGGCAGAGGGAACCTTGCAGGAATTTGTTTCCTTTTTTGCTTCGTTTGTTGTCAAATCAAGATTATATTCCTTTTCCAATTAAGTATGTGGTATTGCTTGATAAAAGAGGAGATTAACACAAAGTCTAATATATTCTACGTTCATAGGAATGACTGATATTAGCAAAGCTAAGATTAATTTTAATGTCAGTCTAGTAGCTCCTAAAGTCTTTTACTAGAGCTTTAATCATGGTGATGATATTGAAAATAGTTTACTGAGAATTTTGAGATAATAGGGGAGTGATTAAGCAGCTGTCCCTGAAATTAAAACTGACCTTTTCTGTAGAACGAATTGCTCAGATCAAACACTGGATTTACTTGTGCAATTTCAGTGAGAGCTTTCCGATACTGATATGCTGGAGTGTCAAGGAGGCATCTTTTTCCCTTTCTATCACAATTGCACTGAATCTTATCTAAGTAAGGGACACACGCATCAGCTCTTCCTGTAAAAGCCCAGCAGATATCACTGAGATGAGTGGCAGATACATTTCTGGGATTGCATGTTGTAATGGGAGGCAAACAAGTGCCCACGGCTGCTCCTTGGCTTTGCACGCTAAACAGTCTCAAAAGGGCAGGAGCTTTCTCCTTTGCCCCCAGTCACTGAACATAAAAGTCATGATTTATACTGGCATCCGATGATGCTCGAGAAGATAGGCAGTCACAGCACAGAAATGGCCAAAAACTTGCTGGAGCCTTCTGTCCTTACTGCTTTGGTCTTCCTCACTCAGTTGTTTTGCAAAGAAGCCTGAAAGTTGGTACCTGCAAATCAGCTGCTTGAGTCCTCTGCAAGTGTTTCCGAAATGAGGTCTATCAATCTTTTCACACATCTTTCTTTCAATAAATCTTGCAGCAGTGAAAGTAAAATAAATGGTATCTATAACAGCAAACATTCACAGAGGTCTGAAGCAATCTCACAACATTTATTTCTGGAGATGCATTTTAAATGTAAGGAACAAATGAAAAACTTTGGTCTGACATTAATTACTATTTTATGTCAATAAATGTTTTCACAGTACATTTCTCTATTAAAACAGTAAATATTGTTGAAAAGTGCTGTAATTACACAGAATACGCCATTATATCAGCTCTCCCAAGAGAGGCTAGGACAGAATTAAAACTTGAGAACAAACTTCAGTTTGTGTCTCTAGTGACGTTACTGCCTGCAGAGCAGTGGCTCCTGCCCCACCACTTTGGATGAGGATGGAGGCGAGTGATGGGGATGTGTTGACAGGATGGCATGAGATAAAGTGTTATCTACAGTTTGAAAATATCTTGTTCTAGGCACGGATATATCTTATCTATTCTAGGCATGGAGATATCTTTTTTAGGCACGGAACAGTGGTTCTCTGCTTTGCTCTTATATTAACCTGGTCTACTGTCCTACTATGCAGAAAGCAATCTTAACTGTATTGTCCTGGTTCTGACCCATAGGTTAACCAAAAATGTATGGTATGACAGGAAAATTGGCCACATGTCCACAAATCTTATTTCTAACTCGTAAAGCAATGATATAGAATATATTCTCCCTTCCTTCAAGTTTACCATTACTGTCCACCTTTAATACTGAAGTAACAGATATCCCTGAGCAGATAACGTTAACTAAAGGTACAGAATGACATGCAGAAAGAGATTATCCAGTGGCCTTTCTCAGTTTGGAAAAGAGATGACTGAGGAAAAGTCACAAATTGCATGGAGAAGAGGGCCAGAATTAACAGCTACCATCAAAACAAGGCAGCAGGTTTAAATACATATATGTATATACACATAATGAAAATACACATACCCACGCTGTAGAACTTACTGCTATAACAAATAGAATTGCTCAGTATGATTATTCTTGCCTTTTTACATTGTTTTGTTTTTAATTGTAAACAATAAGCAAAGTTCTGTAAAAATAATTACAGCCCTGCAAAGCAGTTAAATAGAAACACTACGGTTTTATGATATTGCAACAGTACAACTTTAACAGTTTATAAATGAAACAAAGCATCAATAAGGATTTTATTTATTTCTCTATAACCATATACTGCTGAAACCTTGGAATTGTTCTTTACTGAAGAATCAAACCAGGCAGGTTTGAGCAACTTACTCGATTCAGAGAGCACCTTACTAAATATACTTACAGAAAGTCAAAATTGACTGCTTTCTAACTTTTTATTTTAACGAACAAGCATTTTCAAAATAAATGTTAGAACTAACTTTGTAACCAGCTTTAGAAAAAAATTATGGAACCAGTTGCTAACAACCTGGAGGAGAACACTACAACTGGGCTTCTCATCTCCTTGGGGAATTACACATTGGTCCCAGTCTCAACAGAAATAAATCAAGGTCCTGAAAAGACTGTCTTGCACGGTAGCTGAAAACAAACTGCAACTGGAAAAGAGCAGTAATAATCCAATAGTGACTCCTTTGTTAAGAAATCACAATAACCAGAAAAACTCTTTGAAATGATCAATTCCATTAAAGGCTTTAATGAGATTACCAAATTTAATTACTCTTCTGTGCTGCATTAATTTATAAAGGGTGGGTCCTCAATCTGAACATTTAATAGTTTCCAGAAATAGCAAATCCCATTTGAAAAGAAGCAGAATGATTTTTTTTTAATTGAAATAATCTAGCACCTCTATAAGCCCTTTGGGCAAGATTTCTAGAAGTACTATAGTGCCTAAAAAGCCTAAAAAGACTGCTATTTCCTAGGTGTCTATTTTAATTGTCAAAGACCTTTGAAATGTTCACCCTCTGTGTGCTAACCACATAAAAAGAATGAACAAGGTTACATTTAGGCTGTTTCAGTTTTATAAATGTGATTTTACAAATTATACCACTGGAAAAGATAAGTAGAAGTCATTTTTAATACACAGCAAGATGCTTTTCTAACCAGATTAAGCAGCTGTTAACATTATTTTTCTGCACAGCAAGAGCAAATGTCTACAATAACTAGACCTTAAAGGAAGAGGCAAATCCCATTTGGTGCACATTGTATACATTTGATTTTATTCCCCAATAGCGTTCAGGAGCAAATAAAAAAGAACTAGATAAGGAAATTAATTTGCAGCAGTACTTCAGACATGCACATTTGCAAAAGCGTAAGAATTTTAAAGACATTAGAAAGAAGTCTTTAAGAAGCAAGAACAAAAGGATAACACTCATCTCCAACATTCAAGTCCAGTGCCAACTTCTTCCCATCTAAGAGTGGCAAGCAAGTACCAAAAAAAAAACCCAAACAATCCAACAACAACAAACACCCCCAGATGTATGTGATAGGGAATATGAAGGTAGGCATTTACAGAAGAAGTTGAAAGTCTGCTGCTGAAACAGAAAACTATGTATTTCTTTGGCTTTTTTCTATGCCCCCTGTGCTTAATTTTCCAGCAGGACATGATCATTTTGCTGAGATGCTGTGTCAAATCAAATGACACAACAAGGACAATAATGAAACAATAGCCAAGGTGAGGTTGAGATATACCAATAAAAGGTGTGAATGAAACATTGAGGAAGCTGCTAAACAGCAGCTACATCTTGTAGGGCTCAATCCCAACTAGGATGATTCTACCAAGCTAAAACTAATAAAAGAATCATACTACAAAAATTCAGGCAACTGGATTTGATGGTAATGAAATATATTACATTAGCCAACACATGAAATACCCAAAGGATTTAGTGAATGAGCCTGTTTCCATAGAGTTTTCTGAATATTTGCTTTCTGTAACACTAATAGGGTTATAATTCTCTATGGTGGTTAAAAGACTTTATAGACAGGAATTCATTTCTTACTAAATGATGCAAGACTGTCCCCTTCACACTCTGCTGTCAGTATGCCCATTTTCAAGGAACAGCTGAGGTCCCACAAAGCATGATCACCGCTCTTCTCTCAGCTGCATTGACTACCATGTTCTGCAGGACAGGGCAGGGCCCTGGCCATGCCCCAGAACTGCCCTGATGGGCAGGCAAAGCCTTCCAGGCGGAGTTTCTCCACCGAAGTATCTTGGGCAACTGTAGTAATTGCCTTAACGTCTTCTAAAAACCACCGCTAGCAAACAGATGGCTTTGTTCATAAAACTATGTATAGGAATCAGAGATTGGAGTTTTCACCTTGCCAAAAAGATTTTTCTCCACAAGGTATACTGGAAAAGTACTTGAATAGTGGTAATTTCAGAAACTTAACTATAAACTACTCTTATGAGTTTCAAATACAACACCTAATTAACAGCGATACTGAAATTACGGTCCTGCGTAATAGGATTCAGCTAGCTTCAGATGACTGTATGAAGTTTATTATTTCAGAAGTGCAGTATAGGCTAGTGTGAGTATAATAGTTAAATATGCAGTTGAACTTAATTAAATAGTTTTGTTTCTAGTACAAGGATCTCTGCATTTGTATAGGTCCAAGCTCCCTTCCCGCACGCACTTTTCCTTTAACTTGTGTCCCAGGGTGGACATGATGTGCCACATTCCAACCAAGAACACAGTAATCCAGTATCAGTCTTATAAAACAGTAAATCCTGCTGCAAGACATTAAGGTACATCTGTCCAGCTGAAATCCTCTTACAGCAAGACATTCATTATTGCAAGGAGACAGTGCTTAGCAGAAACCAGATCAAGGCCTGTTGATCTTACACAAGTACAAATGCATAGATGAAGCTTGTGGTAAGAAGGTAATGTATATCTTGTTCTCCGACTTACAACTTCAAAAACAGTTGCTACATGGTGGTTATGGAGAAGTATTCTCTTAAAACTGGATGAGGAAAACCTCTCCCCAAATCAGAAAATCCCGAAGCATCTCAAAGCATCCCAAAGAAATTCATGAATGGATGATTACTTTAATTAGATTAAACAAATAATTACTACAAATAGAAACATAATAACCTTTCTGCAACCAAGAACTGTCTAAAGTTATTTTAGTTTTAGCAACAGAAGGACAATTTCTTAAAGAAACTCTCATACAGTTTATTGCCGTCCACACACTGCAGTTTGTACAGACCAACAAGCAGGTCTGCCTCTCCCTCCCCCATCTCACCACGACATTAGCAGCCAAATGCTGAGGTCTCATTATTTTGAAGTCTTCATTACTTTTAAAACCTATACCATCAAATACAGGCTCCAAAATATTATGAAACATAAATAATCAAAGCTAAATGTCAGCTGTCAACATAACAAACACTGCATAAGGCTCATTTACTGGGGAATGGAATTGAAAAGTTGATTCATAAACTACCTTTGCACTTCTGTGACCACGAACCAGCACATCGCAATGAGGACCATGGTGAACCCTGCCATGAAATGGAGAGCAAGAAACAAGGGCAGTAGTGGACTGCTCACACTAGTCCAGCAGCTCCCTTTCCCCAGTAGTGTTACTGGAACCAGTACCAGGCAGAATTTCTAAAAACTTCGGAGTCCTGCAGTTTTCCCCAACTCTTCCCCCTTTTCCTGTGCTTAGAGTGGGCCTCCCAGCTGCTGGTATGAACAAGCAGTTCTGCTGTGTGCCACTTCATAGTTTGGCACAAAATGAAAGATAATACAGTTTAAAAGAAGCTTTGTAGTCTCTTTTTCAAGCTAAGATGAAAACGAACAAGACAAAGGAAAACAAAAGGGTAGAAAAACCCTGAAAAGAATGAAGAGAACCTTGTTTCTTTCCTTATCCCTGTATCACACTGCCACCCGATATCTGAAATAGTTTCCTTTGCTCAGAAAAATATTTCTAGACTTACTTCCCCTAAACAGTTCTCTACTCCATCTGGCAACAGCCTGGGTCAGCGTATTGAAATGATATCCTCTATGCTGCTAAATATTCCTGCTGATAGAGTGCTCGCTGGAGAGCTGCCAGCATGTTTAATTGCAAATGGAGAAAGTGTTGGCCAAATGATTCCTTTATTTCCAAAAGCACAGATGAGGGTCAGCTCAGGAAATTTCTTTAGGTTGTAAAAGATTAACCCTCAGCATGATTTTGAGTATCTCCTGTTTCAGCTGACTGTCCATATTCATCTCATGTGAAACAGAAGCAATGGAGACCCAACAGTGCTTAAGTTCAACTGCGTGAAATCAGCAACAACAGATTTGTCAAATTTATCTCCTTTAAATTTTCCATTCATCTCTGCCTATAATGATGATTTGAGTAAAACAATTGTCTAGAGACAAATTATGGGAAGCAGCATCAGGAATCTCTGTCCTGACCCAATTCCCCTCCAGCCTCCCAGGTAGGTGGCCTGCCTCCACCGGTGATGAGCTGCCTTGTCAACATGGCCACACACCAGCTGGGAGGTGAGGCAACAGCCTTCTCTTCCCATCCTTTGACATGGAATTAGAGAATTTACTTTTTCTGCAGCAGATTTTTTTTTCATCCCCATTTAGATATTCTGCCTTTGTCTCCAACCCAGAAATGAAAAATCAAAGTCCATGAGTATGCTTCCTTTTGGCTTCCCAGCAGCAAGACCTTAACAGATTAAAAAAAAAATATATATTTTTTTTAAAGTGACATCATCACCAAATCCTGCCTGGGCAGCAGTGCTGGGGACCTTGTACACAACCCTGCAACCCAGTTCAAATTTGGACCCACTGCTGCAAGAAAAAAGGCTTGAGATGTATCTTCCAAAATATTCCTAAAGATCATAGCATCACCAATAACAAATGAAATCATGTTTGCCCAACACACATAACAGCAAAACATATTTTAGGCATCAGAATAATTTTTACTAGGGAGGAGACAGCACAGACATTAAGGAAAACATGTATTTCATTAATTATTGAGGACTGACACTCATCAGCAATTTTATCTTTGAACAGGCCACATTAAATGATAACAGAAAAGGCTCCAATTTCTTCAGTCCATCCAGCAGCACTACGTAAGAGTATTTTATTGCATAGGGTAAGAGAAATTTTAGGAGGTCTGGCTTTCTGTATGCACATGCTATTTTGTTTTCTTAATGTGTACACTTGATTTTTCACAGAATTTTAAAGCTAAAACTATGCATTCATATTTATCTGCATGAAAACATTTAAAAATTCTTGACCAGAATCCACAGAGAATAAAGGCCTCAGATTACCCAGGTAACATGAAGCAGGACAGAAAGCTGACAGTAAAATACTCAAAAGCCTCACACGACAACGTCTTTGGAATTTTGAGACTTATTCAGATCTACAGTTTCCTACTTGGACTTGTTGCTGAAAGACTTTTGTCTGTGGTTTGTTGTTTTTTTTCTGAAAGATTTCCCTGTGTTCATATCAGAGCTGATGCAATCAAATACTTTTTCCTCAATTACAAAACTAATTGGTAAACCCAGAACTTTATTACAGCAGCTTCTCATCCTCGGGGAAAAAGCTTTTGTCAGAAATCAATTACAAGTTCAGGATGGGAACTGCTAAGTCAAGAAATATGAAGCAA